>NC_139223.1:177279436-177629436 GCF_055691185.1 Crinia signifera | reverse complement strand
TCTGCCAAAGCTTGCCGGTATTTTGAATGCACAAAAGGATTTTTGAATGTACAATGGTGCGGTAACGCATAGCAACCTGACATCAGCCATAAACAGCACTAGAAAAATGACATTAAAATTACGGTTTCCGTTGTCATGGGTGAAAGCAGTTTGTACTATTTAGGAAATGAGAGCTAGGTTAATACAGCAAGTTGCTTTCCAAGCGTTTTTCTGTCCCTATAAACACCTATGTCATACTGTATGTACAGAAGTCGTATCGGCAAAATGCACGCGTTCTCCTGGACAGCCAGGTGTTAACTTGTTGAAGTGTAATTCACAGAGGAATTCTCTTTTTTCGTTTTTCATCTGTTACCGATACACAGAATTCATCTGCGAGAACAAAGCGCTGATGAGCTGGAAGAATAAATGAAAATCTTCCATGAATGAGTCTGAGCTCAAAACAAATTTTCACATAAATGTTGGTTGGAAGAATAAAATGTAAATGATTTGATTTAGTGGAAAAAGAGAATCACAGCGGCGAATGAAGCGGACCCCTGATTGGTGCGCAAATCTTTGAGTCCCTTGCGATTCCAAGGGTATTATTCCTGCCTCCATTCACCTTAATTAGAGTGAATTGGGGTTAGAGGTGAAGGGCGGCGATTTTGTCTCATAATAAACACCTGTTGCTGCTTACTGTATGTTCCCTGTAGAACGTCTATCGGAAAGGCAATACAGATGGAAGACGGCAGATCTGCCACAGGGATACCACAACCAAATTCATCAGTATTGTGACTGAAAGGGATCATCAAATATATATAGACATTTAGCAGAAGAATCGGTACTTGTTTCCTAGCACGGCGCCCATCGCATCGCCGCATACCATAAGCCTTACAATGGTATGCGATGCGATGTTACGCGATGGCACCCGATGTTATACAATTTAAAATCGTATACCATCGCATTTTATGCCATTGTATGCCATATACAATGGTATACAATTTTAAATTGTATAAGCACCCTAATGGGTGTTTTCAATGTTAAATGGCCCCCCTATAAGATTAATTGTATAAGCACCGTAATAGGTGCTTACAATGTTAAAAGCACCCCCACGCCACCCCCAGTATCAACGCCAACCCAAAGCGTGGCGAGCGGCGGCGGTATGCGTCCTCCAACCTTTTCATACCCTCACTATACACATCGTTGTGGAGCTGATTTTAGATAGTGTGGTGAGCCCGAAACGTGGCGAGCGCAGCGAGCCCCGCGAGGGGACGCGGAATACATGTAAAGTAATGCGTGTCTGCTCACCACGCTTCGGGCTCGGTGGCTCGCTGTGCTCGCCACACTATCTCAAATCAACTCCATGCCGACGTGGCTAGTGGGGGTATGAAAAGGTCGGAGGACGCATACTGCCACCCCTCGCGGGCTCGCTGCGCTCGCCACGCTTCGGGTTAGCGTTCATAGTGGGGGTGGCGTGGGGGTGCATTTAACATTGTAACCACCCATTAGGGTGCTTATACAATTAAAAATCGTATAGGGGGGCCAAAATCGCATCGCATGCGGCTCTATGGCATGCGATGCGATACAATGCATAAGATGTCATACGAGTGAAAATTGTGGGCGCCGTGCTAGGAAACAAGTACCGAAGAATCATTTCTCCTGAACAGGGGAAGAGTATCTGTACTTTCCTAGTCTTTGTTCATCATCGGAGAGAGATAAAGTGGAGCAAGATAAACTCAGCCAATCAGCTCCTTTCATTTTTTTCAAACACAACCTGTAACACGGCAGTTAGGAGCTGATTGGCTAGTTATCTCTCTGACCAAGGTTTAGGGAATCTCACCCTTTATTCGTAGGAGTCTATTACAATTGGACTTTGTATTATGTCTACAATATATAGTATACATCGAGCAGAGGCGGTCATTTTTAGGAGGAACCAATAGCAGGGTTGTCTACTTTTAAAGTCTCCTCTGCGGGAGAAGCCAGGAGAGAAGACTGTCAGCAGCACTTCAGGGGGCGGGGCCTGATGTAGACGCCATCAAGCCCCTAAATGATGCGATTTGCGCTAAATTATATCATCATAGCCCCACCCCTCACTTTTAATTCTGTTAAAATTGCACATTGAACAGAGGGGAGTGGGAAGACAATAGCACACCCCGCACTGCCCACCCATGATGAAGCCACGCCCCCAACGTGATCCATTCCGGCTGCCCCCTCCTGCACCGGGCGGCTATAAAAGAAGACAAGGAAGGCTAGAACTCTAATGTGCCTACACTGAGGATTAAAAGCGAAAGAAAGAAGAAATCTCTGAATGCAGCAAAGCATATTAGGCCCAATGTACTAAATGGCCTTTGGGAGAATAACATAATGCCGGCTTACTTCAAGAAAATTGGCTCGTATTGGTTTGGGATTTTGAGCCACGGTTAGTTAAGTAAATGCTATTAAAAGTATTAGGCATATAATGTTACACGGCGATGCAGTGTGTGCTATCCTGCCTGACACCCGTCCATGTGTTACAGAGGAGAAAGGACGCTCTGTGCTGTGTACGCCCCGGTAAAAGCAGAGTCGGTGCCTGATTCAGAACTGCACGCTAAGCAGCGATTGTTTCTTACTTAGCGAGTGGCCCAGCGCCTCCTGTCGGGGTGAACGTACACCCGTCCCTTGCCAATGCGCAAATCCCCCGGAAGCATGCGAATGGATGTGTACACTGACACAACCATTCGCATGCGAGCGTACAGGGGGGAAATCGTTAGATGGTCGCTGGCTGGGGCTGGCACTGGCATCATATGACGTCATCCGCCAGCGCCGTGCACCTGTGTCTGCATGGGACGCCCGGTGTTTTTCTGGGCACACCCACTGTTTTTGTTGGCACACCCAGGAAACACTGGGCATCCTGTTCTCCCTCTCTCCGCCCCCCAGGAGCTCTGCACTTGTGTATATTCCCTTACACACATGCACAGAGCCGCACCATCGGTCCCCAGAGCAAATACGCCGGGGACCGTTCAATAGTGAATCAGGCTCTCAGTGTGGTCCTAATACACCGGCTATCGTCCAGAGGCTTAGAGACTTATGCTGCCCATACACTTATGCGATCAAATGCGATGTTCCATCGCATCTGATCGCATCAAGTGGTGCCCAGTGCAGCACCCGATGTCGCATGCCATCCTGCGATGGACATCGGGTGCTGGAAGAGGGGTCGTGTGGGGCTGTGTAGGCGGGACCGGAGCTGGGGACCATAGCGGTGGAGCTATCAGGTGGCGGGACTTGTCAGCAGCAGCAGTTGACTTTGAAACACTGGACGGCCCTCTGATTGGCTCTCTCTCAGTGGCCTCAGCCAACCAGAGGCTGTCCAGTGTATCTGCTGCCGCTGCCGAGTCCCGCCGCCTGAAAGCTCCACCACTCCGGTCCCTGCTACACAGCCGCCATGCCTCCCCTGCTCCTCCTGAGTCCATCCGATCCCCAGCATTAAGGTTCCGGTTTCCCGCCAGCGCTCCGGTCCCCATCCTGGCCCCGCTCCCCGAACCCGCCGCTGATTGCATTCTAGCAATTGCATGTGGTTAAAAACCACATGCGATTGCTCATGCAATTCGATAAATATTTTGTGCAGCTCATAATATCTATCGATGCGACATTCTACGGCGTGCAGCGCATCGCGTCGAATGTCAACTTAAAAATGCATGCAATCATTCGATTTATCGGCCAGATCGAGGCAATGATTAATTAACTTTCTAAAGTTATTGCTACGGTCATACTTACAGCGCTGTCACCAGGAAGCTGGGGATGCGGAGGATTTGTACAAGGAATAATTAGAAGTCTGACTTCGCCCATGTGACTACAGAACAGAGAGAACCCTCAGGATTGAAGTGGAGGAGCGGGTTTTAAGTCGCTCCACAGCAATCCCTTAGTAAGTGTCACTCCATTTGAGGCAGATGGTTTCCTATGGAGTGATCCACACAGGTGATTTTTAATCATTGAGTAGCGCAAGCGTACCCCTTTGATCAGGCAGTGCTGCAGCGTAATCGCATTGCACGAACTTCAAGCAATTAATCTCGTCCATTTACTATAATGGGATAAATGAAACATGCTATTTTCTCTTTAGGCGTTTCAGAGTAGAAAATGCTACTTTGAAATGTGCTTTAGGAATTCAGAGATATTAATCTAAGTTGATGAATTGCGCAGAGTAACATAAAGCAGCTCAGTGTTTTCTAAGTGATTAATCTTAGCAGTCTGATTGCAGAGATATAAAATTGCCAGTCACAGGAGAGAGGTAAGTCTAAAGTTTAGAGTAAAACTGCGTACAAACTGGCCGATACTGTATAAAACAGATGATTCATTGCTGGACCAATGGCGTCCTTCACATACCTGTCGCTTTGGCTGTGCAACGCATCCGAGGGCTCAGCGCTGCCTGGGAGAAAGGGATGAAATCTGCATTTCAATCCCTAAATCCTGGAATTGGAGGCTCTGATTCCGGCATTGAAATCCAAAAATGCACGAAATCTCGGGACTCCACCGATACCGGGATTGGCATCCTTACTCATTATCCAGTTCATATTTGCAATTCTAGGCCTTGGGATTCTAAATATCGTTGTTTTCAGATTCTGGGATCTAATTATGGTCTAGACCCTTGATGGCTAACCTTGACACTCCGGCTGTTGTTGAACTACACATGCCAGCATGCTCTGCATCAGATTTATCATGGCCAAATAGAAAAACGGAAGCAGGCCGTAAGGCAATCCTACAGCAATGGATTCATGATGTCAAACCCACATTACCCATGGCCACCTCCCGTTTACTCTTCTTGTTCACGATGGACTGGCTTAAGACATCCCAACACAAAGAAACCTTGACACCTGCTCTATTTCGATGCTGGAATAAATTTATCCAGACCCTACCCCCTGCAACTAAACTTGCTCTTAGGCAATGTTTCCAATCTACGACCTGGTACTCCTATCAGCTCCTTGGCAATAAAGACCCAATTCCCATATAAGACCACGTTTCTCCTCCCCCCTCTTCGTCCTCCCTCCCTACTCCTCTTCTTACTCGAGCCTCTCCCATGGACGGCCTGCCCTATGGATGGATCGGCGGCCTTGGGGACCGGGTGGGCACCAAAGGTTTGTTTTACTAATGTAGTCTATAGTTTTTTGTCCTCTGTTTTGGACAAAATTTAGTCTTGTTATACACACACCTTTTTAGACGAGTCACAGATTATTGCATTTTATTGATATAAGGACCTTCATACTATATATGTATATAGTAATCTGTTATAACCCGCATAATTTATCTCGTGCAGGACAGACTCCTACTCTAGATACATGTGTATTGTTCTCGTGATTGGAATCGTTATATAAAGTTAGAAAAAGGTTTTTGAAGCTTCTCATTGCCCCAGACTATTACAAGATATAAGTGTGCAATTTATTGTTCAAACACTCTTGTACAATGTATATACGTATATTTTCACTGTATACTGTCCCATCATTTAAGCTTCAATAAAATACATTTGAAAAAAAAAAAAAAAAAAACGGAAGCAGAGCATGCTGGGATGTGTAGTTCAACAACAGCTGGAGTGTCAAGGTTGGCCATCAAGGGTCTAGACTGTGCAAAGATAGTAATTACTTGCGCCAGAAAATGATTAACCTAAGATTTTAGCCAATATTAGAACTTTTGGGAATAAGTTATAATGTCGGGTTGACAGCTCAATGTCAACATAATAAACCCAACAACAGTTATTTTGGGGTTAGGATTAAAATTGGCTGTCCAAATTATGTACCAGTTGACATTTAATGTCAACATTTTCAACATTATAACATTTAGCAGTCAATTAAATTGTCATAGTTGATCTTCTAAACATGTTGACTGTCGACGTATTATACTACTTATCGCCATATTGGTATCAAAATAATGGCTGGTGGCACTGTGACGGATGAGAAAACATACCAAACCCATACATTTTAGCATGATACTGATGGGTTGGTTACGGAATCCTGGCAGTCAGTCCTTCAGAATACAACAGCGGCATCCCAAAAGTTCAAATCCCAACATTTTTTTTAAGGTACTCAAACCCTACTCCTTACCCTCTCCCCTAATCCTCCTGTCCCACCCGCAGCCTAACAGCCTTCGTCTTTTGCCCACAAGCATAAAAAATGATGGACCATCTTATTGTAGATTTCTATCAGGCAATTAAAAGTGTCCTCCTAACAGTGCGTTTGCACATTCGTTACCATAGCTTGTTTATTGACTTGTTTGTTCCCTAGAATTGCTTTTCCAGACTTTGTAGTTATTGTTACATCTGTTGTCTACTCATTGCTACATATATTTGTTTGGATAATCGTTACCATTACTCTTAGGGGTGTATTTAGTAAGCGTTGGATTCTAAAACCCAGCGCTTCTGAGTAATCTTATGCCCGCAATTTAAAAGGGCAATGTGTTTACTAGCGAAACATGGCTACAAAAAGCATTGCCTTTTTAAATTCTGGGCAATAACACAGAAGCTGCAAGTTTTTACAACTCTTAGTAACTAACCCCCCCCCCCCCCCCCCCTCTAGTGTCTGCAATACTTGTTTCCCTGTTATTCAACCTTTGCAGGCATCCCGGTTTAACGTCTACCATTGCTTTAATGATGGCGCTCCTCTTGAGTGAGTATTTTTCGACCTGGCATCTATACCAGATATATTTACAGCGATGAACTTCAGTGATACGAGCAATAATATTCCACAAACAGGATTCCGACCCAATAAACATCTGCTGTACTAGATAAGTACTGGTATTTCCCATTGGCTGTCATGACTCTGTAGGCTTATCCACTGGAATAAGGATCGAGCATCTGGTGAATTGTGTTACTTGGAATAATTAGATATAATGGTGGCGTAATCCTTCTCTAAAACGAAGGATAAAAAGGTCCATTGAGCCTACCAGTAAAGCTCAGTTAATCCCAATAAATCCTTTCTATTTGCTTTCCCCCCCCCCTCCTCTTCCTACTGATACAGTGTACGGGAACAGATGTTCCTCTTCCCGTGCGAGGCAATTATAGAATACTTCTGCAACAGCAGAAAAGAATTGGGAACCCAATCAAATCGTGTGATATTCTCCTTTCCGACAAATGATCTTTAAATCATTACACGCTGACAGCTAGGAATTTCCCTGTGGGCCTGCTTTCTTTGGATACTTCTCAAACCTGTCCCCTTCCTCAGTGATGCGATACACCAACAGCAATGACAGGGACAAAAAGGAATAACACTATTTTAGAAGAACCCCAAGAGATTGGTAAGATAAAGTCGGACAGGTAAATGTGATGTCACACGTGAAAGATGTTCATCTCCTCGTTCAAAAGAAAAGTTGGCCAACACATTGTTTTGGTCAGAGGACCCTTCCTGGACTAAGAACTTCATTATATATCCACAAATAAAACGGCTTTGTTTGTGTATAGAGGTATGCGATATCATGTGTTGTGTAAAACAGGACATAGGCCCTTATTCTAGTTGATTTGGTCGGATGCGTATTTTCGGACAGGAACCGAGTGTTCTTAGCCCCGCCTACCGTACGGATCGCTCACACCATCCGAATGCGGTAAGACGCCGACCGAACGGACCGCGAGTGGGAACATCTGTGGGAACCTCCCCCATCATTCGATGGTCGCCGACCATCGAATGCTGGACCGAGTGGTCAGGCAGCACAGAGAGCTCCAGACCACTCGGGAATTTCTCCGTGCAAAGCAGGGATATGGGCGGGCAGCTAGCATCCGGCTATGTCAGCTGTCCGCCCCCCACACGTGCGTCACGGCCGGATTACCATACGCACGCCCAGCGTTTTCATAGGAACGTCCATGAAACGCGGGGCGTACGCATATGGTAATGAACCCAAACAGGCCTTCACGCCCCTCTCCACCCCCTGATCGGATGGTTCAGACCGATCATACAGAATTCACACCGTATTCGTACGTGTGCGGCGTTCGCACATGTGCAAATACACCTCTGCACATGCGCAAACACCAACCATCGGCCGTCAGTCCGCATTCGGAGCCATCCGACTCAACCAGAATAAGGCCCATAGTGTTATATAGCCAGCATTACCTACAATAACTACAGAATGTCATTTTCCAAAATACGCCAGTACAAAGTCCTCTTGATCAAATAGCAGAACCTTCATTTTCGGGTCCTCCGTCTCAAATAAAAGCAAAGAGGTGTTGTTACATCAAATGGAGGAATATGTGTTAGGAGAAAACATCAAAGAATGCCGTAATAGGCGAAAAAGGTTTCGGATTTGTAAAATCATAACATGCACTTACAACGGTGTGAAATGCAGGAAGGCTGTGGGTACTTTGGCGGGCCCCTGGGCTCTCTAGATCGCGTGTGACCGGTCCTGGTTGCAGAAGAGAAATCTGGGACGTATAAAGAGTAAGGGGTGAGAGACCTACCAATGAGGTTACCTTGGCGATTGGTGGGCGCATTATATTATGCCAGAAACCGCTTATAACATATATCATTATTTTAGTTATTATAATTGTAATGGCTGTATGGTGCGCCTGCTCTCTGGTTTCTATGATGAAGTATAAAGAATCACTAGGGGCAACAAGCAGAAGCACTGCACCTATTCATGCTCTTCCAGGCACTCTCCGGGTGCATGATTGGTGACTGTCCTGATGAATTTGGTGAGGAATTAGAACACCTGTGCATTGATTTTATGATTTAATAGATCCAAGGCCCTGAATGTTCATGTTCTCCATGGCCATAACAAGAGGTGGGTGACCCATTGACACCGCCTCACTTTTTCACCATACAGTGTGCCTGGCAAGGACAAGCATGGAATGCATCTTCCTGCTCTCAGGGGTGAATGTATGAGACCGTTATGTGCAATGTAATACTGCACCAGCCAATCAGCTCCCACCTGCCAATTTACATATTGGAGCCGATTGGCTGGTGCATATCACCTTGCACATACTGTTCTTGATGGGGATAGATACCACTTCCCCCAGCTTCATACATTTACCCCTCAGTACTACCACGTGTGATGTCATGATGTCACATGTCCCGGGGCAGAGGCACCCTACATATCCTATTTGGCGTTACCAAGAAGTTTATCTTTCCAAAAACGGGATACGGTCACTAGGTTGACCGTATGAAAGGCGACATGGCTGAAGGTCGATGTGCGTGAAGGTTGACATGGGTTAGATCGACGGGGACATTAGGTCGACACAAGCATTAGGTCGACATGGGGAAGGTGGACAATCAACTGGTCGTCATGGGGTTTTTCACTTTTTTTGAGCCGACATGTGCCGACAGGCGGTATTTCATGCCCTACCATCCACTAGGGCGTGGTGGGAGAATAAAATAGTGTGCTTGAAGCGTGGCGAGCGCAGCGAAGAACAAGGTGCATTTTTAGTGTCCGTGTCAACTGCGTCGACATTCGGGTAAAAAAAGTGAAAAAGCCCATGTCGACCGTTTGACTGTTGACATTCCCTGTCGACCTAATGCTTTTGTCCCTGTCAACCTAACCCACGTCGAACTTTCAGTCATGTCGATACTTTCAGTTATGTCGACCTAATGTCGGTCTATCCTATGATTCCTACCCCAAAAACCCTCACCTTCCCCCCAACTACAACAATACCAGCATTTTTTTCGTAACCAACAGCAAAATAAATTTGAAAAAAAAAAAAAAAAAAAGAAAGTCGAATATGAAAACTTGGAAGGAACATTTTTCTATTAACCTTTGTCAGACTACAAGATAATGAAAGAAAATAAAATATGCCGATCATGAGCGGCGCAGATCTTATCTGTGTGCAAACAGATGGGGTGTTGATGGCAATGGTATATGAACATATTGGTATTATACATATTCTGCAATCAGATATTACAATCTTTAAGTGAAGCGAAACGCCAGAGGTTGCGTTTGTTAGGATTACACCGGATAGTAACCCCAAAGTCTGCTGTTTTGTGCTCCCGTGCCCTGTGGAATCTGTTGCCGCATTGTCTGATCCTGGCAGAAAATCTCATTAGAAGACAACAAACTCGGAGCTTCTGCAACAGGTGTTGACAAGGAGAAAGTATAAAGGGAAATAAAGGGAACTCGGCGAACACAGGGAACATGTTAAATTACTTCTTAGATATTTGTATCCCCCCAAACGCCAGATGCGGAGACAAACCACGCGCCTCCGATAATGGTGTTTGTGAGCAGCGTGAAGCCCTTAGATCTGGAACAGGATGAAGTTATGTTGTTCTAAAACTCTTTATTTGATGTCAAATGTTATTTTCCAAAACATCCTTTAATGGTTCTTTGTCTCGCAACATTTTTTAATGTTTACATCCCTAAAAGGGCGTCTTTGGGGCCTTGTTCCCGGAAGAAACAAAATATTTTCTGGTGATTAAATAAAAAACCCTGGAAATGCTGGCAGCATAAAGACAACTAAAACAAAACAAATAAAGGGCCTGATTCAGACGCACTCGCTGCTCTCTCTGCCTAGAGAGCAGGTAAGCGACGCCTGACAAACGGTGTGTATGTAGTTTACAGGTCTCCCTCCCTGTGCAATATTACTTTAGTGGGGTCACTCCCGAACCACTGGGGGTAGGAGACACTCCAGTCAGTACCGGTCTTTAGATAAGAACCCATGTGCTGAATCTCTGCTGCCACGGAGTGAGTCAATTGGACCGCAGGTGACTGGCAGAGACCCAATCTACATTGGGAATCCTGTTGAACATAGTGGCGGTGGGAGAGACTTGGTTTAGCCCACAAACGGAGAAATATACAACGATGGGAGTTCTATGTCACCTGGGATGTTGCTATGGGCAACGAATCAGATACTATCTATTATTTTGTAGAAGGCCTGAATAAATAAGAAGGAAGTAGAATCTGATTGGTTGCTATGGCAACATCTCATCATCTAACCATTGTCTGGAACCCCCATTCCCTCTAGAAGATAATAGACAGGATCTTATTGGTTGCCTTTAGCTTAGTAATTTCCCCCCAAAGTGTCTACTTTGACATATTGTTGGCAACGGTATTCTTTACGGCAGTGTTTCTCAGAATTGGTCCTCAGGATCGCCAACGGGTGTGGTATATTTGGTTGACATTTATCATGCCGACACGCATAAAGTTGACATATCAACATGGTCAAGCTGCCATGAAAACATGCTTAGCATGTCGACAGTGACCATGTCTACCTCATCATGTCTACACGGATGATACGATCTTTGGTGGCCCGGTGGTCACTTTTGTGTCTTCACCTAGTGGTCATTTGACCAGCAGTTTCAGTGGAGACCTTCCCTGGGCGACGTTCCCTTAAGTATATTCATTCTAGCCCCTGCCCTAACCCCTACAAGTGCCTAACCATAACCCACCCCCCCCCCCCCCCCCCAACAGCCTAACTCTAATCTCTCCAGATCCCACACACACACACACACCCTAACCCTCCTGGTGGGGACCTTTAAGATGTTGACACTGTAGGCATGACGACATTCTGAAGATGTTGACACCCTACTAACAATAATTGCTCACACTGTGGTGTTGACCATCGACCATGACTTGGAAAATGTGACCTGCTACGGAGCCTTAGGACAAAGTTTAAGAAATCCTAATGTCTAATCAACTAAGCACGAGACACCGAAATAGCATTCACTATTATCCAAGGCCAGGGGCATATTAACTATTAGACAGCTGGGTGGCACCATCTGCCTATCACAGAATTAGGGATATCTATGAGGAAGCCAATGTTTTGTGTATGCGCAGTGGCATTTCTGCGCACGTGTATACGTGCGAACTCTGCGAAAAAGTCTATTTGCCAGGTGCACACTCCCAGCCATGCGAGCAGGGGGTAGAGAGGGGCGTGGGTTGCTGGTCCATTAGCATATGTGAATGCCCAGCGTTTCATGCAACATACACGTGCTAATGTGTCCATGGCGCACGTGCGGGGGACAGACAGCTGACATAACCGGATGTCAGCTGCCCAATTCCCTGCAATTCTACATGCATATATAAGGTCGGTCTTGACCACCCTTACATATGCGTGCGCCTTCTCCATTATTCGATGGTTGGTGACCACTGGCATGCAAATGGATGTTCATGTAAAGCCTTGCGGGCACATCCCACGTGCGAACGGGTGGCGCCAGCTAACAAGGCAGGGTTAAAGTGACTTGCAAGGATGTGAATTCGCATCCGGGTGAGTCAACCAGAATAAGGAGCTACCACCTCCACACCTTCATTTGAGGGGCTGGAACGTGGGTATTGGTGGCAGTGTGAGGTTGGTAGTGGTAGTGGTGGGGGAGGGGGGGATTCAAGTTTTGCCTAGAGTGCCGAGTAGCCTCACACCAGCCCTGTCCATTGCCAGTAAGTCTGCTGTCTTGTTTAATAATGAAAAAAGACAGCGAGCGCCATCCTATTAAGCTTCCCTGATTTTTGTTAGAACAGAGTTGAATAGATTTTCAGTCATTGTTGGACTTGCGGTGCTATATACAGTATACCATGATTACATTCAGTAATTGCAAAAAAACAAATGTAAAATAGAACACAAGTTTGATCAGCTTATACTACTGTACTGAATCCAAGGCAGGCAAAGTCATTCAAAATATCCACATCTTAAGCCAATCCCATGTAAATTGATGGGCAAATATTAAGCGTTTTCACACTGCTAAGTGCTGTGTGTAAGCGCTGTTTAATTGTGTTAGTAGTATCTCTACTGCCACCTAGTGACTGAACAAAATGCTGCAGTTTTGATATTTTTCTACTTTGCAGCAGAAACACAAACCCCATTCATGTTCTGTAACCCTATGATCATACACAGCTGGGACAGAGTGGAAACTGCTGCACAAAATCACTGTGCAAAGGTGGTGTAACCCATAGCAACCCATCGCATTCTGACGTTTATCCATCTTTATAAATGAAGAGTTATTCCTACCAGCTCACTGCTAGTTCGTGTGCTTTCAGGGTGTTGCTCAAGCAGTGACCACTCATCTTGGGGTTGCGGCTGTTTTTTCCTTTCATCTGAGACAAGCGAGGGTTCACTCTGTTGTCCTGGGGGAACTCCGAGTCCTGGAAAAGGATAATGACAGTCACATAAATGTATGGTCATGTACAGTATTTCCTGCAACATAAAAGAAAAGATCAGTAATGTAATTTTCCTCCTGGACGCAGTCATTCCAAAGTGATTCATTGCACAGGATATAGGAAATGGGGGTGATTAACTCTATGAGCCTCTAGCAGGAGAGATCATTCGATGGTCAAGACCATCGAATGATTTGTCCTGCCATCGCAAATAGAAGTCAGTCTCAATTGACTTTTATTTGCCTGCGGCTGGACGAAGACGGGGCAGATGACTAACGTCATGTGACAACAGCAGCCCACCCTCGGCAGGCATCGCCCCACCCGCGTACCCATGGGAACCCCAGCGTTTTTATGTTGGACGTTCCCAAAACGCTGGGCATTATCATTGGCGAGCCCCATTCCCGCCAACGTCCGTCCCGATGTTTGCGAACGGCTCAGCGACTATGCAAGTCTCAGAAGCCGTTCGCAAATGGAGGCTGCACATGTGCATAATATACCATAATATACCAAGCGCATGCACAGTCCCCTAAACATCGGGATGGGGTCGAACTGGCTCACTAAATAAAGTTCAATAATGAGGTATTTTCTTGACCCTGTAAGGGCACCTGTCCTTCACCCATAGCTATTGCAAGCACCCATGGGGGTCTCTGGACTAGCACTCAGAAACCAGTGACATCACTGAAGCATGAGGAAACCAGTGACATCACTGAAGAATGGGAAACCAGTGACATCACGGAAGCATGAGGAAACCAGTGACATCACGGAAGCATGAGGAAACCAGTGACATCACGGAAGCATGAGGAAACCAGTGACATCACTGAAACATGAGGAAACCAGTGACATCACTGAAGCACGAGGAAACCAGTGACATCACTGAAGCATGAGGAAACCAGTGATATCACTGAAGCATAGGAAACGAGTGATATCACTGAAGCATGAGGGAACCAGTGACATCGCTGAAGCATGAGGAAACCAGTGACATCACTGAAGCATGGGAAACCAGTGACATCACTGAAGCATGGGAAACCAGTGACAGCACTGAAGCATGAGGGAACCAGTGACATTGCAGAAGCATGAGGAAACCAGTGACATCACTGAAGCATGGGAAACCAGTGACATCACTGAAGCATGAGGAAACGAGTGATATTGCTGAAGCATGGGAAACCAGTGACATCACTGAAGCATGAGGAAACCAGTGACATCACTGAAGCATGAGGAAACCAGTGACATCACTGAAGCATGAGGAAACCAGTGACATCACTGAAGCATGAGGAAACCAGTGACATCACTGAAGCATGAGGAAACCAGTGATATCACTGAAGCATGGGAAACGAGTGATATCACTGAAGCATGAGGGAACCAGTGACATCGCTGAAGCATGAGGAAACCAGTGACATCACTGAAGCATGGGAAACCAGTGACATCACTGAAGCATGAGGGAACCAGTGACATCGCTGAAGCCTTTATTTATTTATTACCAGTTTCTTATATAGCACATACATATTACGCAGCGCTTTACAGAGAATATTTGAACATTCACATCAGTCTCTGCCCCAGTGGAGCTTACAATCTATATTCCCTACCACATGTACACACACGCAGACATTCTAGGGTTACTTTGTAGGGAGCCAATTAACCTACTAGTATATTTTTGGAATGTGGAAGGTAAACGGAGTACCCGGAGTAAACCCACGCAAGTATGGAGAGAATATACAAACTCCGCACAGTTAGGGCCATGGTGGGAATCTAACCCATGACCTCAGTGCTGTGACGCAGTAATGCTAACCGTTACACCATCCGTATTGCCCCTTTAGTAACCCTAAAGACCGCATTCTCATGAATATTACTTCAGCCCCAATATGGCTGCCTCTGCGGCGGCGCGCTGGAAGCAGGTATTTAGCGTGTTATGGTGGTAGATTGGTTTGCTGCTGCTGCTGTTTAATGGTAGGTAACGGGCTTCTAAATGCCAGCACTGGGATTTTTACAAGTGCCGTTAACGAACAAGCTGCAGTTTACAGAAGCTAATTAAAACAGATATCACAACAAAATGCTGCAGTTGTTTTAAGCCTCATTTGCATTCTTTCCCTATCTACCTTATTAACCTTCAATATTAACAGGTAAATGATTCCAGCAAACAGATCAGTGGGAACAATCTCCCATAAGCGAGAGCAATAATAAGTTCTTATTCTCGGGTTTCAATGCCGCTGGGTCACAAAATACCGCAATCACCGTTTATTTGGTACATTATGTCTTCTTCCTATATTGTATCCTGATAGAACAACCTTGATACGTTAACTTCTCTTGACTTCAATCAGTGTAACATCAAACAATTAACAATATACAGTAATTGCTTGTTGATATCATACCGCACATTCATATTTCTCATATATTGTCCCTGCAAGAGCCTGACTGCTGCGCTTTACAGCTGCTGTACTATGACATCATAATCTGGAAACGGGAACAGGCATCTGCAGGGTCACCTTAGTCTGCCCTGATCCCGCCCTATCTGCCTGGTTCCACCCAGTCTCTATCTGTTGTTCCCGCAACCGCACTCAACTCCGCTTCCCCCAAGCCCATATTGTCTCAGTTCCTGTGGGCAGTATGGGTCCTCCTACTAGGCCCCGCCCCTCTAGCAGTGTGAGTTCACCATACAAAGTCCACTGTTAGTTCATGTTAAATATGAGACAGACCTTACACAATTATGGTACACATGTATGAGGCAGTGATAAGGGAAGAGAAGTGATAAAGTGCCTAGTACTATCACCGCCCAATCAGCTCCAAACTGTCCCTTTTTAAAACCAGCCTATAACTAAACAGTTAGGAGCTGATTGGCCGGTGATAAAGTAACAGGGACTTTATCACTTCTCCTCCCATGTTACCATGATTGGTGCAATAAATCTGCCTTCCTTGACTTTTCTCTATTTCAATCAGTGGCGGCTCCAGAGGCGGGGCTGCAGAACAGTTCAAAATTCAAATAGGGAAGCCAGTTGGAATGGCAGTTGGTGACATTTGGTGTGTCTCCCCTATTTGAATTATAAACTGTGCTGCAGCCCCTCCTCTGGATCCGCCACTGACCAGATCTCTGTAATGTTCCACTATCCTCCTCCTGCATTCACCTTCCGAAACCACAGGTCATTTCACGCTTCCAATCAGAGCGTGGTTTGTGCGAGTCCCGATGGAAGGACATACATTAGTTAGTGACTTCCAGGATAGTACATTGAATTGCTCCTGCTACACTATGGTGTCAATTTACTAAAGGTTCTAAAAATGAAAGGTGATGTTGGCCATAGCAACCAATAATATTTTGTCCATCATTTCTCACTACAAAATAATAGCATCTGATTGGTTTCTACTAAATTGGAGGTTTTCAGTTTGGGAGTAGGGCAGCACCTCTCCCTGACTCTATGGTTGTGTATAGACAGCAGGTAGCAGGAAGCAGGAAGCCCGTTCTAAGTGCTAAGACTAGCGGGTGGTATTTCTCAGATGGTGCGGGAGCGGAGGAAAACATTGTTACCGGACACCTCTCCCTGACTCTATGGTTGTGTATAGACCACCGGTAGCAGGAAGTCCGTTCTAAGTGCTAAGACTAACGGGTGGTATTTCCCAGACGGTGCGGGAGAGGAGGAAAGCATTGTTACCGGACAGCTCTCCCTGACTCTATGGTTGTGTATAGACCACCGGTAGCAGGAAGTCCATTCTAAGTGCTAAGACTAGCGGGTGGTATTTCCCAGACGGTGCGGGAGCGGAGGAAAACATTGTTACCGGACAGCTGGCCCGTCTTTGGGACTACAGGTAAACCCTACGGTGTCCTCATTACTACAGCCTCGGAAATGTACAGGAACCATCCTCGTGTTTATAAAAAAATAAGATTTAAAATTTTAAAAAACCTGGCAAGAATCATTCTGCAAATAGCTGTATGTGCGCTGCTGTATAGTAAATAACATAGGCCCTTATTCTGGTTGGTGCGGCCGGAGCCGCATATGCGGCTCCGACCGTGCAGGCGAATCCCCGCCTTCCATACGGATCGCCACGGCCGTCCGTACGTGGATATGTGGCGATCCGCATGAAATTGGACGGGGATACGCCTCCTCCATGGTGGGAGCAGCCCCTGCATTCGATGGTCGCCGAACATCGAATGCAGGGCCGCACGCTCCACCAGGTCCCGCAACACAAGACCACACGGACACTTGTCCGTGTGAAATCTTGTATGGGGGCGGGCAGCTGACATCCGGCGATGTCAGATGCCCGCCCCGTACCAACGCGTCACGGCCTCATTACCATGCATACGCCCCGCGTTTGCATGGGAACGCCCATGAAACGCGGGGCGTATGCATAGGGTAATGAGGATAAGTAGCCCCTCACGCCCCTCTACGCCCCCTGTGCGGCGTATAGAGAATCCTTGCGGTGAAATCGCCTGCACATGCGCAGAGTGACCTCTGCACATGCGCAGAAGATAAACATCGGCGGCCCGTACGCAAGCGGGAATATCCGCACCAACCAGAATAAGGGCCATAGTGTAATTATAGAGGAAGTTATTTATGCACCGTGTAA
Organism: Crinia signifera; assembly: GCF_055691185.1. Taxonomy (NCBI): domain Eukaryota; kingdom Metazoa; phylum Chordata; class Amphibia; order Anura; family Myobatrachidae; genus Crinia; species Crinia signifera. Next base: position 177,611,886 of record NC_139223.1, on the reverse strand, counting down.
AGGGACTTGTGCATTCCCCGCCGCTCTGCAACACAAAACGGCAATGTTAAAGTGCTCTTTGTGCTTTGTGTGTAATATATCAACATGATGGAGATGCGACTACTGCAAATAGCATTTTGCTAATGGTATTTTACCTGTTCTATATCACAAAAGTAACTCATTCCATTAAAGGTCATTTACATTTAGCATATTTTTGACACAAAATAATGTTTTTTGCAGCGCAGCAGTTACATATATGTATCCACTCCATATATGTACTCTGGAATTCCTCGAATAGCTTAATATATTATTTTGTACTAGTGTACTAGCAAATGCTTCGAAAGCTAGTCTGCTACAGATGGAGCGCCTCTCAGCCAGCGCCCGGGCTTGCCAGCATGCCCCCGCTGGCGATCACTGGGGGAGAGGCGCTCCATCTGACCGGGACACGTGAGCGGGGTAGCGAACTCTGCCCATCTCCGCTTCAGGGATACAGACAGGGTTAGGGGGAGGGTGCAGGGAGGCAGCGTGGACTGGCGGACATCGACAGGGAGGCGGCGGGGACCTTCCGGGGGCTGGTGGTTGGCGATCCGACCGCCAGACACCCGCTGAATGACATCGGCTAGATCTATACCTTGTGTTTGCCTCTGTGTTTGTGCATGTGTGAGAGAAAGAGGTGTAGTTTTACTCACTGCCAACAGATGGCAGTGTTTCGGAGACACACCAACGGACACTAGACATATTCCCTGAACTGACAACGGGGCCCCCGAGCTCCGAAACGTTTTCTGTTTGGCACATGGAATAAAACTTCCACTTTCTTCAATATTCAGAGGACTCATCCCCTCTTGTTGGAGGGCACCGGAGCAAGCATTCCCTGGCTTCCACGAACAGGAAGTACAAAAGAGAGAATGCCATTGCTGAACGCTCAACTGTAGCCAGTGGCGATTTTCCCAATAGGCATTTAAGACATTAATTATTTTATTTTATTTACAGTTTCTTATATAGTGCAGCATATTCCGTTGAGCTTTACAATTGGAAACAACATTGATTAAAGACATGTGACTAGGTGGCACAACAGCAGGTTGCCCAATCGCCAATAAGGGGTGGGGTGGGCGGAAGTCCTGCATTAGGTAACAGACATGCATCAGACACTAGGTGATTGATGGAAATGTTACACAATTGATCAGTCTGCCTTTTCTCCCGGTCAGCCCGCCTGATGCAGAACCAATGAACTCATCACGGCAGCACGGACGGTGTAATGGTTAGCATTACTGCCTCACAGCGCTGAGGTCATGGGTGTCAATACCCACCATGGCTCTAACTGTGTGGAGTTTGTATATTCTCATCGTACTTGCGTGGGTTTCCTCCGGGTACTCCAGTTTCCTCCCACATTCCAAAAATATACTGGTAGGCTAATTGGCTCCCAACAAAATTAACCCTAGAATGTCTGTGTGTGCGTGTACATGTGGTAGGGAATATAGATTGTAAGCTCCACTGGGGCAGAGACTGATGTGAATGTTCAACTATTCTCTGTACAGCGCTGCGGGATATGTGTGCGCTATGTAAGAAACTGTTAATAAATAAAATATATAATAACTCAAAGTATTTCTAAAGTCATTACTTAAGGCTCAGAAATAGCGACTTATTTACACTGAGCAGAACCATTACGGAGTCAGTCTACTAAAGCTTCGAAAATTGAAAAAGGTGATGTTGGCCATAGCAACCAATCAGATTCTGTCTGATTGGTCTGAAATGATCACCTAGTCAACATAAAAGTCATCCTAGTAAGATTTATCTTCAGATCTGGCTGGTTGGAACAAAAACATGGTTATGGATGAGTGACAGTTTGTCAGTTTTCCAGCATTTCCAAGCAAATGGTCAACTGTCATTTGCTCTCATCCATAGCCATGTTTTTGTTCCAACCAGCCAGATCTGCAGATAAATCTGCGTGTGTATGGCCACCTTAGGAGTTGGAAATTCAATCTCCATCAGCAACAATATAATATACTGTATATAATAAAGCCCAGGTTCTCAAAGTCGGTCCTCAGGACCCCACACAGTGCAGGTTTTGCAGGTGTCCTAAAGTGAAGTAATTAGCTCAATCTGTGGATTTTTTTTAAATGTGTCAGTAATGAGTGCACCTGTTGGGTGACCTGGAAAACATGAACTGTGTGGGGCCCTGAGGAGTTTAAGAATCACTGCAGTAAAGTATAAAAAATAGAAATAAAATGTAAATACTCAAAATTCCATTGGTGGGTATAGAATGCCTTTGGTGTCCTCCTGTCCAACAATCTGGGACATATAAATACATCACTCTAACCTACACATCTTTCTGGTAGCGTTACATACCCATCAGACAAAGAAAAATTTGGTACAGACCATGTTCCCATGTCCATACCTCACATTAGGAGGGACACAATGCTCTATTTCTGGACTTTGCTCTTCATTTATGATGCCATCACCTGTGTTGCAGCACCTCTCTCATCACTTACCCTGTTAAAAACAGGTGATGGCAATCATACATTCAGAGGGAAGTCCAGGAGCAGAGCATGGTGTCCCTCCTGGAGACGGGCATGCTGGGAGGTATGATGTTCTCATACATCATTGCTGCTGTTATAATAGACCGGTCCTGCGAGACTCTGATAGCACCAGGTTTATTTTATTGCTAAAAATGTGTCTTACTTGCAACATATTGCGACTGGGATGCACATGGAGACCGGGACGCACAAGGAGACCGGGACACACATGGAGACTGGGACGCATGTGAAAACTGGGACGCATGGAGACCGGGGCTTGCATGGAGACTGGGGCATGCATGGAGACCGGAACGCACATGAAGACCGGGACGCACATGGAGACCGGGACGCACATGGAGAATGGGAGGCACAAGGAGACCGGGATGCACATGAAGACCGGGATGCACATGAAGACCGGGACGCACATGGAGACCGGGACGCACATGGAGAATGGGAGGCACATGGAGAATGGGAGGCACAAAGAGACCGGGATGCACATGAAGACCGGGACGCACATGGAGATCGGGACGCACTTGGAGACCGGGATGCACTTGGAGACCGGGACGCACATGGAGACTATGGGCCCGATTCAGACCCAATTGCTGCTGTGTGAATTAGCAGCGGCCAGCGATCAGGTAGATACCACCCCACTAAAGTGAAATCCTGGGAAGACTGGGAAGCACAAGGAGACTGGGAGGCACATGAAAACCGGGATGCACATGAAGACCGGGACGCACATGGAGACCGGGACGCACATGGAGAATGGGAGGCACAAGGAGACCGGGACACACATGGAGACCGGGACGCACTTGGAGACCGGGACGCACTTGGAGACCGGGACGCACTTGGAGACCGGGACGCACATGGAGATTGGGACGCACATGAAAACCGGGATGCACATGAAAACCGCGATGCACATGAAGATCGGGACGCGCATGGAGACCGGGACGCGCATGGAGACCGGGACGCGCATGGAGACCGGGGCTTGCATGGAGACCGGGGCGTGCATGGAGACCGGAACGCACATGGAGACCGGGACGCGCATGGAGAACGGGACGCGCATGGAGACCGGGGCGTGCATTGAGACCAGAACGCACATGGAGACCGGGATGCACATGGAGACTGGGACGCACATGAAGACTGGGAAGCACAAGGAGACTGGGAGGCACATGAAAAACGGGATGCACATGAAGACCGGGACGCACATGGAGACCGGGACGCACATGGAGAATGGGAGGCACAAGGAGACCGGGATGCACATGGAGATCGGGACGCACTTGGAGACCGGGACGCACATGGAGATTATGGGCCCGATTCAGACCCAATTGCTGCTGTGTGAATTAGCAGCGGCCAGCGATCAGGTAGATACCACCCCACTAAAGTGAAATCCTGCTTTGTGAATGAATGTGCTCATTCTGCGCATAGACGTGTACGTACGGCTTCTCCTCTATTCGCAGCCGAGATAATCCATTCGTAAGCCGCTCACCATCTCATGGTTTCCCCCGAGGGACTTACTCAGTGGCTGTGATGAAATCAGCCTGATCAAGGCCGGAGCGAACGTCACGCCCCCTGCTCTAAACCGCTTGCGTTTTCCCTAGTTATGCCTGCATTATTGTTTTAGCTCGCCCATTAAATGTCCTGTTATCACCCCCGGATCCCGGCTTCCCGGATCCCGGCTTCCTGTCAATCAGCTTACAAACGTCTAGCGAAGGAAAAATGTAGCAGGAGTTCATCGGTGCACAGCATCGGTACACGCGCACTGTGGCCCAGTCACATGGGCAGTCTATCGATAATCGACCCATGAGTGAATTCGCACAGCAGCTGAATTGGGCCCTATGACTTTTGTATATCTGTGTATTACGGAGTCTCGAAGCCTCTATACAAAGTGCTACAATAACCAAGTTGTGTTGTGCTTCGTACACAGGGCCTAATTCAGACATGATCGCACAGCTGCAAATTTGCAAGCTGGGTGATTAGCTATAGACTGCACATGCGCGAGGCCATCCCGCGAAAAAATCCAGCTATTTTATCGGTGGCCATACACAAGGTGATTGACAGGAAGCCGGCGTTTGTGGGCGGTAACCTGATGTTTTCTGGGAGTGTCAGGGAAAACGCCAGCGAGCCCAGGCAGGAAGTCATGTGACATCAGCTCCGGCCTCGTTCAGCCTGTTTCTATATCAGCCGCTGAGTAAGTCCTGGGCTACGCACAGACCGCACACACTGGGGAATCATTACATGGTGAGGGGTGTGGCCAGGTGTGTGAGGGGAAGTCATGTGATGTCAGCTCCGCCCCCGATCAGCCTGATTCTATCACAGCCGCTGAGTAAGTCCTGGGCTACGCACAGACCGCACACACCGGGGAATCATTACATGGTGAGGGGCTTGCGAATGGGTTTGCAGGGAAATGCTGACCCACTAATATTTGCAAGCCATGCTAAGTAATTCGTAGGCATGCACAGGGTGGGTATTAACTCTGGTGGGGCGGCGTCAACCTGATCACAGGGCTCCAAAAATAAGCAGCCCAGCAATCCAGTCTGAATTAGGCCCACACACAGATAGGAGGAACTTCCAAGCCACCTGTGGATCCAAATACCTTTAGAACAACTTTAGAAACTCCGTACATTCGTAATAAACAAAAAGGAAGATTAAAAACTGCGCTATTTGAGGAACTAAATCAACAATCAATTTAGGAATGATATAAATTTAATTCCATGAATTTTTATACATAAAATAATACAGTGTTAATAGATAAAAATTAAATTAAAATCACATGAAGTGTACACTTAATAACCAATTGGATGTTGGATCTGTGCATAGGTGGCACTTAGCGGCTCTACTTGTGTGGTGGGCCCTTGTTTCTCTGAAAAGAGTGTCCCCACTTTTTCTACCTATAGGTGGATACGATTAGCTTACTCCTCGGACAATATTCATGGGAGGTGGAGAAATTCAGTCAGAAAAGACACTCACATATCTGGGATGTTATCCACTTGTTCGATTAAACTTTGTGTGGTCCCCGTGGGTCGATGGTTGCTGCTGGATCTCCTTTATAAGTCCCAATGGTGGTTCTTGGTCTGATGATTAGGGAGTCCCGGGTACAAAGTGGTTACCCGATTTGTAATCCAAAGTTGGAGGTAGAACGGGGGCACTGTAACTAACGCATTTTGCTGGGGGGCTCCCAGCTTTTTCAAAGGATAAATAAACACCCTCTTCAATATCCGCGCAGCTGTCCTTTTGTCATTACAAAGAACAGTAATGTCTGACTGCCCCAGATAACGGGGGAGCGGGAACTGTCCTATTGTCACAACTAGAATAATAACCGTAAGCAGATGGACGATGGCCTCCTGATTACACTCAGTCTATAGAAGAATCATCTGCAAACAGCCATCAGTAATACCCCTGCCTGCCGACATGTAGGACAATCATACTCCACCGTTTACCGGAAGATCTTGGGCAATATATACGCTACAGATCTGAATCAGGCCCAGAGTCCGTAATCTTTACTAAAATCTATATCTGTAATTCTCTGTCGGGATTCTGACTGTTAGAATGCCGCAGTCAGTCTTGAAAACAGCGACATCTCGACCGTCGTTCCTTCATATGTATTCTGTGTAGAACTCAGTCTTCTGACGAATGGTCATAAGTTCTCACCAATATGGCTCCATATTTCCTCCCAAAGCCTCATTCTACCCTCACTTTCCACAATTCAACCCTTTCCCCAATTGATCCTTGCCACATTCACTGCTCTAGAGTCCAGTAGCAACTTCTGCTCAGGATTGTGATTTCTGTTCTGTGGCTTGGAAATGCAATCTATGATGCTCTCAAAAACATTGCTTCCAGATGCCTTTTGGAACCTGGCAGTGAGTGTGGCAGTCGAGGAGACTTTTTTGCACACTATGATCTTTGGCACTTGTGCTTCCCGTCCCTAGAGCTTGCACGGCATATGGCTTCATAGTTGAGAATTTGTTGCCCCTAGTCATCTGCAATACAGAACATAAGCACTTACAGCTGACAGATGTAACTCCAGTAGGGCAGACATTTGACAACCTTTCTTGCTAGATAGAGTGCACCCTATGTTAGCGTGTGCTGCAAAATATCAGGACCAATGTAATATCTCACTTCAAAGGTGGTAACAGTGGCATAACTAGGGCTCCGCAGCCCTAGCACTGGCGGGGGGGGGGGGGGGAGCCGGCACTACAGGGGCGCAGCAGCACGAAGAAGAACGCTGTAAATGTGTGCCCTGAGCAGCCCTCTCATTCCTCCCTCCCCCCCCAGACACCGGAAATGCGCGCCCTGCGCTGCGCTCTCACCCCCGCCAAGACTGTGTGATGCCCTCTTTCTCCAGATGCTGGAATTGTGCGCCCTAGGTGGTAAGGTCTCCTCTTCTACATTTTAAATAGTTGCTGACTTCCAGGCTGTTCTCTCCAGGTTGGCTCAGTTGGGGTGCTGTGCAGGTGTAGTGATGTATGAAAATGGGTAGGGTGGAGGCAGAACCTCAATAAGGAGGTGGTACAGGGGCATGGTGGTTGGGATAATTTTAGCCACACACCCCACTTTACAATTACTGGCATTGTAAAGTAAGGGGCAAGGCTACGATGCCACAATTCAGCCAGAATTGCATCATCAACCAACCGGACTGCCCACTGTACTCGTTAACTGCGGAGGGGTTCTCAAAATTTGGGAGACTTGCCTCTGCATCCGGAACGGCCATTTAATTTTTGGGAGCCTCCCGGCAGTTCAGACAGGGTAGGTAAGTATGACAAATTGGAAGAGATGCCCACAAACTTTTAGCCACGTAGTGTATTTTGAAATGAGGGTTTAATTTGAATTTTTTTTAAATAAATCTCATTATAATATATTATATGTAATCACAAATCCGTTATACTGAATGGGGGAAACGCAAACTGAATTAATAAATGCTGTGGCCTGAATTCACTAAGTGCCCGTATATAACGTGCGGGAATTATTTGTGATGCTGGTTCTCCATGTTAGATCCTTCATGTAGAAAACAGCTTGGAGCTAGCAATGTCTTTCATTTGACCTTTGCCTGCCGGAATGGACGTGCCACCCGGTTTAAGATTAAAGAGAAATCTAGCTCGCAGTATTGCTACCCCTACATTCTGACGCCAGTAGTTTATTCATTTTCACAGTCCGGAGCTGAAAAATATATGAAGTGAAAAGCCTGATTTCTGTTGCATTTGGAATTTCAATTTCCCTTCGGACAGTTGTCAATAAACAGAGTTATATTCGATAGGACGGCTACAAAATAAAAGGTTGAAGATTCTTTGGGAATTGTTTTGTTTTTAAAACAATCTGCTGCGGCCGTCTTTGGCAGGAGTATAATCATAAGGCAGATATTGGGGTGACTGCGAGGTCGGAATTAAGACTCTGACATTATATAAAAGCAAAGTAGATTTAAATGAATTGGAGAATTGCATTTCTTCATTTCATTAAGTGTTGATTTGGTAAAATAGCTACAATTTGGAGTTATTTGTTTTGAATAGTTCCAATAAAACCTCCAGATAGTGATTTTGGATTTAAAGAGAATTCCATTAGTGGAAAAGCACTCCTTAACCATTTAGGAACAAAAACAAAAACACATCCAAAAAATACTTAGTGCACAAAATGAACAAAGATTTGGAAAAACCATTCGTCTTCTCCGAAAGAAGCTACCATGACTAGCTCTATAGAAAGCTCTATAGAAAGAAGGATTCAGCTGTCTCTGCCTGTATAGGAACAAATAAAATACCTAATTTGCGAACTACCACTGAATGCCCGTGACATTTGTATTAGTGCATTGCACAACATTCTCTTACAGATAATAAAAAGTGACATTAAACTGAAAGCATTCGTTTTGGAAAGTAATGCATGTTTTGTGCGGATCAATTTGCTGCCTACATACTTACTCAACTTACAAATAAATGATGACTTTTGTGCACAAAATATTATAACCCAAAGCTCAACTGATTTAAAATGTGACAAAGAAGCATTTACAGTTGTGTCATTGTTACATACAGCACTTTCCGAAGACTGTATGACCTGTGTAATTATCCCGCTGTACAAAGCATTGGTTAGACCTCACCTTGAATACGGAGTACAATTCTGGGCCCCACACTATACTAAGGACATCATAGAATTAGAAAAAATACAAAGAAGAGCAACAAAACTAATTAGGGGAATGGAGAATTTAAGCTACGAGGAGAGATTGAGAAATTTGGGACTATTTACACTAGAGAAGAGACGATTAAGGGGGGACATGCTCAACATGTACAAATATATCAGGGGACAATATAAGGAACTGTCAAACACCCTTTTTACTGCTAGAAAGGAATCTAGGACTCGAGGGCACGAGTTTAGATTAGAAGAAAACAGATTTTGTTCCCTTAGAAGAAAAAACTTATTTTCGGTCAGAGCAGTCAAACTTTGGAACGATCTTCCTGGGGAGGTGATGTCAGCAGAGACAATAAATACATTCAAATTAAGGTTGGATAAACATTTATTGGTTAATAACATCCATGGGTACAAATAGTAATCATGAACTATCTTTAGCAACATACTATACAGCAAGGGATAAGCTATTAAAACCTAGGTTGAACTTGATGGACGCAAGTCTTTTTTCAACTATGTAACTGTGTGTGACAAAGGTTTCAACGCAACACCACCAGGATTTATCCAAAAAGTAGTATTACGCATTATATCGCACACTGCTATCATCGAGATTAGTGGACTGATACAGAACAGACTAGATGGTTCTTATTTTCGGTCTAAATCAAGGTTTCAAATAGGGTTGAAGTTAACTAATTCTAAAATGGGCAGACTAGATTGGCCAAGTGGTTCTTATGTGCCGTCACATTCTGTTTCTATGCTTTATGAAGTCTTACTAATCTATTACTACTACTACTACAATTCAACAAAGTATGCAGCGCTTGTAAACCAAACAATACATTATAATTCAAATCAGAATGACAAAAAGATGGAGCAAATGGAAAAGATGAAGAGATATAATAAGAGGAAGAGATGGAAGTAATAGTAAAATAGGATGCAGAGGATGAAGAGGGAGAAGAAGAGGAGAAAGAGTAGGTAGATGTAATTCTTCCAGAGTTGGAATAATTGGAATAAGAGGAGAAAGAAGAGATGGAAGAAGTAGTGAAGGAAGATTTAAAGGAGGAAGAGGCTGAAGAAGGGGAGAAAAAGGAATATACGAAAGAGGGGAACAAAGAGGAAAAAGAGGAAGAGGTGGAAGAAGAGAAAGAGATGGAAGTAGTAGTAAAAGAGGATGCAGATGATAAAGAGGAAGAAGAAGGGGAGAAAGAGTAGGTCAATGAAGAAGAGGTGGAAGAAGAGGAGAAAGAAGAGATGGAATAAGTAGAGACAACGGATTCAGTGGAGAAAGTATGTAGTTGAGAAAGATGGAAGAGGCGGAAGAAGGGGAGAAAGTGGAAGAGGTGGAAAAAGGGGAGAAAGTGGAAGAGATGGAAGAAGTGGAAGAAGGGGAGAAAGAGGAAGAGATGAAAGAGGCGGAAGAAGGGGAGAGAGAGAGGAAGAGATGGAAGAAGGGGAGAAAGAGGAATAGATGTAAGAAGCGGAAGATGGTGAGAAAGAGGAAGAGATGTAAGAAGCGGAAGACGGTGAGAAAGAGGAAGAGATGGAAGAAGCAGAAGAAGGGGAGAAAGCGGAAGAGATGGAAGAAGCAGAAGAAGGGGAGAAAGAGGAAGAGATGGAAGAGGCTGAAGAAGGGGAGAAAGTGGAAAAGATGGAAGGGCGGAAGAAGAGAAGAAAGGTAAAAGAGGATGAAGAAGGGGAGAAAGAGATGAAAGAGGTGGAAGAATAGGAGAAAGAAGGAGAGGCAGAAGAAGGGGAAAAAGATGGAAGAGGCGGAAGAAGGGGAGTAAGTGAAAGTAGGTGAGAAAGATATGGAAGCGGAGGAAGAGATGGAATAAGGGGAGGAAGAGTAGGTAGAGCAGAAAGATGGAAGAGGTGGAAGAATAGGACAAAAAGAAAAAAAAAGGGGCAAAAAAAGGGGAAGGATGAGGTCCCCCAAAGAGTGGCTGCTTTGTTTCTACAACAGCATCATATAATTGCATAATTTGGAATATGGTGCTTTTATCCGGTGATGGAGACATGAAGTCTGGCATTTTTAGTGGATATTTTGAGGATCTCTCACAGCAACATTGGCACTCAAAGGGATAATAAATGTACCCCTTAGAATGCTATAGATCAGGTGTGGCCAACCCGTGGCTCTCCAGATGTAGTGAAATACAAATCCCAGCATGCCTTGCCACAGTTTTAACACTACCTTATAGCAAAACTGTGACAAGGCATGATGGGATTTGTAGTTTCACAACATCTGGAGAGCCACAGGTTGGCCAGGCCTGCTGTAGATTATCAGCAGAAATCCTCTATATAAAAGTGTATTGTATTGTTCTAACTGGCACTGTAAGAACCATTATCCCAGAAATAGAGAACGGTACAATGGGAAATCATTAAACTTCCCCATAGCGGTGTACATGATTTATATACACTAGTACCACCGCCTTCTGCTTCCATTCAAAGTAAATAACCAAGAACCACAAACGCAATAAGATACAACTTTATTTCAAGAGAAATGTATTAGGTGTGTTTATCTGGGCACTTATATGGCCAGTAATCTCTCTGCTGCATTATGTGCAGTGCAGCGATGGAATCTACAATGAACTCTGTATTATAAATTAGCTCAGAATCAGCTGCCATCAGAACCCATTATGGCCTCTTTCATCTTCCACTATGGGCTTACAGTACATAATGAAGTAAAGCTCCCGGGGACTCACAGATGCCTACTCTGACAGTACGTGGGACTGTAAATCTGTAAGTGAAGATTGGGTGAGGGGAAAATCTTTAAGAGCCACCTAAAGAATCAGCTGTGTGGTTACTGCATAGGGATCTAAAAAAACGAAGCAACACCAAAACTGTATGTTATATATAATATACAGTATATTACTAAGGAAGTTCCAGCACAATATAATAATATGAATTGACTGTGATTTATAGGTTTACATCAGTAGAAGGGTTTCGTAGTTTTATTTTAAAGTAGAATTTATTATCATAAGACATCCCTCCCTGAGGGGCAGATTTATTAAGCTCGGTGAAGTGATAATGTGGCTGGTTTTTATCACCGGCCAATCCGCTCTTAACTGTGAAGTTACAGGCTTGGTTTGAAAAATGACAGGTAGGAGCTGATTGGCCGGTGATAAAAGCCAGACACTTTATCACTTCACCGAGCTTAATAAATCTGCCCCTGAGTCACTTCATCTTTCCCACCTCAACCCCGCTCTACGCAACATCTCATATCCTCTTCTCGCTGCACCATTAACTTCACCAGTTCCAGGGTGATATCAGTAAGTTGTGCACTAGGGCGTAAAAAGTGCTACTGGAAATAAGTTCCCTAAATCTCCCTCTGCCACCTATCCTCCTCCCGGATCCGATATGTAATGCCGGCGGTCGGAATCCTGGCGGTCAGAATCCCGACACTGGAATCCCGACTGCCAAAATCCTGACATGGGGGGGAAGTGGAGCGCCCCCCCTTGCGGGCTCGCTGCGCTCGCCACGCTCGGCACGCTATTTTATTTTCCCTCTATGGGTGTCGTGGACACCCACGGAGGGAGAAAGTTTCGGGATTCCGACCGCCGGGATCCCGACCGCCGGCAAATTTACTGTATCCCCTCCTCCCCTACCCCCATTATGCAGAACCAGGACCAGTGGTAAGTTTTGGCACCCCCGCAAACTACTGTAGAATGCCTTTCTGTGAGAATTACTGTGCATGGCCAAGGTGGAAGATGAACTCGTTGCCCCTCACCATTACAAGTTGTGGAACCTCAATTCCACCCTGTTCTGCCTCACTTTAACACTGCCTAGCATATTTCTAGAATGAAACAAGCCTTGGAATTGGGGACTATTTCTCAGTACAATGTAGTGGCCCCCAAAGTCTCCACAACAGTGTCCCTAGACTATTTGCTTTCTTATTGGGCAAGACTCAAGATTGTAGTGGTCATGGACCTGTATCCAGAATCCATAAACAACAGGTCTGATGACTTCCCTTCCTGAGTCCAGTAAGAATTGGATTAGTTCTTATAAAGTTAGACATTTGTCGATACAACTTGTCCGTAGGGTTCTGTGCTCGGGACTTGAAACTTCGGAATGTCAGGGACCCACCTAATGAGCTCACCTGTCTGTGGTAGATGGATCCATATTTTTTGGTCAAAAATTATGCAAAGAAATTCAATTTTGCTCCTTGTTAAATTACAGAGCTTATTAGAATTGTTCTGATTGGCCGTGTGCTTAGTGTTAAGCGCGCGCATCTGCATTTTTTTAACTGTGTTGTTTATTAGAACAGTCACCCGAAACGGCAACGGCCACTCGCCAAATGCTGGTACGTCTGGCACGCGCGTACAGTCGCAGGTGCTGCAAATGGATGTTTTACATAAACATCCATTCACAGGCTGCGGGGGAACACCCACATCCTTTCGATGGTCGCCGTTGGGGAACACCCACATCCTTCAATGGTCGCCGTGGGGGAACATCGATATCCTTCGATGGTCGCCGTTGGGGAACACCCACATCCTTCGATGGTAACCCAAGATGTGAGTGGCCATTTGGCAGGAAGTGGGCAGGCAGCTGACATCCAGTGATGTCAGCTGCCTACCCCTGGCACCCAAACGGTTGGTGTTCCCATGCCCCCCCCGTGCTTGAGTAAGTAAGTAAGAAAATGCTCATGTTCACCACTTTCAAAGCATTTAGGCGGAGAGACATTGCTCCCTGGACCTACTATTGGGAGGGTCAACCATTGCCAGGGATTCAGCTTTGAACGCCCCACAGGAGCCTTTGATACATGTTGCAGTGCAGAATAATCGGTCTATATCAATGGCAAGTTCCTGGCAAGACTTTAAGCACCCACCTCTGTAAGCTTTGGCGAAGCCCACAGCTAGAGTGATCAACTGCTTGAATCTCCATCATACGGTCAGGTGTATTGATTTCTGGCTACAGCACTTTAGCACTTCAGGGAGTTCTGGCAGCTAATAACAAAACTGCTTTACCTTTGACAATACACCATTCATAAAAAACGGAGTTTCCCTTTGTCCCCTCATGTCTATCCTGGCCAATACCATAGTTATCCGCTGATGATAATTAGAAGAAGCCTGTTTATCAGAAAAATCAACACAGGCCTGCTGAATTTGCCAGATGTACTAGGTCTGGACAAGTGATCAAGTGGCTGGTGAAAACACAGCAGCCAATCAGCCCCCAACTGCCAAATTACAATGCTGGGTTTGAAAAAATGACAGTTGTGAGCCAAGTTGCTGCTGCGTTATCACCGGCCACTTTATCACTTCTCCAGACTTAATACATCTGCTCCACTGGTATTATTATCCATAAAAACAATACATACTATTAAGATCATTTTTCCTTATGTTATGAATAGGTAACAGAGTACCCACAACCAGCACAACATAAGGTGGTAAACCCTGGTTGTACCCTACAGGAGTGAGCTCAGTAGGTGGGTATCATTCTGTTGAATGTGTGGGCACTGCATCAATATCCCTAAGGTGTGACATCCGAAAGACTTCTTTAGGGGTATAAACTTGAAATTCCTTCAGATGAAACACACAAGTACAGAAGAACTGAGGTTGTAGGTTTGATTCACACCACTCTGTGTGGATTTTGTATATACTCCTCATGCTTGCCTGAGCTTGGCCCGGGCACCCGGTTTCCTTCCACACAGTGCCGGCTGTTATATTGTGATAGGTGCTGCACGTAATATTTCAGTGCAAGAGCCAGAGATGTGAGTGTCACCCCTCGGCAGGAGACACCAGTGTGGGGTCTGTACCCCCCTTGTGACATCACTGCACTGTATAAAAACAATACATAAGTAACAATAAAACATTTATTGGAGGAACAAGACAATTCTGTTATCACACAAAGCAGACAGGCAACCCTAGGGCAAAGTCACAAGGTTCCCAAAGTAATGCAGAATATGTTAATAGAAAATATAAGGCCACACATAAAAAAAAAAAGATTTTAACCTACATAGAAGAGTAAACTGAAGGTAGAACCGCAGCAGAGAGAAAACGTACATCGTTTTGGGATCATTATACAGGTGAGTTTAGTTTTTGTTAATTATTTGCACTAATTGCATGAAGGTCATTATTCTGGAGAAAATTATTTATATGGCAATAATAAAATATTATTCCATTTCATAAAGCTACCTCTATAAATGCATATAGATCTTAATATACATTTTTTCTTGAGCAGGCTAAAGGTGCCCCCACAGTAATAGTTTTTATGGCCATTTCCGACCAATTGGAAAGACCAAGCATTTGAAAACCTAACCTTGTGTGGGCTAGATGACTATCCGATGCCGGTGCCCACGGGTCATTCATGGAGCCTGCTGATCTCTTCAGGATGAATGACCCATCATGCAGGATCATGGTCACATCGGTCGATGTGTAGGCATGATGATCGATGTGGCCATGTCCCGGCACTAGCCGCTCCACCCACGCTGCACCTCCGCCACTGGCAGACACAGAGAAGTTGGCGGCGTGGGACGAGATTTCAAATGAGTAGGGTGGCCACTGAAAGAGCTCTCTCAGCCAATCAGCTCATTCATTTGAAATCTAGTCCCAGCCACAGGCCTCTCTCTCTGTCTGCCAGTGTATATGTATATATATATATATATATATATATATATATTCGGTTGACAGGTCGCGTGGTCGACATGGGCTTTTACACTGTTTTCTGTCCCGAATGTCGACACAGTCGACATGGACACAGCTTGAAGTCAACCGCAGCCCCTCGCATCGCTTGCTTTGCTCGCAATGCTTCGGGTGCGGTGCCTCGCTGCGCTCGGCGCACTATTTTATTCTCCCACCATGCCCTAGTGGATGGTACGGCATGAAATACTGCCTGTCGGCAAATGTCGGCTCAAAAAACAGTGAAAAAACCCATGTCGACCTCGCGACCTGTCGACCGAAAGTCATGTTGACTTTTTCACCTGTCTACATTCTATATGTCGGTATTTTGACCTTGTCGGGATTTTAAATGTCGTAGTTTGACTTTGTCGGGATTTTAAATGTCGGGATTTTGTCCTTATTGGGATTTTGACCGTCGGTCAATGGTTGTCGGTATTTTGACCGCATCCCATATATAGATATATATATATATCTATATAAATAATATAGATATATATATATATATATGTACATATATATATATATATATATATATATATATATCTATATACACACATACACACACACCATACCATATTGAGGACAGAACCCGTAAAAGACAATAATGAGCTAAACAGAGTTATAAAAACCCCCAAACAAAACACCAGCAACAGCAATATATTGAAAAATAAATACATATATAGTTAAAATAGTGTACAATGCCGAATTCCAAGTGGGTTTGGGGCTATACATCTACAGAACAAAAAAAAAAGCTCTAAATAAGTCAAAAGATTGACACATGAAGAAATGGCAGAGTAAGGGGACGGTGGGGAGGTAATGTGGCAGGTAAATTAACTCATTACATAATCACCTGGAATTCTAAATGGGAATAAATACTTCACATTTTCAGACGTATAGACAGCATGGTGCTTTCCACTGGTTCACATACGCTACATATGGGGTGAAATGTAATAGGATGAGAGATTCAGAAAGTGAGAGATTTGGTAAGAAATCTCCAGTTTTTTTAAAGCGGCAATCATTTACACTGCAAAACCAGTGTGATTTTGCAGTGTAAATGATTGCCGCTTTAAAAAAACTGGAGATTTCTTACCAAATCTCTCACTTTCTGAATCTCTCATCCTATTACATTTCACCCATGGTATGTTATATCAATGTAGCAAAATACTTTAATATGACTTAAGTGATAGATGAATTAAAAATAATGGGATATAATGAAGCACTGTATATGACAGATGGTAGCAGGAAAATGTATTATAACATAAAAATCGTGCCAAGAAAACACAGTTGTCGGTATATACAGACGTTCTGCATAACAGATGGCGTTACAGTAATGGATTACCGAATCACTATACATAATATTGCTTAAAGGAAATGAAGACAAGGTGAACACTATAATAAATGTAATATTGTAAATAAAAGCCTAATTTCAATCTCGGTCAGTGTTATTTTCCAGTATGAATGTGTTCTAAATGATGACATCTGGACCTTACGCTGGACAGTCCAGGGGCGGGGCATTTTGTTTAAAGAGGCAATCACTTACAAGACAAGGTTTTGCTTTGTAAGTGATTGCCTCTTTAAAGAAATGTTCAAGTTCCGCCGGCAACCCGCACGGATGGCAAACTCGGGCAGTATGAAATACGGCGCCGGGAATCGGAAAATCTCACGGAAGTCCAAATGAAAATGAGAAGAGGTGATGTTGCCCATAGCAACCAATAAGATTATATAATTTTAATATATAAATTTAATATTTAATATAGGTTGCAATAGTGAAATTATAGACAGAATGTGATCACCTGTTTTCATTTTTAGAATCTTTAGTAAATATACCCCTATGGGTGGTATTCACCAGTCGCTATTTTCGCCGATGGAAATAGCGACCCTCGCCTTTTTAATTCTGCCATTTCCGACAGATTTGAAAAAGGTTTCCGACAAAACAGATCCGACTGTAGGATCTGTTCTGCCGGATACGGACGCGGATTGTCGGATACATGTTGGTTTTTAGCCAATCCTCAGACTTTACTACACTAGACAGTCAAAAAATTTATTCCGACTGTCGAGTTCCTTTTGAACAGAATGAAAACGGCCTCAAATTCCGACGTTCCGAACAATCCAACAGTCAGAATCCCAGACTGAATGCCCCCTATATCTCCAGGGATATCTGCGGCAGGAGAGGACTGTGGGGCTTATTCTGGGTCACAAGCTGCTGTGAGTGCTTTGCTGTAATTGTATCTGCGACTTTATGCTAATCAGTAAAAGACCTTACACAGTACAAGTGCGTGTCTGAATGTACAAAACCTGGGATGTTCACCTTATGCGTCTTTGAGGTTCTTGGCATCATTTTTAGCCCTAAATTAGGGATGAATAAAACGCATTTTGGTCTGAGAGGGGATGTTTGGCGCAACGGTAGCAATGATGTAAAGGACGTATCTGTAGTGTGAGCCCATAGTAATTCTTACTCACACAGTATCAGAGTCTATAGTAGCCGGTTACCCCCTTGTCATTATGGTCCGATGGACATTTCAGTGCTCACAATACACTTTACTCATGGTTAAAGTGCACTGTGACAAAACCCACTTTGCATTTCCAGCAGTCTAGTCCAATATCCTAAATTAAATCTATGGGAGAAGTATGTAGATATATATAATTTATAGGACTTACTTAAAGGTGCACAAAAACAAAAAAAATCACTGTAAAAATAAATTCTATACCCCGCTTCTTACCTACCACAGAGAATCAGTATTTCGTATTTCATAGTACGGGGGTATGCGAATAGACACTGCGCTCACTGATGCAATCTATCCATTTGTACAGCTCATCACTCCAACTTGCCTCACACACTGTATATAGGGGTTCATCAGGTTATCTGTTACAGCATACTGTTACCCTGCACAAATACTCTTACTGTACAGTTCACCCACAGTTAACATTACAAAAGCGCAGGTCTCCATACCCCCCGTATTTCATAGTACAACTAGTTCAAAGCCAGTCAAAATGTACTTTCACTTTGAGCTGTGACAGTTTTTTTACTTTCACTTACTTTCACTTTGTTACATAGGTAAGTCACAAACAAACTCTGCCTCATTTGATCTCTGTGCCACGGCACGCACACACTGGGAGAACATTTCTAAACTAGAATTGTACGACTACAATATTTTGAATGGTTTAAAAATAAATTGGGAACTGCAGAAGGTGCGTCCAGCATCCTAACAGCTTATTTAGAGACACTTTTTACCGAGCAGAATTCACCATTTCTACCTTATAAATACAATCCGGCTTATTTTAAAGCCTTGCGAAAAACAAGCAGCCTATAATTTATTTAGCCTGAAACGTTTCCTGGGGCACTTACATATTTCAAAGACGTAGATTTCAAGTGTTCTAAGCAGGTCTGCAGCTGAAAGGAAAGGAAAACAGGAGGTTTCTCGGAAGCCCCTATTTATTCTGTACGCGTTACCACACACTAAGTATGGTCATGTGATGCGTTATTATATCTGCATGGTCATTAGGCCGTAGGTCAATCGGTTTAGTGAATAATGAAGTTGAGAGTTTTCAGCGCTACCGGACCACCTGGAGAATACAGTGGAGCAATAATTACCTCAAACAGCATTTATAAGCTGATCATGAGTCGATTATGGCTGCGGAACCTTGTATACTAGCTTATGGGACACCCTGTTGTGTGCGCCAAGTGTCCGCGTCTACATGTTGAGGCCTATCACGCCCACTGTTATACTGTATGTCCGTAGCAGTCACCACATACTTTGAAATGAGTTTCCATGGCCACAATACTGCCGTCTTCCTTATCTACCGATATAGGTGGCAGGGGACAGGGCGTGGTGCATACACACTTGGCAATGCCGACGGAGAAGCTATGGAGGAAGCATTACTGGCATTGTAAAGGGAAGACCGGGGCTAAGGTTACACAATTTAATACAAATCACATCATTGGCTGTTCCACTTCTTCTGTCTGACGGCCACTTTGAGGCTACGGCAATAAGGGGTGTGGGAAGTGGGACGCAGGGGAGTTGCCTACTCACCACCCAATTTTCGGGAGCCTCCTGGGAGAGTAGAAAAATATAGGGATGGCCATCGGTGCACTCGCCATCAATGGTGATATTGCAACCAGCCATTAACAGTAATAACTATGTGACGGATGATCTTCAATAGTTTTACCTATTGATGATCATCCATTTGCTTTGACTGGCTGGTCCGTGGGCCAATCAGAATATGGGGGTGGGGCTTCATAGTTGTCAGGGGCGGAGCTATGCTCAGCGTCCCTACACTTTGCATAAACAATAAAAGCAAAACATCGGCTTTGCTGTGCTATTGATGAAGGGAAACCATCTGGTTCTCTCCCATTGATGGCTAAAGTATTAGACATAGGCCATAAACCATTGATGATTTTGAATTATCGATGGCCATCCCTAGTATGGTACAAATGCCGCACACCACATTGATCAGTGCGAGCTAGCAGTGTAGTGTCGTTATATTGCTTCCATGTGATTTAATTATGGTCATTGCGATCAATCATCCCCACCCCTGCACCGGCCATTGCGAGGGATGCCACGCCCCCCATCTGTACCGTCCTGGCTGCTTCCTCTCAGGTTCAGATGGGTAAGTACCCGGCTTAGAACTGCAGAGCGTGACAGGTAGTACAGTATGTATGGTATGTGGGTGTCTATGTAGATCTCAAAAGGAAAAAAACTGACGTAACTATAAAGCTTCAGCACCAAATCTACATTCTATTAAATAAACAGTAAAAATAAAGGTCAAAGTTATAATAACTTTTCTTTAACCGTATTGATACCAATATCATTGTTGTTTTGTACTTGACTAATTAATGAATTTTGCCATGTTTAATAAAAACCGAGTTCTAGTGGGAACTCCCTAGTGCGCCTCATTTTACAGCCTCACCTGTATTTGTGCAATTGATTGTCTTTTGAGTCTAATGAAGAAGCACAACCTTACAAATCTCTAACATTACCGAAATATATTATAATGGGATTCAGGGACTAAGGAAACAAACGTAACCCGCCCTCTAAAACTTACTGAAATAGAAAGAAACTTAGCAGTGAGCAATAAGGAATATTTCTGGTTCTACGAGACCTTAATTAGTACCCGCCCGTCTCCATCGCAAACCTCTAACAGGCGCTGAAGTTTTGCCACCTCGCCTCTTCACTGTTCCTCGCGTCCATGTGGCGTAACTAAAAATGTAACACCCCCAAAAAAATACCCCCCATATATTTATTTATTTTTTACCTAAATGCTTGCAGCAAGGGGTTTCATGCACATTGACAGAAGTTACATGCTTATTGCCAATGGTTACATGCTCATTAATAGGGGTTTCATGCTCATTGTCAGCAGGTACATGCTCATTGCCAAGGGTTTCATTCTCATTTCCTGGAGAATTCATTGCCAGTGATTTTTTGTCATACTATTCAAATCCCCTGCACACTAGCCGACTCACCGCTGACACCGATGTAGGCATTGGGGACAGGGCATGGTGCTGGCAGCGGGAAGTGCATACACATTCGCCAATGCCGATGGAGAAGCTATCGAGGAAGCATTACTGGCATTGTAAAGCGAAGACCGGGGCTACGGTTACACAATTTAAAACAAATCACATCATTGACTGTCCACTTCTTCTGTCTGACGGGCAGTATGAGGCAAAAAGGGGTGTGGGAAGTGGGACGCAGGGGAGTTGCCTACTCTCCACCCAATTTTCAGGACTCCTGGGAGAGTAGAAAAGTATAGTGATGGCCATCGGTGCAGTCGCCATCAATGGTGATATTGCTCTCCTCACCGGCCTCGCTCGATCCCAACTGGCTCCTCTCCAATCTGTCCTCAATACTGCAGCCAGGCTTATCTTCCTCTCCCGCCACTCTAATTCTGCCACTCCCCTTCAACAAAATCTGCACTGGCTCCCATTCCCCTACAGAATCCTCTTCAAACACCTCACACTCACATACAGAGCCATCTCTAATTCCATTGCTCCATATATCTCTAACCTCATCTCCATTCATACACCCTCCCACCCTCTACGGTCGGCTGACGACTGTCGTCTCTCCTCCACCCTGATCACTGCTTCCCATGCTAGAGTACTGGACTTTGTCCGTGCTGCACCCCTTCAGTTGAACGCACTCCCTCGCTCCATTAGACTCTCCCTGACCTTGCATAGCTTCAAACGGGCACTGAAAACTCACCTATTCATCAAAGCGTACCCTTCCACTGCATAAACCAGATGGTTCTCCAACCCCTTGCCTGTTTACATCCTGCTATCTAACCACCACCCACTTGCTTGCACCTCTTGTAATCTGTCTGTCTCCCCTTCCTACTAGATTGTAAGCTCCTCTGAGCAGGGCCCTCTTCCCTCCTGTTGTCAAAGCCCACTTCTCTTCACATGTCACTCACAGCTCTCCTATACTCCAACACTCAGTGACCATCTTCGTCTGCATACTCATCTCCATCATTGGCCACAAGCCTCTAGTATTACGTTATATTTAAGCTGTAATGTGTATTGAACTGTGGCACTCTTTATTTGTACTGTATTTTTGTTATTTATTCAATGTTATGCAAAGTTTTGTCTCCCTGTATTGTTCCTTTGTACGGCGCTGCGAAACACTTGTGGTGCCTTATAAATAAAATGATAATAATAATATTGCAACCAGCCATTGACAGTAATAAACTATGTGATGGATGACCATCAATAGTTTTACCTATTGATGATCATCCATTTGCTAGGATTGGCTGGCCCACGGGCCAATCAAAATGTGGGGGTGGGGCTTCACAGGTGCCAGGGGACTATGCTCAGCTTCCCGGCACTTTGAATAAACAATAAAAGCAAAACATCGGCTTTGCTGTGCCATTGATGAAGGGAAACCATCTGGTTCTCCCCCATTGATAGCTAAAGTATTAGACATAGGCCATAAACCATTGATGATTTTGAATGATCGATGGCCATCCCTAGTATGGTACAAATGCCGCACACCACATTGATCAGTGCGAGCTAGCAGTGTAGTGTCGTTATATTGCTTCCATGTGATTTAATTATCAATCATCCCCACCCCTGCACCGGCTGTTGCGGGGGATGCCACGCCCCCCACCTTTACCGTCCTGGCTGCTCCCTCTCAGGTTCAGATGGGTAAGTACCTGGCTTAGAACTGCAGAGCGTGACAGGTAGTACAGTATGTATGGTATGGGGGTGTCTATGTAGATCTCAAAAGGAGAATAACTGAAGCAAAAATAAAGCTTCAGCACCAAATCTACTTTATAAACAGTAAAAATGAAGGTCAAACTTATAATAACTTTTCTTTAACCATATTGATACCAATATCATTGTTGTTTTGTACTTGACTAATTAATGAATTTTGCCATGTTTAATAAAAACCAAGTTCTAGTGGGAACTCCCTAGTGCGCCTCATTTTACAGCCTCACCTTTATTTGTGCAATTGATTGTCTTTTGAGTCTAATGAAGAAGCACAACCTTACAAATCTCTAACATTACCGAAATATATTATAATGGGATTCAGGGACTAAGGAAACAAATGTAACTCGCCCTCTAAAACTTACTGAAATAGAAAGAAACTTAGCAGTGAGCAATAAGGAATATTCCTGGTTCTACGAGACCTTAATTAGTACCCGGCACATCTCCATCCGCAAACCTCTAACAGGCGCTGAAGTTTTGCCACCTCGCCTCTTCACTGTTCCTTGCGTCCATGTGGCGTAACTAAAAATGTAGCCCCCCCCCCCAAAAAAACATATACCCCGATACATTTATTTATTACCTAAATGCTCGCAGCAAGGGGTTTAATGCATATTGATAGGGGTTTCATGCATATTGACAGGAGTTACATGCTTAGGTACTTGTGTATTATATGTTGGTCGTACGATGTTTTTATCGAATCGCATCGCATGCCATACACCAGATGGCATGCGATGCAATGTGATTTTTGCCCCCTATGCGATGAAAAATTGTTTAAGCACCCTAAAAGGGTGCTTACAATGTTAAATGCACCCCCACGCCACCCCACCCACTATAAACGTGAACCCGAAGCGTGGCGAGCCCGCGAGGGGCCGCGGTACGCGTCCTACGACCTTTTCATACCCCCACTATCCACGTCGGCGTGGAGTTGAGAATAGAAAGTGTGGCGAGCGCAGCCCCGCGAGGGGACGCGGATACCTTCACAGGTTTCTGCGTCCCCTCGCGTTCTTCACAAGTATCCGCGTCCGCTCGCCACGCTTCGGGCTCGGTGGCTTGCTGCGCTCGCCACACTTTCTATTCTCGACTCCACGCCGACGTGGATAGTGAGGGTATGAAAAGGTCGTAGGACGCGTACCGCCGCCACTCGCGGGCTCGCTGCACTCGCCACGCTTCAGGTTCACGTTTATAGTGGGGGGTGGCGTGGGGGTGCATTTAACATTGTAAGCACCCATTAGGGTGCTTATACAATTTTTAATCGCATCGCATTGTATGGCATTGTATGCCATATACAATGTCATACAATTGCCAGGGAGTTACATGGTCATTACCAGGGGCAAAATATATATTGCTACTCGGAATTTGTAACTTCCGGGTAGCGATATACACTACCCAGTAGGACTTCAATCATCTATCCATCTGACCAGTAGCATCTGTCTCCTCCAAGATGGCAGCCATTTTGGAAGAGACATTTTCAGCAGATTCCACAGCGCCTGCTCACCAAGTCACACTTGGGCTGCAGTGCAATTGTTACGCCCCTGCCTATTTCACAGAATGCCAAGTCTGCTGGAGCTTTGCCTCATATGGGGCTCCATGCCACTGCAGATACTCTATACAATCAGGCAGGTCAATGGTTTATGATTCATGTCCAGTCTGTACTTGCATCCAACACGTAATCAGCCCAAATGTATTAGGCCATGAGGAATTAAACAGGTCAAAGTCGGACTTTGGGGGTGATTCGGGTTGGTTTGCAAAAGCAAACTCCTTCTTTAATGGACAAAACCATGCTGCACTGCAGGAGCGGCAGATGTAACATGTGCAGAGAGAGTTAGATTTGGGTGGGGTTGTGTTCAAACTGAAATCTAAATTGCAGTGTAAGAAAAAAAGCAGCCAGTATTTACCCAGCTCAGAAACAAAAACACTCACCCAAATCTAACTCTCTCTACACATGTTACATCTGCCCCACCTGCAGTGCACAGGGTTTTATTCATTAACCCCTTCACTGTGTTTCCACTGGGCCGGGCATCACCCACTCACTAGATCAGCCGCTGCCTGGCCCTACCCCCTGCAACCTGGCTGTGTGCAGTGTGACGTTAGCAAGGTCACGCCGCACACAGCCCGGGGGAAGGAAGCGGGGCCCGGCAGCAGGAGCCAGGCAGTGGCTGAAGATGAGCGTATTGCTGATCTCAGCGCTCATCGGCACTGCCCGGCAAGAGGGAGCGCAGTCAATGGCCCTCCTGCATAGCACAAAAAAAATTCTCGAGAGTGCCAGCAAAGGGGTTAATGAAGAAATTTGCTTTTGCAAACCAAACTGAATTAGGCCCTTTGTGTCTTCCATGGCACATCTTAAAATGTCAGAAAACAATCTACTTAGCGGTGTCCCTATAATGGGTGCAAGGTTTGCAGTGAACTAAGGCTCCTGGGTGCAAGGAACCTATACCGCACTGGAGACCTGCGTTGACATGCTCCAATTACTGGGAAATTGGAACCACTGCCATTCACTGCACAGAAAGCGTAGGGAACATGGCAACAATGCCACGTAGAGAGGAAGGGGCCAACACAGGCCCCCTAACCTCTTATACCCCAATAAAAGCCCCATACACACTAGACTATAGGCTTCGTTAACAATAATGTCTGAACTCCGGGGTGAACGATATCGCTTAGTGACGTCAACTGCCCCCCGCTTCTAAAAGGCATCCTTGACGATAAACAGCAGTCAAGATTTAGCTGCGTCATTAACGATGCATTGTTAACAATAACAAAAAGGGATGTTACAAATGATATTGATTATAAATGCCAAAATGATCAATATCATTTGTAATGTTGTTTAGTGTGTATGGGGCTTCAATCTATTATATATTGATTGTATAAAATTGTATATCAATTGATGTATTTATATCTTAATGCAAAAACAAGGTTAAATAAAAAACTAAAATCTAAATGGCACCTGATAAAATAACCTATTTACGCTGTATAAAGTATCCAACGCTTCACCGTATTAAAATAATTATTAAACGTATATACAGTATGCTATTATTTACACTAAACATCGCTAAAAGAGACCCGAACGATTTGATCCATCGCTGGGTTTTATATAAGATAATAGACACAGTTTAATGTTTTTCATGCCTATAATCTCTCTTTAAAGCGGTTCAGCCTAATTGGTGCTATCTTGTGCAATGCGGTTCTCTGTGTCTCAGTAAGAGGGTGGGTGGTTTGTCTTCAAAGTTAACTTGCTGCATTAACACAATGCCAATATAGAGAACAGTGCTGACATGATAATATACAGCCAGAAAGGTCAGTCCCTGGCACCGGCTCTGTGCAATCCTGCAGTGTTTTAATGGCGGTAGCAAGACAGATTGCTGTTAAAACATTCTGTGTTTGCCAGTGGGCCCGAACGAGAAAGCTAAGGGACCTAATTGAATCCCTTCACTACTTAGCAATGTATTGCCGTCCCTGCAGCAGGAAAGTGCTTGTGTAATGTGCAATTTACTTCCAATGCAAATGCTATTTTTCAGCGCAATGACAGCGCTATTAATAATGGCCAAAACACATTCTCTAGTAATGGTCCTGGTTATTCGCACTATAACATTGGAATTGGTACCTTTTAGCACATTGGCGTAAGTTCGTCCTAGTTGCCCAGAGGCAAGATAAATATTGGTGCCCCCCCCCCCCTTGCATGCCGCCCACACAGAACCTTTATATAAAAACATGTATGCGTGTGTTTGCTTGTATGTATGTAGGCATGTTATATTTACAATAAAGAGAGTGTGACGTCTATGCTCCTGCTAGGAGGAGGAGTCAGCCGTAGAAGTTATATAGACAGCTTTCAATGAACTGATTCAAACTTGCAGGGCAGTAGAGGTGCCCCCCTTGGGAGCAGGAGCCTGGCAGCCGATGACTCCATTGCCTCCCAGTTACACTTCTGTTTTAGCGCAATAGCTTGGAAGAGTTTCCAGCACAACACAGGAAATAAGATTTGGGGGCTACAGAACCGTAACGACGGTCAATAATTTAAAGCCACTGATCAGATCCTTTTTTTTATTTATTTTTTGCGAAGGTTAATTTAATTCTTCCAAATATGAATGGTCATTGGCACCACTGGCTTTACGACTAGCGCGTATATAGCGGGACTGTAGTCGGAAAAATTATCTTTATGTCAATGTTATCTAGCAGAAGTGGCTTGGAAAGAAGTTATACTGCTCAGGGAAATACGGGACGCAGCTATAAAACATTCACAGCAAACAGCACGTTTAAATGACTAAAGGTAAATAAATTAGGCATGTGGTTGTGGTAGGATCGCTCCCAGGTCAGTTACTGGGAAGCCAGACACACACAATATATATAGGCTATACAGATCCGCTGTAATTACATCAGATGCATGCTGAATGTCTATAAAATAACACTGTCACGTAGCATCTGTAGGATCTGCAATGCAGCATCTGTTAAGCCTCAAACATGCTAGAGGATATATCGTTAATGATATGAACGAATATGATATTGCTAACCATTTATTGATCGTATCGCCCAAAGTGTACTCTCAATATCGTTAACGACACACGCTCCCAAGCGATATCTACTGTTGCCTGTACATTAAGGTCAATGTTGACTATATTGTTAACGACTGTATGGTCAAGCGGCGGTCGGGTGACATCACATCAGTGTGTATGCAC
This sequence comes from Crinia signifera, assembly GCF_055691185.1. Lineage (NCBI taxonomy): Eukaryota > Metazoa > Chordata > Amphibia > Anura > Myobatrachidae > Crinia > Crinia signifera. Next base: position 177,584,813 of record NC_139223.1, on the reverse strand, counting down.
TATATTGTTCGCCCAGGAGTTCCTCCGATATCGTTGGTAAATTACATCATTGGTAAACGATATCAAGTAGTTTAAAACCCAAGGAGGCCGTAGGATCATGTATTTAATTGAAATGACGTACTGTGATGAGGTCCGTGAAACGCGTCAAGTTGTAGGATCGGAACGGCAACTGGACTTGTTATGGAAGATGCAGAGTTGTGCAGTTGTACACACACCTGTTTGCGGGGTGTAACTTGTACATTTTCTTTGGCTTGCAGCATAGGGCACTCCGGTATACATGATGCAATACCACACGCATTTCGCTTGAAGAGGTATAACTGGGCAGCATTGGTGCACCCTCACGTAGAAAAAGTTCAATGGAGGTGTATCGAGGCAAAACGCAGAGCTGAGTATACTGTAAGCTAACATAAGAATGATAGGAACCTAGTACAGGGCACAGTTATTTCCACCGGTTGGCTCCCAAAAAACAAAAGTTTAAACATTAAGCTAAAATTCAATTCGCACCGAATTTAGGTCCAACCCATTCACAACATAAAACATCAATATCTCTTAAAGAATAGCTGAGAATGAGGGCACATTGGGCCTCATTCAAACCTGATCGCACAGCTGCAAATTCTCAGGCCTGGCGGTTACCGATAAACTGCGCATTATGTACAGGATACAATATGCAAGCCCGAGGCCATCCTGCGATAACATCCTGCGCCTTTTTTTTAAATCGCTTGCCATTTGCAAGGTGGCAGAAAGCCGGCATTTGAGGATGGTAACCGGCTGCTCTGGGAGTGTCAGGGAAAATGTAGGCGTGCCCAGTCATGTGATGTCAGCTCTGGCCCCGATCTGACCACTTCCATCCCAGCCACCAAGTTACTCCTGGGCTACGCACAGCCTGCGCACACTGGTAAATCATTCACTGGAAAATCTATTTTTTCCGGAAGCCACACGAATCCATCAATTCGCTGGCTTGCACAGGGCGGGATTTCACTCTGGTGGGGAGCCGTATACCTGATCAGGGGCGCGGAAAGTTTGCAGTTGTGTGATCAGTTCTGAATCGGGCCCTTTGAAACAATCATTATTACATTATACACTAACACACTGAGGACCTATGGGCATTAGTACGTTAGGAAGCTCCGCCTTGATGATCTATAACCAATAGATTGGTGGTGTTTAATACTCGGGGGTATTGGTTACAATTAAATATTTAAATAAATTTTTACAAAAAATTTAAATACATTTTTTCAAAATGTTCCAAAAATAAAAATTCTAAAATTTCTGATTTTTTTTTCTAAATAACAAGAACGTAGAGGTTACACTCATGAGCAGTCTTTTCTGCTTCGTGCTGGTTTTGCGGTAATCTTCTTGTGTGCGCTCCAAATACTGACACGCCGTAATCACTTTCCTACCGTTCTTGGAAGGTAAGCCAGGCTTGATTGGCCAGAAGCCGAATGAACAACATGGGAGAAGATAACTTGCGTTCTAGAGACCGAGGAATGGTCCTGTTTTGTATTCTGCATTGTAATACACTCTGTCCTTCTTTAACTTGCAAATCCATTAAATGAATTCAACATGTTCAGGCGCGGTGCTATAATTCTGGTGACCCCGGCCGCAGGAGCACTGTACCATTTTTACTGTTGATAATCAGAAACAGCGTGCTATCTTTCTGTGGATAATTTAACCTGTCTTCCCTGCTGATAGGGGAATTTTGCATGCTGTACCCAGGTACAAAGCTGTATAGAATGGAGATAGATATTATTCTGCATTTTAAAACAATAGGACCCATTTGATTACGTAAGACCCGAGTGCAATACATACAAATTAGTCTGGCTTTTATTATAAAATATTTCAGAAGGAAAATAGAAAAATGATTATTCTGTTACTGTACTGTGATCTGGACCTGGCGAAGATTTCTCTGGGTGCCAAGATAGAATTTCTAACACAGAGTGTGGCGTGTATGCCTGCTCAGGAAGTCACCCTCGTACTGTGCATGTGCTGGCCACTGAGGTGGACATTAGGGTGGCCAATCCCTGGTCAGCTTTTTCAATCACGGGATTCAGGGATGAGCGTGACCTCTACACCTCTAACTTCCTGCTGTGCCGGGCAGCACCCGAGCAGAGCGCGGCTGGTGCCCGGCATAAAGGGATCAAATGCGCATTTCGATCCCAAAATTCCGGAATTCAAATCCCAGACCAAAATGCTCTAACTACCAAGATCCCGACAATCCCGATCCCAGGATTGGCATCCCTAATTGACATTTTTGAGCTTTGTGGAAAGGAGTCTGTCCTCTGAGGACTGTGAAGAGGACTACAAATAATGGCAAACAGCACTTCTTGCTACCCACAGATGGCGCTGTAGCACATTCTCTACTCTCTCTCTCCTGCTCTCTCCTCCCCATGCCCCCCCTCTCAACATTCTTTCACTCCACCTCCATCTCACCTATCTCTTTACCTTTCTATGGGGCAGATGTATTAAGCCAGGTATCTCCTATTTTTTCCACTTTATCTCTTCACCAGTTTTATTATATCTGCCCCTATGCCTCCACCTCTGTGGAGAACCAGAAGCTGCAATGGCCACAGAGAAGAAGCAGGTGGACCAACCGGTGGACAGATTTTGGACAATGGCCACCAACTACTAGCTATGACAAGATCCGCTTCAAGGACAAATACAAGCGGCGGAAAGCGGCTCTATGGAAGGAGTGTCAGAGCCTGTGGCAGGGGTTGGTACGCCAAGCTGATGGACAGTGATTGGAACATTGTAGAGCTGCAAGACCAGCTACAGGCCGGGGTGACCACGCTAGGGCCACTGTAGGAGACTGGAAGATTTGCTAGGGCAGGAGCAGAACAGGAGCCTACAACTGCACCTCCAAAAGCAGAGACTAGAGGTGAACACAGTCTCACCAATCATGAAGCACCTCTAGGTGGCCTATCCCCTATAACCCCCAGGTGTACTCTATACATGAATGAAATCATAAACCAAGTAAAGTTATATACAGTGTGTACACCGTTTGCAATAAAACGCATTACAAAGTCCAGTCACATTGATTTAGAAAAAGAAAACTTTTCCACTAGCGAAATAAATCTGAATTTGCCATGAAAATGTATTCATTTTTGTGGATTTTCGATTTTATGATGTTTTCGAACAAACCTCGAAGAATTATAGGTTTGAAAGATACAGAAATGTTGCATTTGACCCATCCGAAACCGCAATACAATTAAAAACCAGGAAAGAGATAAACATTATGCAATGTCCGTATTGTGCGGAAAACAATATTAATTTGATTAGAGCTTTTTTTTACCTTACACTGAAGGAACACTTTCATTCACGGGGGACTGTTACTTTGTTTCCTAAAGCTCCAATTAATTTTATAAATTTCCCAAATAGGAAAGAAAAGAAGAAAGTTTAACGCAATAATAGGAAGCCTCAATAAAGGGCTTATTGCCTCCTACATCTTGCTTAGCTGCTAATAAAACTCGTAAAATCGCACAGTGCGAGCCGGTTCCAAATAAATCTCCGTGATTCGGTTTTACGACCCGACAGTTTTTTTTTTCTTATTCTTTTGCTCTTTTTTTTTTTTTTTAAATAAACATAAAGATAATATGCAATAGATAGTAAAAGTCTGATTAATTAAAAAATAAAAGAAAGCAACCATTCAGAAGACACTTTTCATCTAGACACTGCTGTGATTATCTAACCGGCCTCATCGCAGACGGAGCTTCGAGCTTCCCAATAAATTCACAAGGAAAATTCATGGTAACATCTGTTTCTTTACGTCTTCCCAACACACTCGCGGCGTTACGGCTCTGCAGGTACGATCATAAAACTATCAGTCTCTTTTGCACTGTGCGGTTCATTCCCTTAAGTCTTAGAGAAAATCTGGAAGGTTCTTGAACTTATTATATTTACAGACCTGACCTTTGGAAATGTTTTTTTTTCTACAGTGTGACTATTACAATAGCACGTGTTAAAGTGGGCCGGGGCATATAAAACAAGGCTGGTACAATTTCCACTGACTGCATGTGGTCTAGGCATGGGCATACTTCAGAAGTAACGATATTTCTGCCCAAGGTCATCCGATACGGTATCATGTGGATCGATTCTTGTGCTATGATATATATTCGGTACTTGTGACTTATCTGGGCGCCCGATTTTCTTCATCGCACCTAAAAATCGCGTCAAATCGCATCGCATACAATCAGATTGCATGCGATGCGATTTGCCGCGATTTTAATATGTGAAGGCACCCAGATGCCTGTTTCATATGTGAAATGGCCCCCCAGACCCCATTTTTAATTGTATACCCACCCTGATGGCTAAATGCCCCCCATTGTTAACGCCACCCCACTATCAACGCCAACCCGAAGCATGGCGAGCGCAGCGGTACGCGTCCTCCGACCTTTTCATACCCCCACTATGCACGTCGGCGTGGAGTTGATTTTATATAGTGTGGCGAGCGCAGCGAGCCACGGAACCCGAAGCGTGGCGAGCGGACGCGGATACCTGTGAAGCCCGCGAGGGGACGCGTATAGCTGTGAAGGTATCCACGTCCGCTCGCCACGCTTCGGGCTCGGTGGCTCGCTGCGCTCGCCACACGATATAAAATCAACTCCGCGCCGACGTGGATAGTGGGGTTATGAAAAGGTCGGAGGATGCGTACCGCCGCTACTCGCCATGTTTCGGGTTGGCGTTGATAGTGGGGTGGCTTTAACAATGGGGGTCATTTAGCCATTAGGGTGGGTATACAATTAAAAATGGGGTCTGGGGGGCCATTTCACATATGAAACAGGCATCTGGGTGCCTGTACATATTAAAATCGCATCAAATCGCATTGCATGCAATACAATAGCATACAATGCAACGCGATTTTCTCTTCAAGGAATTTCAAGGGAAATTGCGTCAAATCGCATCAAATCGCATGCTTAGGGTACTGGCATACAATTTCAACATCGGGCGCCCAGATAAGTCACAAGTACCATATATTCTTATTCTCCCGTTCCATCTCTCTCCTGCATTCATTTAAGGCTGTCCTGAGATGAAGAACTTCTTGGTGGCTTTGTGTAGGCGCCAGTGACGTGCGGTGAGGTCCCCCCCACGCGCGGCCAGGCGTGGACACCATGGGGCTACATATGCAGCGGCCGCCGGTACATGCGTCCCCCCCCTCCCCTTCCACCACCCGGCGGACTCACCTGTCCTCTCCTCGGCGGTGGCCAGTCCTCTCTACGGCGGTGAGTGACATCGGCCTTCTCCCAGCGGCGCCGAACTCCCCGCTGCCCGCACTGCTGCATCCTCTCCAGGGCCCTGCATGTGTGTGATTGGACAGCGGATCCAGCACTGGATCTGCTGGCCCAATCACATCTGGGGGCGTGCGTTTATACTGGTGCCCCTGTCATTGCGGCATCAGTATAAGTGCCGCTTCCCCATTCATTTTCAATGGGCTTTTACAGCCCATTGCTGCACCCTGCCCCCTGCCCACCCCTACCCGCCCCACGCTGCCAGCAGTTTTAATGTTAACAGCGGGAGGCACCTCTCCCGCTGCCTCCCACCCTCACATGCAGCAGTGTAAGAGGGTGGGAGGCAGCCGGAGAGGTAGAAATTATGAAAATAATAAAAGAAGATATATAAATATCTTCTTTTTATTATTTTCATCATTATGACAGGGGAGGCTCTGCCTCCCCTGACTGCACGTCCCTGGTAGGCGCTCACATACCGCACAGCAAACTGGGATGTTGTGCAGTGGAAACCCAGTTGAACTGACCCAGGCCTGGCGACCCGGCATTTCAACACAGGTAGCGAGTAGGGTTGAACACTGAGTCAAACCGGCTTTCGGTCTCTAAATGGGTAACCCGGGTTGATGATATCCAGGTCACAGCAATGAAATAGGCTGTGCTGGGAGATGCAAGAAATATGGATAACAAGTTATCGTGTAGGGTGTGGAACAGGGGTCCGACAGTCATTAGCCCGATGTCGGGATCCCGACTGGCCGGACCCAGACAGCATGGTAAGCGCAACTAAGCTCCTTGCGGACACGGTGGCTCGCTACCTATTCTATTTTCCCTCTATGGGGGTCGTGAACCCCCACAAGGGAAAATAGCAGGTGGCCGTCGGGAACCCGACTGTCTGTGTTTTGACAGTTGGGATCCCGACGTCGGGTAAATGCATGTCGGGATCCCGACTGTCGGGACCCCATCCGGCACCCATCGTGTAGGGGCGCGTGGTGTAGAACTGTTTAGCCAAGCTGCAGCATAAACATGCCCGCCGCCCCTCGCCCCCCGTCCGCCCTGCTCCATGCGAACGTGCCAGCTACAAGTCACTGCGTCCGTTCGCAAACAGAGCCTGCACATGTGCACAACTGCGTATGCGCAGTAGCTAAATATCGCTCCCCATTCTAACAAATGGGGAAGCGATGAAACCAGAATCACCTTCTTAATGTCCACCGACGCCTTTCGCTGCATCAGCAGCTTTTTCAATATTGAGTGTACATACAAGAGGATATGGTGCCTGATTCGGACCTGGGCACATTATGTTAGCAAATGGACAAAACCATGTGCACTGCAGGTGGGGCAGATGTAATATGTGCAAGTGTGTAAAACCCCATACACCCTAACTGACAGGGGTCATGGCCAAAAGTAAACCATATCGATTGCGTATATCGTTTGGTGATGTCACCCAGGCCCGCTTAACATGGAGATCACTTAGTTATATTTTAAATTGACCTGCATGTTTGGAAGACATCAACCATCATTAACGGCTCACATCGTTAACACTGAGAGTCTACACTAGACGACATTGTGATGAATCACTCAGATTGTTAACAATATCGCCTAGTGTGTATGGGGTTTACGGCACACATCTGTTAGAAACAGGCTATCAGCTTGTGCTGGCTCACTGGGGTCCCACGCCCCAGATTTAGGGCCAGATGTATCAAGCTTCAAAAAGTGATAAAGTAGAGTCATAACCAACCAGCCAATCAGCTCCCATCTGTCATTTTTCAAACCCAGCCTGTAACATGACAGATAGGAGCTGATTGGCTGATGGTTTATCACTCTCCATTTTATCACTTTTTCAAGCTTGATACATCTGGCCCTCAAAGTTTGTATTAGGGACCCACCAGAGACAAGAATATAATTATTGTATGCGTCAGCATTATATTTTTCACTTTTAACATTTTCATGGCTGTAAAGACTCAAGGAGCAGCCTGTCAGTTATGTCTAAGCCCCAGTGACCCTGCTCCAGGAATCAATTGCTTTTGTTCTGAAAAGTTCTGAGTCCGTTCTCTGCCTGTCAGTCTGAGAATTGAAAGAGCAGCGCATGGGTCAAACACATCCAACATCAAGGTTTCTCTCCTTGTTTGTGTAATGAGAACAACTGATTCAGGGCAACATGAAAAAGCAGAATATATATATTGTTTAATATTAATGGCAAAAAAATTGAGAAAATACAGAATGGCCCAATAGGTGACAAGGCCAAGCTCAAGATGCGTCTCCGAAGATGAGGACTGGACGAGGAAAATCTTCTCGTTATGGAGGCACCCAAGAGGCATAAGGAAACGCTCTAATAGGAGCTTCAGATAAATCCCTGCATGTGGAAACTCTCTCTCTCTCTATATAGATATATATATATATATATATATATATATATATATATATATATATATATATATATATATATATAGATATAGATATAGATAGATAGATAGAGAGAGAGAGAGAACAATTGTATCCGTCACTCCCTGACGCTGTGATGTGGAACTGCCCTGGTGCCCTCCTGTGAGCAGGATACCTCCTGCCCTGGTATATGGGAAGCAGAGACAGGCGGCACTCAGGTAAGTAAATAAAGTTAGTTTATTGGTGCATACAGGCAACGTTTCGGGGCTGCATTGCCTGTATGCACCAATAAACCTACTTTGTTTTTTTCACCATCACCTGAGTGCCGCCCGTCTCTGCTTCCCATATACCAGGGCAGGAGGTATCCTGCTCACAGGAGGGCACCAGGGCAGTTCCACATCACAGCATCAGGGAGTGCCGGATACAATTGTTCTCTCTCTCTACGATCACCCGCCGGGGCTCACAAGCTGTGGGAAACGGCGTGCCGAAGGTCCAAACAGGAACAGAGGAGGTAGGGGAGACCCGGTGTGCAGAGAGCTGGCGTCACCAAGCCCCGCCCTAACGCGTTTCGTATAAAAACTTCGTCAGACACCTTGTGGTATCCAGCCCACACCTGTTTTATTTGCGGTACGAGTCCTTGAAGGATTTACCGAAGCATTGTATGCTTATTAAAATTTGTCAGTTTTACACTATGGAGCGCTCCTCTGTCATTGTATTTCCACAGATTTGTCTTTGATCCCGTGAGTCCTGGGATTTTGTGGAGTGAGCTGCAGTCCAGATTGGGACTTAGTGAAATATTTTAAAGGGCGGACATCCCCTATTTTCAGCTGGTGGCTTGACTGCAATCTAGCGCTGAACTGTGTCACCTGAATTCCCTCTACCTCATATATATATATATATATATATATATATATATATATATATATATATATATATATATATATGGTACAGTGATAAGAAAGAAGCCTCCCACAAAACAAAAAAACGTAGAAGCATCTAAAATTATGCAAAATCCTACATTTAATTTGCCTGATGGTCATTATGGTCTGATGGGGACTTGCAGAGAATTGGGGGGGATGCAATTGTTATGGAGACTGGGGGCTGGGGGGGGGGGGGGGCAACAGCCTAGCAGGCTATCCTCTACACCTTTTTGATCTTTTTTTATTATTATTTTTTATAATTTTTCCATGCTGCTGTCCTGTGCCCCACCACGGGGAGCTGAGGAGCCTGGAGGCCAGAGCAAGGGAGCTCAGCACAGAAGAGCCTGGAGCAGTGGAGCCCCACCACAGGGAAAAAGGAGCCTGGAGGCCAGAGTGGGAGAGCCCAGCACAGAAGAGCCTGGAGCAGGGGAGCCCCACCACAGGGAGGCCAGAGCGAGGGAGCCCAGCACAGAAGAGCCTGGAGCAGCACTCAGCACCATTGAAAGGAGCCAGACAGAAACCTAATTGGTCGCTTTTTGCAACATCATCTCTTTTTATTAGTTTTTTTGTAAATTTACCCCAAAGAGTCATTAAAATACACGGAGTAAAAAATATTCTGTACTTCTTTACTTTCACGGCGCCAGCATGGCGGCGCGCGTCAGAGTCCCCTTGCGGGGCTTGCTTCGCTCACCCACGCTGCGGGCTCGGTGGCTCGCTACGCTCGCCACGCTAATTAAAATCAACTCCATGCCAACATGGATAGTGGAGGTATGAACTATCCATGTTGGCATGGCGTTAACTTCGTTTATTTTACTTAGTTTGTGGCGAGCGTAACCCGGAAGTAGCGCGGCGCCATGCTGGCGCCGTGAAAGTAAAGAAGTACCAAATATTCTTACTGTGCAACACAATCTTAGGGGCTAAGAGCCGGAGGCGGACGAGGGTGGTCACAGGGCTGGACCAAGAAAACGGACATCATTTCATGGGCGTCTCCATAAAAATGCTGGGCGATCCTATGGGTACGCGGGCGGGCCGATTCCGCCAGCCCCGTCTTCGTCCCAGTGCTCGAAAATAAAAGTCAGTTCCGACTGACAGGAGAAATCAGTCAGCGACCATTGAATTATTTCCCCTACAATTGGCTGGATGCGAGAGGATACGTTCTCATACACATCCCATCGCGTGTTACCGAGGGGATTTGGCGGCAGAAGAGGTGGGGGAGCAATACGACAGGTGGCATTAACTGAGCAGCGAAGAGCTGTACTGAATTACCCTCTTAGTGACAGCAGGCAGGGGAGACGCCTGATGACACATCCACTTAACCACGGAAAAGGGCACACAGAAGTATTACCAGTGATATTTCATCACAATGGTCAGAAAAGAAAGTGACATTTAAGCACACTTGGTGGAACGTTTCCTCTGCAAGCAGATTCATTCCAGTAATATGACATTTTTCTTTACAAAACTCAACACAAGAAAAAGGTCACTTCTAGGAGTGAGAAAATACAGAGCGGGTGCAGTCAATGAAATTGTGCCTCCATAAATTATAAAACCGGGGTCTTTTGGATGAAATTTGGGAGTTAAAATGAAGTCAATGCAAACTTTTCTTATAAAACCTGCGCTTCACAGACAACGTTTTACAGTAGGTTGGTCATAAACATTCTCCTTTCAGGGTAAAAGATACAGTATACCAGGGCTCGACAAATACCGGGGGCCAGGTCGCCACGGCGACCAGATTCTGCTTCCTGGCGACCAGATATTTTGCAGGGAGGGAGGAAGCAGAATCTGGTCGTTGGCAGCCCGACCACCCGTCTCCCCCGTCCTGTCATTCCAGCGCAGCGCGGTCCCCGACTCCCCGGCCAGCCTGTGTCAGGCACAGGCTGGTATACGAAGATGCGCTGCCCGTGTCAAAATATTTAAGAGCCGGAGTTACGTCCCCTTACACTCGGCTGCAGGAGCTCCGTGACCGCCCCCCTCCCCCACCATGGCCCGGCGCTGGAGTTCCGTCTCTGTCCCCCTTCCGCATTGTTGCAGGAGCTCCGTCCGTGAGAGCCCCCCTCTACCAGGCCATGTGAGCTTGTGAGAGCCCCCCCTCCGCCAGGCCATGTGAGCTTTGTGAGAGCCCCCCTCCGCCGGGCCATGTGAGCTCCAGCCTCCATGACATCCCTCCCCTCTGCCCAGCCACCGGTGCTCCGTCCCCCCTTTGCGCGACAACCACAGAACACATTATGGATGTGTCACTACTGGGGGGGGCAGACATTAGGGATGTGGTACTGTGGAGGGGCATTACCTGGGGCGTGTGTGTGGCCAGGGGAGGTAGAGGTGCTGGGTGTTTTATTAGGAGGAGGGAGAGTTTGCCTGTAACTGAATTTTCACCAGCTGTACCTGCCTGCTATCCCTGGCAAAGAGCATTTTGACCCCTGGCATCGAGCATGCAACCCCTGGCAATGAGCGTGTAGGTAAGCTGCACTTATGTGACATAATATGTACTAAGCATTACAGCATGTGGTATTATATGTAATGGGCATTACAGTGTGGCTTAATGTGTAATGGGCATGCCTTTGTTTTGTAGAATGTGTAATGGGCATTAGTGTGTGGCATAATGTGTAATTGGCATTATGGCACGTGTAGTGGGCATTATGGCATGTGGAATAACGTAATGGGTGTGTGACATGTGTAATAGGCATTGCGTTGTAAACATTTTCCACGCCTTCGGCGCGCACTGCCCCTATTTTTAGTTTGTCTGGCTCCTACACTTTCATCCTGGCTCCTAGATTTTTTAATAATTTGTCAAGCCCTGCTACTATTTAAAACACTTTATGGGGCCCATGTATGAAGCCTGGAAAAGCAATAAAGTGGAAGGTGATAACCAAAGGAGTAGCTAGGTGCCCGGAGCAAGTATGTTTAGGAATCCCCCCCCCCCCTCTCAGTTTTCCTTTTTATAGTAATGCCTCTAACACATTATGCCACACAACGTAATGCCCCTTACACATTATGCCGCACAATCCATAATGCCCATTACACATTAGGCCACAAAATCCATAATGCCCATTATACATTATGCCACAAATTCCTTAATACCTGTTACACATTATGCCAGTCAAACCATAATACCCATTACACATTAAACAACACAATCCATAATACCCACGTCACATTATGACACACACCATAATGCCCCCATTAGTGCTGCTTTCACATACAATGCCACCTGAAGTGCCGCTTACACATATAATACCCCCTTGTAGTGCTGCTTACACATATAATGCCCCTGTAGTGTAGAGAGGGTTAAATGCTCGTGGCCAGGGGTTGTAGGGCCACAGCACATCAGCGCTCCCAGAATGCGCATTTCCACCTCTAGCTTCTGTCTCTTAAGATGTGGCCATTTTTGGAGGGGCGCTGGATCTTTATCTGCATGTGGACAGAAACTCTGCACCGCTTCCCCTGCCATTGTCTACCGTCTCCATCTCCCGGCACAATAGAGGAGAGGGGGCCAGCAGCACGCCCTTTCTCCTCCTCGGCTCCTGGAGCTAGAGCTCCACCGAAGCCACCCTCCGCCTCTGGTAATAACCCAACAGCCAATCAGCTTCTTTAAATTTCTTAAACTCCACCTGTAACCTGACAGTAAAGAATTAATTGTCTGGTGTGTTATCACCTTCCACTTTATCACTTCACTGTGCTTAATAAATCTGCCCCATTGTTCTGCAGAGCTCTTTACAGGGGTGGTTTAAAGAGAAGAGAGAGCTTGTGTGCCGACTCAACTTAATTCCGGGTCCGATGCCGCAGAGGCGCAACCATCTCTTCATATTCATCACCTTGGATAAACTTGTTGGTTGCTAAGGAAACTGCAGGTCACAACAATGACGTGTGTTACACTGCAATCGCAGGCTTTTGAAAAACTTCATTTTATTTATTCTTAAAAATGTGTTGGATATTTTCCAAATACAACCTTCAGCCTATTTGGAAATATTTTATTAGGTAGTTGTTTCCTAGCACGGCGCCCAATATTTTGATCGTGGTACATCTTATACAATCACATCGCATTGCATGCACTATAGCGGCATGCGATGCGATTCGGTTTTTAATTGTACAAGCACCCTGAAGGGTGCTTTCAATGTTAAATGCACCCCCATTGGCAATGCCACCCCCACTATCAACGCCAACCCGAAGCGTGGCGAGTGCAACGAGCCCGCGTGGGGCGGCGGTACGCGTCCTCCGACCTTTTCATAACCCCACTATCCACGTCGGCGTGGAGTTGATTTTAGATATTGTGGTGAGCGCAGCAAGCCACCAAGCCCGAAGCGTGGCGAGCACAGCGAGCCCCGCGAGTGGACACGGATTACTTTACATGTATTCTGCGTCCGCTCGCCACGCTTTGGTCTTGTATTCCGCGTGCGTTCGCCACGCTTCCGGCTCGGTGGCTCGCTGTGCTCGCCACACTACAAGCACTCCTGTTACTTTAAAATGAATATCATATCACACACCACTAAGCATGGTATGCGATGGGCAGTGGGCAGCCTGTTACATCTGTGCCATAGCAGGGCGACAGTGCACCCGGTGCTAGTCCCACCCACTAAACCCATTGGGGTAATTCTGTTGTTTATTGCACCCGATCTCCAATCTAAAGTTGCTGTCATCAACATTAATTTGAAGGGATATGCGGTTTAATTAACACTATGGATGAGGGAGTTAATGGCTATAAAATTAATGTTGAACTTGGTTGTCTCTATGATGCTAGAGAAGTTCATGTTTTTTTTGTTGAGGGGTTAATTATGGATAAATATCTTGACAAAAAACTGCAACATTACATGGTGATCACTAAAATGCCCTCAGTTCTAGACCAGTCGCTAGGATGCTTTCTGTATGGTATATCATACACAAGTGGTTCCCAAAATGTGTGCAGTGGCACCCTGGGGTGCAGCGGAGAACTTGCAGGGGTGCCCTGGGGTGTTTTTCTGAAGGGCCAATTCAAAATATTTATGGTCAATTTAATCAACAAAATCTATGCTTTTGGCTTCTTATCATAAATTATGTTGGCAAACAGAAGTGAATCCAGTTCCACACCATATAACTGATGATAAGCATGACATATAAAACAGAATGTATTTCATTTCATTTTTTCCCCTAAAGTACTCAATAAGAAATTCTTGGCCTAATTGTGCCACTAAAAAAATGTCTGATACTTTAGGGTGCCGTGATTCGAAAAAGTTTGGAAACCCCTGTCATACACTAAGATACATTCCTAGAATGATGTCTGTGTGGTAAGGTGATCACTGGAATGCCTTCTGTATTGTATTTTTGGTTGTCACTGGTGCGACTTTAATTGCTATGTTCTCTAAATGACATGGGGATGCTAGGGATGTCCTCTGTGTTATACTGTATATATGGAAGTTAGAATGATGTTCACTGCATTGTAGCCTGTTAGGGATGCTCACTGTATGGTATGGGGGTAACAAGATTATTCTCTGAATTTTATTGAAATTACTGGGTTGTTTCCTGTATTGTATAGCGGTCACTGTATACGTTTTGAGTATAGACTGGCAGAATCAATGGGCTCTTTTTTGTGGTTGGCCTACATACAATTCAATTGGTCCAGCTTACATGATGTTACTTTCATAACAGATTTCGGGCTCACGTTAAGGTTCCAATCTGTCTCTACAGCCTACACACCTGCTTTCAGTGTGTACTAGCATCTGCCCTACACTGTGCTGACCTACATGCATTTAACTATCTAGTCTGACATTAAAATCATTTTCTTAATCATTAAGCCCCACTCCCAATGAAAAAATCCTCTGATTGGTGGGTGTACGCGGAGGGGATGGGGCTAAAATTATGCAATTGAATCACTGTTTTTTACTGGCGGGGTAGGTAGATGTGAGAGCCAATGGGAATGCAGGGGCATGCAGAAGGCTTGCACACCCTTCCAGAGAGCCAGGAGGGGGACCCAATTTTCGGGAGCCTCCTGGCTATTCCGGGAGGGAAGGCAAGTAATGTTGCACATATTTATTTATTTACATGTGTGCAAGTGATTTTGTATAGATGTTAAAATGGTGTAAGATGTGAGCAGCCTCTTCTCACGGCAAGTTATGTTGAGAAGCTTTGCCTGGGACTTGGAATTGTGTTGGTATTAAAGTCACAGTATAGTGAACCGTCTTTTCAGTGCATTGCATTGCTCAGATAGTACACGAGGACAAGCCCTACTTATTCTCCGGCAGAGAAACCACTGCATTACAAAGAGGCTTCTTACCACTGAAGTAAATTACAGGTAATGGAATCAGATAATCATTACACCGCTGCTCAATGAACTGGAAATGTGCATTCCAAGAACGATCAACGCAAATCATTTCTCCTGAAGCCTCAATTTGCTTATATATCTAGTAAGGACGAGGACCTCTTTGTTTTGTCAATTTCCAGCCGAAGAACAGAAAGTTGACGTCCTTCGTTTTCGCTTATTTATTTTCGAAAGACGTCGTTTGCTAGAATTAAGAGCAATTTAGCAATCAGTATTTTCTAGTACACGTCTTTATTTTAAATCAGCACCCACAATGTTCCATCGCTCGCTGGGACAATTACATGGAACGGCATGTGCGCACGTATCATGGAATTTCTTCAGCAAGGTCAGAGACCGCAGTAATGAAAGCCACATATGCTGAAGAGGCCGAAGTGCTCTCAAAAACTCTCAACCTTTCTATTCTAGTTTCCATTCCAGAATGAAGACACATTTATCTTCCTTGTTATCACATAGATATATTGGAAACCGCTCTCACCTCTAGAGAATAGAAGGATATGGCAAGGCTTAGACGTCCTCATTACGAACAAAAGTGTGTTGATTAGAAGCAACACGGAGGTACGTAAAACGGTATCAATAAGATACATTTTTTATTTCAATATTTACAGGTTGTAAATTCTGTATCGGACGGCCTTGAAGCACTGAGGCCATGCGTTTGATTCCCACCGTGACCCTGTGTAGAGTTTGTATATTCTCCCTTTGCATTCTGGGAGAGAACGCAAGTATGACCGATAGGCCACAGCACAAATTTAACCGGTTGGATTTCAATTTTTTTTTAAAATAGTATTAAATGTTTTCTATTTTTTTCTAAAATAACAAATTTATCATGCACGCCGCGTCCTTATTCCGTTACTATATTTAAACATGGGCTTCCTTTGAGTTACCTCAGTTAGAATCTATAAACATTGGTATTTCTGTTGTGCGATTGTAAATTTGATTGAGAGAACTTCAAACAGGTACCGCGAACCCTCTAAACTATCACAGTTGTCATCACAAAAGAAACAGCAATTTAGGAACGGCTTTGCTACTTGTGTACCCGTATTCCTAAATCGTGTCTAATTAAACAGCAGACATTGTAAATAATCCCTGTAAAAAAAAATCCTTTTAATCAATGTCTCCTTAGAACCAGGAAAGGGTATTGCATTTAGCGGAGAATGAAGTATGCCTGATCAGTGCAAAAACACTTTCATCCTCGGAATCAGCATCAATCACAATGACAAGTCCTTTCTGCCGGCTCTCCTCTCTTTTTCTTAGAAAATTACACCGAGGTATGTTATCTTCAATAAGCTCTGATATAATCACACCTAAACTGCTATCTTTTATGGGGAAGAAATTGTTCAGCGCCTAATTGGATTGCACCTGGCACACTCGCCGTGGATATTTCCGAATGCCCAAAACAGGTGTTGTGGTATTATTTAAAGAGATGTCATGAAACATTTATACCATTTTTTTTTTACTGCAGACCTCTTATCTCATCCTGTGTGAGTGGAAGATCACTCCTTGTGCTGTGTCAGACAAAAGTCGTTCAAAAGTCAAAGATGACTCAAGTGGCGCTACCACACCGTAGCAGTTAAGTCGATGATATAATAATTGTGAGAGAAACCAAGTCCAAGAAGAATCGAGACAGTTTACCGGTCAGAGTAAGAGGACGAAGCAGCATCAGACGAAGCAGGTCAGGCATCCCTTGATCGGACGTACACTGGAAGCACTTTACTTCATGGATCGCTGGACGCAATGCGGCTAGAACAATCCCAGGTCTATTCCAAAAGACTACAAATTTGAATGATGTGCTAAAAGCGGCTCAGTGTATGAAAGATGTATATTAGAATTCCCTCCCACTCCATAATAACACACCATGGGGGCTATTCCATGCAAGAAATTGATAAGAAACTGAACATTTCCTACAACGGTGTGTACTACTCCATACAGAGAACAGGACAAACAGGCTCTAACCAGAGAGGAAAGAGAAGTGGGAGGCACTGATGCACAACTGAGCTAGAAGACAACTACATTACAGTCTCTAGTTACACACTCGCTGGGAAAGTTGTTGTGAGGAGGGCCGGGGGCAGAAACAGGGCTCACCGATAGGAACACCCAGGAATGCAAGTGCGTTGATGCCTGCAGGGGACGGGCGACTAATGTCACAGAACGAGAACTGACGGTATTCGGCGGTCGTGGGGGCAATCGTTCGAGCACTCGGTAAGCAGCGATTTTCGCTGCTTACCGAGCCTTACAGAATAACCCCCTTACAGTGGAAAGATGGGTGAGCAGAAGCCCAGTTAGCAGAAGGTTGCAATAGTCTAGGCAGGAGATAATAGGAGCATTAATAAAGGGCAGGGCCGCCATCAGGTGTGTACTGTGGGAACAGCTGTCCCCGGCCCGGCATCTCTGACAGAGAGGGAAGGGTCTGGGCCACTAATTCGGCCCACTGGACCCCCCGCGACTGCCTCTGCTGTAGTGCCTGCGCTCAGTGCGCTGAACGAACCCCTGCTTCTGAAGTGCAGGCTTCTACACCTCTGGACGTAGGTGGCCAATTAAAATGCAGCACCACTCTGATTGGCTGCCAGACTGCAAGCCCCAATTGGCTTACATGTTGGCGCTATATTTTAAATGGCCGCCAGCGTCTGGAGGTGAAGACACCTGTGCTCCAGGAGCAATAGGCTTCATTCAGCACACTGAGTGCAGGCAACACAGCAGAAGGGGGGTAGGGGGGCTGCACTTCTCTGCTTCCCCCAAGAGCTGGGCTGTAATGAGGGGGGGCAGTCTAGAAATCAGTCCCGGGCCCCACAATTTCTAGTGGCAGCCCTGATAAAGGGCTCTGGTAATGTACTGATTAAAGGGCATATGTTGTGATATATACTATACTAGATTGAATAGGTGCCTACTGGGGTCAAGGAAATATGAAAACAAAATAGGGTACTAGATTTGCAATAACTAAATTAATCGTACATAGGGAAAGAGTGATGCTGTATAGCACCACCCCCGTCACACCAAGTGGTCTGCTCCGCGCAACCTTTTTCCCCACATGGTTGGCCTCAACCTGGGGGCGGAGTTTAATTTTGCAGGGCACTGCAGATTCCCCACATCATCTAGCCATTTAAAGCGGCAAATAAAAACACGCCACTTGAATTAACAGTGTTGCTCAACATGCAGCCTTCTAGCTGTTGTGGAAACACACATCCCAGAATGCCCTGCCACTGTTCTGCTATTAGGGAATGCTAAAACAGTAACAGGGCATGCTGGGAACAATATATAACTACAACAGTTGGAGGGTCGCATTTTGAACACCCCTGCTGTTGGTAATCTACTCATCCCCAATTATGACTGCGACCGCTTCTTCTCCTGAACAATACGACGTATAATGAAATTTAACGGCACAAAATAATTTAATATAAATAAATAAAAATGAAAAAAAAAAAATAATTAAAAAACTTGAGTCCCCATTAACAAGCAGCATCGCTAATATTTTAATAACCTGAAATAAACTTTATTCTCTGGGAACGAAAAGTCATACTAAACTAATGACATAAAACTCAGGCGGCGGTATAATGTGCCATTAGGATGGCCGCTGAGTTTATATATGACTGACATGGCATTTTCCTTTGTACTCGAACAAGTTACTTGTGTGCAGTAAAGAAAATTTAATATTACCAGACCTCCCCATCTTCCTTGCGAAAGCTTATTAAAAAGAGAGAAATCAGTGTGCATCAACAACTTTTATGGAGACGTGCTGTAATCACTTTATTAAAATTGTCGCTGTGTGGTTCATTTTAAAAGTCTGCAATATAAATAAAGAAGTTTCGAAAATGTGGCGTGTCAGCTGGAAGACGCGGAAGGGGCGCGTTCGTCCGCGAAGAGAGGATCCTGCCTTGTTGATTTGGTTTTTCCAAAGAAACACAATTACATATTGATTATCCTAAAAAGATTACAATCTATTCATAACCGTTACTAAAACCTAATAAGCTTTAGCGCCTTCGTTTAAAAAAAAAACCCTAGTCAATAATTGGGTAATTAATCCTGTAGTGATACTTAACTGCCACGTGAGGAGCTGCAATTTATGTTTCCATTCCCATGTTATAGATCCCGGGGGAGACGTATTGCAGAAGATATTGATCTGTTTGCTATTTGTATTGCTTACATGTTTTGCTATATAAGTCAACAAACTCACGTCTTCTGTTATTCCTGCTATATTTTAAGTTATGGAAAGTAGATTCATTGTGAGAAATGTTTTCCGGTTTCACGGTGAGGTCCAGTGAGATTTTTTTCGCCACCTGTAAAACTGTACAAGCGGGTTAGGTCTAGATAATATAATGGCTAAGCTGAAGCCTATTCCAAACACCGCTTTCATAAATCAAAAAGTAAAAAGAAAAGTATTCCCTGGTTGGCAAGTTTAAGGATTACTCACTGTAACTGGTTCTGGTGTGTGTGTGTGATTGTGGTGGGAAATGTAAAGGGGGCGTCCAATTGTGCGAGTTGTGCCGTCGGACATTGCAGGGATGTGCTGCCTGCCATCGCTCCAATGCCCAGCTACATACATATGGGTCAGTTTTCTGATACAACTTTTTGAGAGAAAACCTGGTACGCAAACTGGCGCAGTGTCATTGATGCAGACTCCACTGAAGAGCCTAGGCATGGCAGACATGGACCGGAGCCCGTCGATCATTGGTAGGGTTCCAGCTACGTTGTGCGACAGACAATGACCGGTGGATCAGTGTCAGACTCGCGAGATTCAGCCACCTGCAGCATCAGCGTTCACCAGTGGGTCCCGTCTCATAGTCTAGCAGCAGTGATTGCTGTGGGTGCCCTTCTGCTTGCTGCAGCCCAGGCATGTCCCCTACTACTGACGTAACTGAGCAGGTCCCTCTCTACCTTACATCCCATGTCTCTCCATTCCAAGGTAAATTTTATAAGATAAGGGTTCTACTGAAGATGGGATGTTGCCCACAGAAACCAATCAGATGCTATATATTATCTTCTAGAACAGGCATGTCCAAACTATGGCCCTCCAGCTGTTGTGAAACTACAAGTCCCATCATGCTTTTCCACAGTTTCGCTATTAGGGAATGCTAAAACTATGGCAAGGCATGCTGGGATGTGTAGTTTCACAACAGCTGGAGGGCCACAGTTTTGACATGCCTGTTCTAGAAGATGCAAAATAAATAAGATCTCTTTGGTTGCTTAGGGAAACTTCCCATCTTCAGTAGAACTCCCATCTTAATAAATTGACTCCTCTTAAGGTGCCCATACACTAGTAAGATTTATCTTCAGATCTGGCTGGTTGGAACAAAAACATGGTTATGGATGAGTGACAGTTTGTCAGTTCTCCAGCATTTCCAAGCAAATGGTCAACTGTCATTTGCTCTCATCCGTAGCCATGTTTTTGTTCCAACCAGCCCGATCTGAAGATAAATCTGCGTGTGTATGGCCACCTTTAGTCTACCCCGCTTGTAACTACTTTATGAAATGTTATGCTGTAATTACATTTACGGGAGTATTTCTCAGTTATGGTATAGATGGGCAACAGTGACCAGGTCAACATAAACTAGATCACAGCAAGTCGACACAGCCAAAATGTCAACATGAGTTTTTCACATTTTTGGGTGTCTATGTCGACATGAATTCTGTTTAAGTGTACTGCATCCCCTCACATGGCTCGCACACTATTGATCGAACTTTTGATTGTGTCAATTTTGTCAATGTCAACCCTGTGTATGTCAACTATTCTTAGGTGTGGACCTACTCATTGCTGACCATTAGTGGTCAACCTAGAAATTGTCGACCTGCTGACTGGATACCGTTTTATTGTACTTTACTCAACTGCTTAGTATGGAATGATTATCTTTTTATTTTGATGGCACCAAAAGGGTTCCTCCGAGCCTTAGAAAGTGCATAAACCAATGAAACAAGAGACAGGTGAGTTACAGTACAAAGCAATGCAGGACAAGGGCTGTTGTAGGGAGCATAGAGTAACTAATAAGAACAGTAAGGCGCCATACAGATAACCGAGGAGGAGGGTGCTGTAAGCGTTTATTTCATTTGTATTCCCTCGGAGCGTTTTCCAATGAAATAAAAGGCCCATTTCCGTTATATAACATTTATACACCATATTTAAACTAACCCTCACACGGTGATAGCAGTTTTACTTTCCATCTGTTGATTTCTTTTTTACATTCAAATCGTTTTAAATGTTATGTTGTTTTGTTTTTCTTTTGTCTTTTTATTTTTTTTGTAGACTTGTAAAACCCATCAAAAAAATTGTGCCGCTTCCTCCCGGAACTAGCCCCCGTTTTATAGGCCGTTAGCACCTGTGGACACAAGCGGGAGGATAAATATTTCTCGCCTCTAACGGCCTCGTAACAAAAGCAACTGTACATCAACGGAGTTTAAAAATGGTGTGCAATATAATCTCCGGGGCTATAATTCTTGGCTGTTTAGAAGTATCTGTGAACAGACTGTAATCACTCCTATTACATTTATAAGCGAATGCGGCGCGGTAGTAACAGTGAATCACCATAATGAACCTATTAACATATTCCTGAACCATTAATTATTGATTTATTTGTAATTATCCCTCAGAATAGTCTTGTTCATTACTTCGCCCCAGTACGGACACAGATTTTTTCAGTCAAAAAATAATTTGTAAGTCTTTTATATCACTGGAGGTTAGTTCCAAATATAATCTATTTTTTTCGTCCATTTAAGCAGAACTGGAAAGCCATATATTATACGTACACTTAGCCACATTAGAGCGTAATAATCTGCACGTGACAAATATCACTAAATAAAAAAGGCATAAAATCTATTTAGCGGACTAGTAAAAGTGAAAAAGCCATAAAAGAAAAATGAAGATAAAATATATGAATCCGTAAGGATGGCCATCGAACATCGATGGTTCATTATCATGGTTTATGGCTAATGTAGAATAACTTTGCCATAGATGGGGGGAGTACCAGCTGGTTTTCTACATTGAAGGCACAGCATAACCAAATTTTTTTCCCCCAAGGTGCAGCGACACAGAGAATAGCCCCACCCCCGATCCACAGATTCATTTTTTATGCAAAACTTATACAACTGTGAGTGGCTGAGACTATTCCCCTCGGTGCCGGTCACTCACTCACTCACTCTTGAGGTAAGTATATTCATATATTTTCTAGTCAAAAGCCCATCAAAATGACGACTTCTGCAATGTACTTTCACTTTAAGCTGTGACGGTTTTCACTTTCACTTTGAGCGGTGTAAGTTTTGTAGCCCACGAACTCTCCACCACAATCCATATCTGTTCCTATCTCTTATCTCTGTCTTCACAGCTCCCTCACTCGACATACAGCATGCTTAAAACAAATAGATCAGTGACCGTGCAAAAATTGTTTTCACTTTCTGTTATGACATCTTTTAGCACACAAAGGAGTAATTTGGTCCGTCGAGTGGCCTGTAATGGTAATGTGTACACATACATAGACACCTACACATATGATTAATGTAATGCCAGCAATAGGCATGGAATGGGTTAAAAATCCAAGGCTGTGTGTGTGTGACCCTTGGGAAGCATGTGACTCGGGGATCCAATAAGGTATCTGGAAATGGCAGAGTTAGCTGAACATTAGGGCAGGAAAGGGAGGAGTCTTCCTCTCTTTCCTGCTGAGTTTTCCCTCCCTCCCTTCCCTTGTTTTCAATAATGGGGGGGGTATTTTCTTTGGGTGTTTTAATCGCGTTGGCTGATAGGTGGGAAAGAACGGCAGGTTAATAGATTTTAGCCTTCACTACCTGTTGATGCAACGTACATAGATTGTTTTCGGTGCGCTCGCCTATTCATTGACTTAGGCCTTTCGCTCGATCACCCGCTCGGGGGCAGCGAGACCACCCAGCTGGGGGGTAGTCAATGCAGTAGGTCGAGTGGATTCCGCTTGGTAGGGTAGTTTTGATTAGGTATGCTGAGTTTGGGGGTGGAGTTTAGTTTAGTAGCCGTTCTTTCTTGACCACCATTTATTTAAATTAGTTTAAATAAATCAAACTAGCTTAAATATTTCAAATAATAAATTAGCTAACAATTTCTGCCAAACCTATGTCTCCGAGTCTTTATTTCAGGTTTATTATTAAGTTTAGTTAAAGGTATATGCTAGAGGTACACACACATAAGGTGCTGGGATGTTTACCATAACCCACTGCCCTATGCATTTACCGAGAAGCATTGGCACGAATAACATAAAGCAATCATTTTTTTAACACTTTCAATGTAATTTAGTTTAGCACACATACAGTAGTTCAATATCCTAAGTGAAAATATTCTGCAATAAATATTAGGTTTAAGTGAAATATCTCTGATGGTAATGCTACCAATTTCCTCCTCTTCACTTCAATATTAAATCAAATAAATATAGGAGGACATTCCAATTTATAAAACTCTACTATAGTACTGGGTGGAGAAATTTCCATTAACCTTAAACTTGAATATTTTGTTGCTGTTAACAAACTCAACTCTTTGCCCTGATACTTTGATGCCGCTAAGTAAAAGATGGAAACAGATGGCGCAGGATGACGATAGGTGCACTCTAAATGATCATTAGTAGAAGTATAAAGTTAGTAAACAATTGTTTTGTTGTCGATAGGAAAATTTACATTAAACAATGAAGCCGCCCATACACGAAGCAATAACTCAATGCTTTATGAACTAGATTGCATACTCACGGCCTGGTTAAAGGTTCTAATACACATGTAGCTCCCCTTGTAATGCTGAAAAACACACGTGTATGGGCGATCAGGGACTCGCCAGTCATACTGCCCATGTGTATGTAATGCTGCTATACACACGTGTATGGGCGATCAGGGACACGCCAGTCATACTGCCCATGTGTATGTAATGCTGCTATACACACGTGTATGGGCGATCAGGGACACGCCAGTCATACTGCCCATGTGTATGTAATGCTGCTATACACACGTGTATGGGCGATCAGGGACACGCCAGTCATACTGCCCATGTGTATGTAATGCTGCTATACACACACGTGTATGGGCGATCAGGGACTCACCAGTCATACTGCCCATGTGTATGTAATGCTGCTATACACACGTGTATGGGCGATCGGGGACTCGCCAGTCATACTGCCCATGTGTATATAATGCTGCTATACACACGTGTATGGGCACTCAGGGACTCGCCAGTCATACTGCCCATGTGTATATAATGCTTCTATACACACACGTGTATGGGCGATCAGGGACTCACCAGTCATACTGCCCATGTTTATGTAATGCTGCTATACACACGTGTATGGGCGATCAGGGACTCACCAGTCATACTGCCCATGTGCATGTAATGCTGCTATACACACGTGTATGGGCGATCAGGGACTCACCAGTCATACTGCCCATGTGTATGTAATGCTGCTATACACACGTGTATGGGCGATCAGGGACACGCCAGTCATACTGCCCATGTGTATGTAATGCTGCTATACACACGTGTATGGGCACTCAGGGACTCGCCAGTCATACTGCCCATGTGTATATAATGCTGCTATACACACACGTGTATGGGCGCTCAGGGACTCACCAGTCATACTGCCCATGTGCATGTAATGCTGCTATACACACGTGTATGGGCGCTCAGGGACTCACCAGTCATACTGCCCATGTGCATGTAATGCTGCTATACACACGTGTATGGGCACTCAGGGACTCGCCAGTCATACTGCCCATGTTTATGTAATGCTGCTATACACACGTGTATGGGCGATCAGGGACCCGCCAGTCATACTGCCCATGTGCATGTAATGCTGCTATACACACGTGTATGGGCACTCAGGGACTCGCCAGTCATACTGCCCATGTGCATGTAATGCTGCTATACACACGTGTATGGGCGATCAGGGACCCGCCAGTCATACTGCCCATGTGCATGTAATGCTGCTATACACACGTGTATGGGCGCTCAAGGACTCACCAGTCATACTGCCCATGTGCATGTAATGCTGCTATACACACGTGTATGGGCGATCGGGGACTCGCCAGTCATACTGCCCATGTGTATATAGTGCTGCTATACACACGTGTATGGGCGATCAGGGACACGCCAGTCATACTGCCCATGTGTATGTAATGCTGCTATACACACGTGTATGGGCACTCAGGGACTCGCCAGTCATACTGCCCATGTGTATATAATGCTGCTATACACACACGTGTATGGGCGATCAGGGACACACCAGTCATACTGCCCATGTTTATGTAATGCTGCTATACACACGTGTATGGGCGATCAGGGACTCGCCAGTCATACTGCCCATGTGTATATAATGCTGCTATACACACGTGTATGGGCGATCAGGGACTCACCAGTCATACCGCCCATGTGCATGTAATGCTGCTATACACACGTGTATGGGCGATCAGGGACTCGCCAGTCATACTGCCCATGTGTATATAATGCTGCTATACACACGTGTATGGGCACTCAGGGACTCGCCAGTCATACTGCCCATGTGCATGTAATGCTGCTATACACACGTGTATGGGCGATCAGGGACTCGCCAGTCATACTGCCCATGTGTATATAATGCTGCTATACACACACGTGTATGGGCGATCAGGGACACACCAGTCATACTGCCCATGTTTATGTAATGCTGCTATACACACGTGTATGGGTGCTCAGGGACACACCAGTCATACTGCCCATGTACATGTAATGCTGCTATACACACGTGTATGGGCGATCAGGGACTCACCAGTCATACTGCCCATGTGTATGTAATGCTGCTATACACACGTGTATGGGCGCTCAGGGACTCGCCAGTCATACTGCCCATGTGTATGTAATGCTGCTATACACACGTGTATGGGCGCTCAGGGACTCACCAGTCATACTGCCCATGTGCATGTAATGCTGCTATACACACGTGTATGGGCGATCAGGGACCCGCCAGTCATACTGCCCATGTGCATGTAATGCTGCTATACACACGTGTATGGGCGCTCAAGGACTCACCAGTCATACTGCCCATGTGCATGTAATGCTGCTATACACACGTGTATGGGCGATCGGGGACTCGCCAGTCATACTGCCCATGTGTATATAATGCTGCTATACACACGTGTATGGGCGATCAGGGACACGCCAGTCATACTGCCCATGTGTATGTAATGCTGCTATACACACGTGTATGGGCGCTCAGGGACTCGCCAGTCATACTGCCCATGTGCATGTAATGCTGCTATACACACGTGTATGGGCGATCAGGGACTCACCAGTCATACTGCCCATGTGCATGTAATGCTGCTATACACACGTGTATGGGCGATCAGGGACCCGCCAGTCATACTGCCCATGTGCATGTAATGCTGCTATACACACGTGTATGGGCGCTCAAGGACTCACCAGTCATACTGCCCATGTGCATGTAATGCTGCTATACACACGTGTATGGGCGATCGGGGACTCGCCAGTCATACTGCCCATGTGTATATAATGCTGCTATACACACGTGTATGGGCGATCAGGGACACGCCAGTCATACTGCCCATGTGTATGTAATGCTGCTATACACACGTGTATGGGCACTCAGGGACTCGCCAGTCATACTGCCCATGTGTATATAATGCTGCTATACACACACGTGTATGGGCGATCAGGGACACACCAGTCATACTGCCCATGTTTATGTAATGCTGCTATACACACGTGTATGGGCGATCAGGGACTCACCAGTCATACCGCCCATGTGCATGTAATGCTGCTATACACACGTGTATGGGCGATCAGGGACTCGCCAGTCATACTGCCCATGTTTATGTAATGCTGCTATACACACGTGTATGGGTGCTCAGGGACACACCAGTCATACTGCCCATGTACATGTAATGCTGCTATACACACGTGTATGGGTGCTCAGGGACTCACCAGTCATACTGCCCATGTGCATGTAATGCTGCTATACACACGTGTATGGGCGATCAGGGACTCACCAGTCATACTGCCCATGTGTATGTAATGCTGCTATACACACGTGTATGGGCGCTCAAGGACTCGCCAGTCATACTGCCCATGTGTATGTAATGCTGCTATACACACGTGTATGGGCACTCAGGGACTCGCCAGTCATTCTGCCCATGTGTATATAATGCTGCTATACACACACGTGTATGGGCGATCAGGGACTCACCAGTCATACTGCCCATGTTTATGTAATGCTGCTATACACACGTGTATGGGCGATCAGGGACTCGCCAGTCATACTGCCCATGTACATGTAATGCTGCTACACACGTGTATGGGCGATCAGGGACTCACCAGTCATACTGCCCATGTGCATGTAATGCTGCTATACACACGTGTATGGGCGCTCAGGGACCCGCCAGTCATACTGCCCATGTGCATGTAATGCTGCTATACACACGTGTATGGGCGATCAGGGACTCACCAGTCATACTGCCCATGTGCATGTAATGCTGCTATACACACGTGTATGGGCGATCAGGGACCCGCCAGTCATACTGCCCATGTGCATGTAATGCTGCTATACACACGTGTATGGGCGATCAGGGACACGCCAGTCATACTGCCCATGTGTATGTAATGCTGCTATACACACGTGTATGGGCACTCAGGGACTCGCCAGTCATTCTGCCCATGTGTATATAATGCTGCTATACACACACGTGTATGGGCGATCAGGGACTCACCAGTCATACTGCCCATGTTTATGTAATGCTGCTATACACACGTGTATGGGCGATCAGGGACTCACCAGTCATACTGCCCATGTGCATGTAATGCTGCTATACAAACGTGTATGGGCGCTCAAGGACTCGCCAGTCATACTGCCCATGTGCATGTAATGCTGCTATACACACGTGTATGGGCGATCGGGGACTCGCCAGTCATACTGCCCATGTGTATGTAATGCTGCTATACACACGTGTATGGGCGATCAGGGACTCACCAGTCATACTGCCCATGTGTATGTAATGCTGCTATACACACGTGTATGGGCGCTCAAGGACTCGCCAGTCATACTGCCCATGTGTATGTAATGCTGCTATACACACGTGTATGGGCGATCAGGGACTCACAAGTCATACTGCCCATGTGTATGTAATGCTGCTATACACACGTGTATGGGCGATCAGGGACTCGCCAGTCATACTGCCCATGTACATGTAATGCTGCTACACACGTGTATGGGCGATCAGGGACTCACCAGTCATACTGCCCATGTGCATGTAATGCTGCTATACACACGTGTATGGGCGCTCAGGGACCCGCCAGTCATACTGCCCATGTGCATGTAATGCTGCTATACACACGTGTATGGGCACTCAGGGACTCACCAGTCATACTGCCCATGTGCATGTAATGCTGCTATACACACGTGTATGGGCGATCAGGGACTCACCAGTCATACTGCCCATGTGCATGTAATGCTGCTATACACACGTGTATGGGCGATCAGGGACCCGCCAGTCATACTGCCCATGTGCATGTAATGCTGCTATACACACGTGTATGGGCGATCAGGGACACGCCAGTCATACTGCCCATGTGTATGTAATGCTGCTATACACACGTGTATGGGCACTCAGGGACTCGCCAGTCATACTGCCCATGTGTATATAATGCTGCTATACACACACGTGTATGGGCGATCAGGGACTCACCAGTCATACTGCCCATGTTTATGTAATGCTGCTATACACACGTGTATGGGCGATCAGGGACTCACCAGTCATACTGCCCATGTGCATGTAATGCTGCTATACACACGTGTATGGGCGATCAGGGACCGCCAGTCATACTGCCCATGTGCATGTAATGCTGCTATACACACGTGTATGGGCGATCAGGGACACGCCAGTCATACTGCCCATGTGTATGTAATGCTGCTATACACACGTGTATGGGCGCTCAAGGACTCGCCAGTCATACTGCCCATGTGCATGTAATGCTGCTATACACACGTGTATGGGCGATCGGGGACTCGCCAGTCATACTGCCCATGTGTATATAATGCTGCTATACACACGTGTATGGGCGATCAGGGACACGCCAGTCATACTGCCCATGTGTATGTAATGCTGCTATACACACGTGTATGGGCGATCAGGGACTCACCAGTCATACTGCCCATGTGCATGTAATGCTGCTATACAAACGTGCATGGGCGCTCAAGGACTCGCCAGTCATACTGCCCATGTGCATGTAATGCTGCTATACACACGTGTATGGGCGATCGGGGACTCGCCAGTCATACTGCCCATGTGTATATAATGCTGCTATACACACGTGTATGGGCGATCAGGGACACGCCAGTCATACTGCCCATGTGTATGTAATGCTGCTATACACACGTGTATGGGCGATCAGGGACTCACCAGTCATACTGCCCATGTGTATGTAATGCTGCTATACACACGTGTATGGGCGCTCAAGGACTCGCCAGTCATACTGCCCATGTGTATGTAATGCTGCTATACACACGTGTATGGGCGATCAGGGACTCACAAGTCATACTGCCCATGTGTATGTAATGCTGCTATACACACGTGTATGGGCGATCAGGGACTCGCCAGTCATACTGCCCATGTACATGTAATGCTGCTACACACGTGTATGGGCGATCAGGGACTCACCAGTCATACTGCCCATGTGCATGTAATGCTGCTATACACACGTGTATGGGCGCTCAGGGACCCGCCAGTCATACTGCCCATGTGCATGTAATGCTGCTATACACACGTGTATGGGCACTCAGGGACTCACCAGTCATACTGTCCATGTGCATGTAATGCTGCTATACACACGTGTATGGGCGATCAGGGACTCACCAGTCATACTGCCCATGTGCATGTAATGCTGCTATACACAGGTGTATGGGCGCTCAGGGACTCGCCAGTCATACTGCCCATGTGTATGTAATGCTGCTATACACACGTGTATGGGCGATCAGGGACTCGCCAGTCATACTGCCCATGTGCATGTAATGCTGCTATACACACGTGTATGGGCGCTCAGGGACTCACCAGTCATACTGCCCATGTGTATGTAATGCTGCTATACACACGTGTATGGGCGATCAGGGACTCACCAGTCATACTGCCCATGTGCATGTAATGCTGCTATACACACGTGTATGGGCGATCAGGGACTCACCAGTCATACCACCCATGTGCATGTAATGCTGCTATACACACGTGTATGGGCGATCAGGGACTCGCCAGTCATACTGCCCATGTGTATATAATGCTGCTATACACACGTGTATGGGCGCTCAGGGACACGCCAGTCATACTGCCCATGTGTATGTAATGCTGCTATACACACGTGTATGGGCGATCAGGGACTCACCAGTCATACCGCCCATGTGCATGTAATGCTGCTATACACACGTGTATGGGCGATCAGGGTCTCGCCAGTCATACTGCCCATGTGCATGTAATGCTGCTATACACACGTGTATGGGCGATCAGGGACACGCCAGTCATACTGCCCATGTGTATGTAATGCTGCTATACACACACGTGTATGGGCGATCAGGGACACACCAGTCATACTGCCCATGTTTATGTAATGCTGCTATACACACGCGTATGGGCGATCAGGGACTCACCAGTCATACTGCCCATGTGCATGTAATGCTGCTATACACACGTGTATGGGCGATCAGGGACACGCCAGTCATACTGCCCATGTTTATGTAATGCTGCTATACACACGCGTATGGGCGATCAGGGACTCACCAGTCATACTGCCCATGTGCATGTAATGCTGCTATACACACGTGTATGGGCGATCAGGGACTCACCAGTCATACTGCCCATGTGCATGTAATGCTGCTATACACACGTGTATGGGCGATCAGGGACTCACCAGTCATACCGCCCATGTGCATGTAATGCTGCTATACACACGTGTATGGGTGCTCAGGGACACACCAGTCATACTGCCCATGTACATGTAATGCTGCTATACACACGTGTATGGGTGCTCAGGGACTCACCAGTCATACTGCCCATGTGCATGTAATGCTGCTATACACAAACGTGTATGGGCGATCAGGGACTCACCAGTCATACTGCCCATGTGTATGTAATGCTGCTATACACACGTGTATGGGCGCTCAAGGACTCGCCAGTCATACTGCCCATGTGCATGTAATGCTGCTATACACACGTGTATGGGCGATCAGGGACTCACCAGTCATACTGCCCATGTGTATGTAATGCTGCTATACACACGTGTATGGGCGATCAGGGACTCGCCAGTCATACTGCCCTGTACATGTAATGCTGCTACACACGTGTATGGGCGATCAGGGACTCACCAGTCATACTGCCCATGTGCATGTAATGCTGCTATACACACGTGTATGGGCGATCAGGGACTCACCAGTCATACTGCCCATGTGCATGTAATGCTGCTATACACGCGTGTATGGGCGCTCAGGGACCCGCCAGTCATACTGCCCATGTGCATGTAATGCTGCTATACACACGTGTATGGGCGATCAGGGACCGGCCAGTCATACTGCCCATGTGCATGTAATGCTGCTATACACACGTGTATGGGCACTCAGGGACTCGCCAGTCATACTGCCCATGTGCATGTAATGGTGGTTATACAGCTGGCATGTAGGATCTAATGCTGAAGGAGGCTTTGGCGTTAGGCTGCCCAGCTGGCGCTGTAGCACAATGTACATAAAGTAATGGTGGCATCAGTAAGTTACATTGGCACAGCCATCTGGCAGTCACCTTAAGAACTTTACCACTCACAGTACATCGGGACAGGCGATAGCTAACAAGCATGGGATCAATTAGGCCCTCATTATATTCCCCGGCAGTCATCTGCAATTCCTGGACAGTCCCCCCTGTCCTGGCACCCTAGGCAGCCTATTGGTCAATCATGCACTGGCCACACTTGGACCAATTACACAAATGTCATATGCTTTGCTGTGTGGTTCCAGCTTTGTACGGTCAAACAAGAAAAAACATTTAGAGAAAGTCGTTAAAGTCGATAAAAAAGCGCCAGTGGATTCTGTAACTATCAGGATATGATAATTATTTAATGGCCGCTGATTAAATAATCATCAGCAGCATAAAACGAGATCTGCAATCATCTACCACCAGGGAGACCTGCCCTTAGTGACGTATAAGATCCTGAAATATTATGGGAGAATTTGTTCCCTATATGGGAACCAGAGAGAGGGAAGACCGTGCCTATAGATGCGGATGCTCAATCGTAGATCGTGTGAGTAATCAGACAGTATGAGGTTTCTTTAAAGCTGGGATGTTGCTATGGACAACCAATCAGATTCTATCTCTTAGAATCTACATCTTATTTATTTAGCATTTTCTAGAAGATGATTGGTTGCTACGGGCATCATCTCATCTTCAATAGAACTCCCATCTTAGTAGTTTAACCCCATTATCTGCATTTTTCACCTTTGCCGGGATTTACTGCACTTCTGAATTCTATATGCTCAATGTGTGTTCTACTTATGCCGGACATTCCAACTAGCAGCGATCAATCGCAGGAAATGAGACCAAGGTGAATGACAGCAGGCCCTACGGGGTGTGCGGTCTCAACGGAGCCGGCGAGTCGCGCTGGCTGCACAAGCAATCTCAGCCGGGCAGGCTTGGCTGGGATTGCATGCGAAGGCGCCGGGCGGCTCAAGAGGGGATCGTC
This sequence comes from Crinia signifera, assembly GCF_055691185.1. NCBI lineage: Eukaryota > Metazoa > Chordata > Amphibia > Anura > Myobatrachidae > Crinia > Crinia signifera. The sequence continues at coordinate 177,552,338 of NC_139223.1, read as the reverse complement.
GGTCTCTGAAGGGAGAAGTCGCCGCAGTGTATAGGGGCCTTTAGAAAGGAGTTTATATGCAATATTACTGCTGTGACTCGATTTCTCCTGTTCCTACCTTTGGATGTCTCTTTCCGATGAGATTATTTGGGTCCTTCTCTGGGCTGTATAAAGCTACGCCTTCTTGTAGCAGCTCCCGCTCTCTGGCCTCCTGAATTGCTTTCTGGGTAGGCCCACTTTCCTTCTTGTGCTTGGTTTCATCTAGAAAGCAGAAGAAAGTCATGAAAAATGCAAATCGGACCCAACATTTCTACACGGATAGGTGGTTACTTTGTTATATTATTCTGAAGAGGACAGGAGAGAGACCGAGACAATGAATGGACTGAGAAAGCAAATTGGTGGGGGGAGAAGAACATAAAAAGATATAGGGGTAGGTTTTATTGGGTCAGCGGCACAGCAGCGGGTGCACTTTACGGCGGGCTGAATTCGCTTAAAAGCGCTCGCACTTCCATAGGGGTGCGAGCAATTTTAAGCGAATTTGGTCCGGCGAAGGGTGCGAGATCGGGCTGAATCGGGTGCTGTTTCCAGCATTTAAACCTACGGAAAAAGCACCTGAATGGCACCTCGCACCCTTGGGACCTAATAGGATCGACCCCATAGACTTTGGTAAAACAGAAAAGTGGGGTCCCTTGCCGGGGGCTGCAGGCTTAAAATGCATTCATCAGTCAATGAACTAAATCTCTGTTATTTTATTATTGTTAATTAATATAGTGAGTGCAAAGATGGGGAAGATTTGGCATTCTAGCTGTTGTTGAACTAAATATCTCAGCATGCCCTGCTGCAGTTTTGCTATTTATCCATGCTAAAACTGTTGCATGGCATTCTGGGATGTGTAGTTCAACAACAGCTGAGTGCCGGAGGTTCTTGCTTTAATTGCTGCGTCAGGCTCCATCTAATGACCACCAGTGCAAAACACTTCAATTCTACCCAATAGAAGTGAGGAGCAGAGTCAGTCTTTTATTATACAAGACAATAACAACAATAGCAGTCACAATAATAACAATCATCCTTATCTCAGGCAAATCTCCATGGATAACGCAGGTGATTGGAGTCTGTATCCTTGGACACAGCAAAGATCACTAATGCGAGCAGTATGTGTGTACTTATATCAGACTCCCCCTGCTGTATCACCATACCCCCTGCTGTGTACCAGTGCTATCGCTGCTGCTTACATGTAAACAGCAGCGATGAAGCCTCCAGCCACATCGGAATCAGCTTCTGTCTTGGAGTTTAGATAATACTTTCCCATCTCTTTAAAGGGGCTTCGTATCAGGGTCTCGGCTTCCCTTCAGGCTCAAAATGGGAAGGAAGACAAAAACGAAATAAACGCCGGCAGGCTGTCAATCAGCCAGCGTATGGTCTGCGTCTACAGGTCCCATATGGCTGTGCCCACACGGAGAGCTTGAGAATCGTCCGCATATGCTGCCAGTCCTCCGATAATCGGCAGGGCTTTAAATTCGCAAAGTTCCGCATTAGCATGAACGATTATTGTTAGATGCTATTTACATTGTGTGTCGCATTATACATTAGTCTTTATATAGAACAATAAAAAAAATACATTGAATTAATAAGCCAAAGGGAGGAACTGGAGTATAATTTATAACGAAGGCAGAACACTTGCCTCATATTCCCTGGTTATACCATTTATTGGTTTACTCAGTAAGAACCAGGCAAAACTTACATAGTTGTTACAATAATGTGACCTTATGGGCTGTTTCACACGCTCCGGCTCCTGCCGGGCGGCGAAACCCTGCACGGCCAAAAGTCGTGCCGCACAGAGTAGTTAATAATGGACACGAATGTGTCCATCACACGGCCTGTCCACCCGGTTGCAGCCGGATCCCACCACTGGAAAGGACGGCTGTCGGGCTGTGGCCATCCCCTCCATTGTAAAGTTCTCAGTGCGGCACGGCTTCTTGGCCATGCGGGGATTCGCCGCCCGGCAGGAGCCGGAGCGTGTGAAATAGCCCTAACTGGCAGCAGGTACACAAAACTGTGAACGCATATAGGGGGTTAGTCTGGTTTTTTCGGTCACTTCGCATGGGGGACTGATGTTTTGCGCATGTGCAGACGCAGGGTACAAGTGGGCACGGCGAACTACATGGTACACTCGCACCTAGCAGTGCAGGCAAGGGGCATGGGTCGGCTGCGGGGGGGTACAGAAAAGCCCAACATTTCATGAGCGTTCCCATAAAAATGCTGGGCGTTTCCAGGGAGAGCCGCTGATGACGTGGGTGCGGGGGGTAGGCAGCTGATGTCAGCAGATGGCAGCTGCCCCAACATAGAGGTGTCTCTGATCTGCGAGCGCTGGAGAAATGTTTCGATTGTCGGCTACAATCGAATGATTTCTCCCCCGCACCCGAGGCTGTGAATGCACGATTATGCAAATCAACCATACGCAGCCCTGCAGGGGATCACGGGTGCGAGGGGGGAGGCGGCACTGCGGGTCCACACGCAACGCTGCGAATTTCAGTCGTGTGTTCCAATGGGCTTCATCATCAGTAACTGACTGTAAGGGACACATCTAGAATAGGTGCATTACCATTCTTACATCTTTGGACTAGAACGCTGGCTGCAGAGCACCTAATTTGCCATTCTTTATAAAGAACCATATATTAACCCTTAATATATTAACATTGCTGTGAGACATGTGCAACATATCCGCAAAAACTGTTGCGACTGTTTTTTTGGGGGAGCAATATTTACAGATGTAGCAGGCTAGATAGAATCGCCAGCCCCCGCCAGCAGCCGGCTACCGCCAGGAGCGCGCGCGCACGAGACACTCGCGCGCCCCGTGGCCGGTCCCTGCCACCTCCCACACCGACGCTCCCCCTCGCAGCCCCGACCTCACCCCCGAACTGGGCAGACGTTGCCCAGCCGCCGTGATACTGGGACGCATGTGCGCGTAAGACTCAGGCGCGTCACAGGCCCTATCGACGGCGCTAGCCAGTGAAGGGGATCTGGCGGGCGCCGGGAACAGATGGAGCCGGCTCCATCTGTAACTAAACTTCAAATAATTGACTTCAGATCATTTGCCGGCAAGGACTAAAGTGATTCATGTTCCTCTGACATTTTTAGCAGATATTTTTGCACATCTCTCACAGCGATGTTGGCACTCAAAGGGTTAAAAGCTTTCTGGCAATCTGAACATCACGACACTTACAGGAAATAGGTCTACACTTAGGGGGTTATTCCGGTGGATACGCAAGGCTGCAAATTCACAGCCTTGTGTGTCCACAAAACCCCGCCTTGCGAATGGTGGCCTGGCCGCTACCCATTTGAAAGGGCGATTCACCCGCAGGGACTGTAACATCTATTCGCATCATTTGACGGTCGGCGATCATCGAATGATGGCGAAGGTTCACGCATATAAAAGTGACTCTGATGTCACGAAGAAATGCGTGGCCGCTCTGGAGGAAGTGGGCGGCCCGCTGACATCCGGTGATGTCCCCTGCACCCGCATCATTGGGGTATTTGCATGAGAACACTCAGCGTTCCTATGGGAACGCCCATGAAACGCTGGGTGTTCCCATATGCAAATGACCCAGGCCGCCACCCCACGTCCCCCCGCATACAACCAAATGTACGCGGGAGTGACACGTTTTTAAACCCAGATGTGGCCTCGTTGACAGTAGATGCCAAATAACCCCCGGAAAAGACACAAATAGTTCAAATAAATAAAATAAAGATTTCAAGTACCGGTTGACCTTTTCTTTCTGATGGATCAATGTACACTTTCATATACATGGGAGACTCAGCCTGTACCATCCACTTGTGGCTGATTTATGAAGGAGCAGTTCAAGGCTTTCCTGCTTGCAGTTTTACACACAGTAGGAGATGAACCATCTCTTCAGCCAGGGGCAGCTGAAAGTATGTGATTGATCAACCAGAGCAGGCAAAGCAAGATGGAAGTGTTGTTTGCCTGTCAGTATGGGAAGGCGGAGGAGGAGGAGTCTAAGGTATAAAAACGGCTGTTGGGGGAAGGGAGATTTAGGGTGATGACCGATGCCAGGAAAGCTGACCGGTGAATGGGTGAAGACAGATGCCAGGAAAGCTGACCGGTGAATGGGTGATGACTGATGCCAGGAAAGCTGACCGGTGAATGGGTGATGACCGATGCCAGGAAAGCTGACCGGTGAATGGGTGATGACCGATGCCAGGAAAGCTGACCGGTGAATGGGTGATGACCGATGCCAGGAAAGCTGACCGGTGAATGGGTGATGACCGATGCCAGGAAAGCTGACCGGTGAATGGATGATGACCGATGCCAGGAAAGCTGACTGGTGATAAGGAAGTAGATGGGTGACAGGGACATGGACATTTACTGTGTAACGATTACTGGTCTGCGGCCATCCTGACACAATAAATCTGTAGTCAGCATGTGCTTCCCCTGCTCTCTTCTTTATCACAATACGTTCAATATTTACCAGCTATTGTAGTTTTTAAAGTCAAATCAAATGCGCGGTTTGATCCTTTACTTGCAACAGTTTGTGAAGGCAAAGTCCTATCCGGCAACATAGGAACAAGAAGAATACAGCAATAGGAAGCCCGGGGCATTTCAGAATGAATTTGTATTTGTAGCCGATGTACAGGAGACACAAAGCTATTTATTGGTAAGGTAAACGGTTGCTAGGTTATGGGGGTAATTCAGACCGAATCAGTTCGCCCACTAGAGTTTAATCCCACCTTGTGAATAAATGTGTACAGCATGCCTTCCAACATTTGAAGAATTGAAAAGAGGCGGAGCTACTGTATGTGCTTGGTGTGGCTTAGAGAAAAGGGGTGTGGCGTAGAATCACAAACCACTCCCCCATTGTTGTCATTTTCGGGGGGGTGCCCAGCGCTCCCCAGTAGCTGGGCACGCCCCTGAGTTACTCCCTCCTCTCTGCATTCAAGACATGCCGTGAGCAGGCATACACATACTTACAGACTCTTTTTCTCTCCTCTCTGGGAGAAGCACGGAGAGGAGACCAGATACTGCTGCCAGGAGGGGCAGGACAAGGCTGATGTGAGCAAGCCCCACCCCCATGCCAGTCAAACTCGACAATTTGCGGGTTCAAGGATTGGGGGAGGGACTAAAATGGTGTGATTTGCAGCATTGTAGCCGAGCCCCTTTGCTGCGGACCCACAAAATCACGGACTCAGCGGACTTGGTGCAACGGTGAAGGGGGGCGCGGGTAGAAAACGGGAGACTTGCCTACCTTCCTGGGATTCCGGGAAGGAGACCCAATTTTCGGGAGCCTCCCGGCCATTCCAGGAGGGTAGGCAAGTATGGGCATACAGCATATGTCCAAAACAATTTGTAAGCTGCTCACCATCTATTGATTTTTCCACTGGGCCCCACTCCAGTAGTAGCCAGGGACTTACTCGGCGGCTGCGATGAAAACAGGCCACGCCCAGCATTTTCCTGGCATTTCCACATTACCACCCACAGACAACCACTTCCTGTCAAGTCACCTTGCGATTGGCTTGCGAATAGAGAAAGTAGCAAGACTTCATCGCTGGCAGGTGTCGCACTATTGGCCATAAACTTGCGCAGTTTAATCGATAATCGGCCACTATGCAAACTAGCACAGCAGTGACCAGATCTGAATAGGCCTGGTGGACATGGGGGGTTATTCATATCCATTCGGTCCTCTGTGCATTCGCATGGAGGACCGATGGTGCGCATCTGTGCATGCGCGTTTCTGCGCATGTGCAGACGTAGGGTGCACCCACAACAAACTGTCGGTTCGTCGGGTGCAGGCACCCATGGGTATTCCTATGAGAACACTGGGCGTTCTCACGGTAATGAGGCAGTGACGCGGGGGGGTAGCTGATATCACCGGATGTCAGCTGCCTGCCCATATCCGTGCCAGCATTGCACGCATATGTAAGTGGCTTATATAGCACACACATATTCTGCATCGCTTTACACACACACATTCATTCCAGTGTTGATTTTGTTGGGCGCCAATTAACCCACCAGTATATTTTTGGATTCACCTTCTGTTTAAGCTTTTAGTATGTTCTTCTTTGTAGAACAAAATATCTGTGTATCAGAACAGACCAGTAGTTACTGAGCTCAAATATTGCTGAATTAGTAGAAAAGCGGTTCTCATAACACCAGCTGGTAGCCTTGAGAAGGAAGCCGATAAACATGCAAATTAATATGTAATATTCATTCATACATATCAACTCAATTGAGGCAATGGTGCCCCCTGCTGCTATTAAAAAGTAGAGCATTAATGTATGTATACTACAAGTCCTGGAGAAGCTTCCACCCTATTACACCTTCCCTAATCTCAATGGGGTGAGAGGTGACTTCATGCCACCTGTAAGCCGCACTTGGGCCATGCTGACTGAAGGTGCCCACTCTTCCTGGAACTTCCTACAAACGTCTCCCGTCTAAGTTCCCGTTTTGCGGGAAACCGACTAAATAACATCCGTACCCGCACAGAGTAGATAGAATTCACATTCCATCTATTCGGGTGTTTTTCCGCGGAAACTGGCGCTAATTCAAAAAATCTGACCGTTTCCGCAGATGCAGATTCAGCTTTTCAAAGACGCAAATTCCAGCTTTTTACCCGGCGAAAAACGTCTGGGATTGAATACCGAAATCCCTGATGGGAAGATTTACTAAAGCTTCTAAAAGTGGAAAAGTGGGGATATTGCACATAGCAACCAATCCAATTCTGTCTATCATTTTCAAGAAAGCAATAGAGAAACGATATGTAGAATATGATTAGATGCTACAGGCAACATCTCCAATATAGTAAATTTACCCCTAAATGTTCTTTGGACTCCCTGCTTAAATCCCTGAAGCTACAAGAGAATATCTACAGTTTATACCCAAAAGGCTATATCCTCCTCACCTCTGAGGTGAAGTACCACCAGTAACCACTAGAGGCCACTCAACGGACCAAATTATTCCTTAACAGAAAGTGAAAGCAAAACGATCTGTTTCAAACTTGCTGGATATGGACAGAGGGTGCTGTGAGGACAGAGATTGGAGATAGGGGCAGATAGGGACTAAACCGTTTTTTTGAAAGGCATTTAACTAGTAAGTATATAATTAGGGTTTGGGGATATCAAATCAACCATGTTAAGGTCAACAATAACATGATTGACCTGTAATGTAAGCGGGTACGTGAGTGTGGTAGTGGACAAAGCCCCCAGCTGGGACCGCTGTTTAGAATGGCCACGGCGCATCCTACTCTGTGGACCTCCTCGGGCAGGTGAACATAGTCTGCAGGTGGCTAGGCTTCTCCTGTAGTCGCCGCGATCGAAGGAGCGAGTTAGGCCCGCTCCAACCCCGATGCAACCAGGTTTTAAGTGGAGACAAGACTACGGCGATCAGAGGTAGTATCAAAAGGAAATCTAGCTAACAGGCGCTATCTGAGCAGAACACCCTGTCTAACGGCACCTGACCAAGGACGGGAAGTGTGACCCAGTCACAGAAACAAGAATCCAACGAATAGGGGCATCTCCAACCAAAGATACGCCAAACTAAATATGGAATACAATAACAAGCTGGCGAATACCCGCTACCGTGGGCCACTCCACACCTGGGAGAGCTGGACCAGGATAAATGCAAACAATAAGGAAAACTGGGCAGCTTGCCCACAGTAAAAGAAGAAACTGAACCAGGCTCCGAAGAAGCACTTACGTGACCCGTACACATACCTCCCAACATGACCCATGCCAGGAGGGACACAATGCTCTGTTTCTGGACTTCCCTCTTATTGTATGATTGCCGTCACCTGTTTTTGAACTAATAAGAAAGGTGGGTACTTATGTAGTATCTGGGCTGCCGATTTTTTGATTGTATGCCTTAAGTTAAGGCATACAATCAGATGCGATGCGATGCGATATCGCATCGCATCGCATCGCATGCGACCATCGGATGCGATGACCCGATTTTTCCATAGGAATCAATGTTAAAATGGACTGAGTCCATTTTAACATGGAATTCAATGGGAAAAAGGGGTCCTTTTTATACCCCTACTATCCAAGTGGGCATGGAGTTGGATATAAACCTGTGGCGAGCGCAGCGAGCCACCGAGCCCGAAGCGTGGCGAGCGAAGCGAGCCCCGCGAGGGGACGGTATTCTGTGTCCCCTCGCGGGGCTCGCTACGCTCGCCACGCTTCGGGCTCGGTGGCTCGCTACGCTCGCCACAGGTTTATATCCAACTCCATGCCCACTTGGATAGTAGGGGTATGAAAAGGACCCCTTTTTCCCATTGAATTCCATGTTAAAATGGACTCAGTCCATTTTAACATTGATTCCTATGGAAAAATCGGGTCATCGCATCGCATCGCATCGCATCCGATGGTCGCATGCGATGCGATGCGATGTACCCGATTTAGAAATCGGCAGCCCAGATACTACATAAGTACCGAAAGGTGTTTCACCACAGGTGATGGCAATCCTAAATTAAGAGGAAAGTCTAGAAACAGAGCATGGTGTCCCTCCTGGAGAGGGTCATGTTGGGAGGTATGCCCGTACAGGCTCAGCGGACGTGTAAAAACCCAGCAGCACAAGATGGAGACATGCTGACAGGGAATGGCTGACAGGCTCTGAATGAAGCAGGAATACTGGATAGGACCAGGACAGACCAGGACAAGCAGTGAGGCCAGGACACACTGCTGGAAGCAATATCACCGGCGGAGCTGCACTGGGCCAGATCCCTTAAAAGGGTTAGTCTGGCCAATCAGCCCCTGCCACCGGACCGGCCCCCAGTAATGCTTAATTGCCTGCAGCTGCCTGAGCGTGTGCCTTCCGATGCCCCCTGGTTGCTAGGCAACCGCTGGGCGACGCGGCCTGTACAAACATAGCTTCTCCCTTCTCAGGGCGCCGGGACTCTGCCGTGGCGGCACCGCAGCAGAAGAATTGTCAGCGCTGCTGGCATGACCATTAGTGATCAAACGGGTTTACTTAGACGCCTAAACTTGGTTGACTGCATCTAGTTAAACAGTGACGTGAGATCGACGCCTGTGTATGATCAACGGGAACGTGGTCTACACTAGCGAGGTCGACAGGAGATTTTCATGTGTTTCTGGTGCCAAATGTCACAGGGGTCCCTGTGGACACGGTGTATGTCCACAGCTATGCCAGGCACACTATTCTTATCTAGCTCTATGTCCACATGGATAGTAAAATATGAACCGAATGGACCGGCAGCAAAAAATCCATGAAAAACTTGTGTCGACCTGGCAATTGATGACTACGTTCCCGTCGATAATTCACAGGCATCAATCTCAGATCACTGGCTATCTAGACGCCATAGTGGTCAATCATGGTATTGCAGACCTAAACATGATTGATCCACTGTCCGTATACAATAATTAGTAGATTAATAAATATATATATATATATATATATATATATATATATGACTTTTATCAATTAACTGCTGTTTGCTTAATATAACCTTATATATCTGATTCTGTGTGGTTTTATTCTGTCACGACCCATGTTCACCCACAATTGTGTAGTAACCCAGTGTTGGAAGCTGGATCCTGATACTCCTCCAATGAGGGCTGTATTGGTTACACCGGGACAATTGGGACGTGCTTATCAAATGACAAATTCTGCACTTAAAAGATAGGCCATTGTATGTCGTCCTAAGTGTGAAAAAACTAGGACTGTGATGTAGAATGAAAGGGGTTCTCATAGATGGGTCCCAGGTTACACCGGTGTTGAGAAACCCAGGTCGCAGCTGTGTATTTGCCAGGCGTGTGTGTGAAAGGGGTATAACTTGAATGCTAAGGGTTAAATTTAGTAAAGTGCGAAATGTGGCACATTAGAATGATCGGTTAAGATCGGACCACCCCAAGTTTACAACTGCTACTTTTAGGCAGCAGGTCATGGCGGCTCAGGATGCTGGCTCTGAAAGGCTTGTTGGAGGCGTGGCAGTCTGACTGTGTGTTGGTAGGTGCTGGGAGGCCGGCGCCACCATCTTGGAAAAAGACAAAACAGTGATTGGCCAGGTCTGGGTCTTTCCCCTCCTTCTCTGTCCAGGTGGCCTATGGCAGTAACCCCCTTACTATGAAGGGCATCTGCCTAGGCTTTCCTGAGTCAGTGCAAAGAGTCTCTTGGGCAGTACACAGCTCTGGGAAGATCCTGACTCCTGCAAGTGCCTCTGCTCACTGTGTCCTGCCAGTCAGTAGTCCCTGCTGGCCTCTGACCTCTTGTCAGCCTCCTCCTGGTATCTGGTCCATTGATCCACCTCCATTCCCGGGGAGCCACTGGACCATCACGGTACACTCCGGTTCTACCTCCTGATCCGGATTCCATCTCCAATCTTCAATCATCCAATCATTCAATCGTCCAATCTATCTTCAAACACCAATTCCCATATTTATGCAAAGACTTGTTTCTCAGTTCTTTCCAAGGTTATTGCAAAGACTTATTATTAATGATTTGTGACTGCTTATCAAAGAAGTATTTGATTCAAGTTCTTGTCATTTATATAAGAGTTGTTTCATTAAATCTGCTCGTTTTAAAATTACATCTTCTGGTCAATCATCCATTCCTGTGCACCACACGATACCATCTAATCCACCACCTGTGACAGAATGTTGGGATCTTGGGGTGGTTATATCTTATCCGATCATTCTAATGTGACGCCTTTCGCACTTTACAATTCCACTCTAGTACAGAATAATGCAATCATTTGAATTTACATACCTCCCAACGTTCCCAATATTCACGGGACCGTCCGGTTTATTTGGGACGGTCCCGCGTCCCACCCGGGGCTGGCAGTGTCCCGCTGTGTGTATATCCCCCATATATGGGGGAAGATGGGAGTGAAGAGGGGCTGGGGGCATGGCCATCAGCTCACAGAGCCACTGAACATGCACTCATAGCAGCAAAAATGGGGGCGTGGCCAAATGTATTGACCACAGAAGTCCCGACTTAGACAACACAACTGAGCTGCTTTGTATAATTTTATGTATTATGCAAATTATAGATGGTACATCAGTGCCGATTGGTTGCCATGGATCACTTCTCCTCTGTCTCACTTCTCCTCCCTTATCACTGTTTCATAAATCTACCATTAAGTCACCAGTGCAAAGGTCACTGGACTGCGTGAGAGAGCGGTCAGGAGAAATGAATTCCTCGCTGCGTAGAACCTCTCCGTTTCTATAGTAGCGATAATGATGACGCTGCCTGTTGCATTATTTCCCGTTCCTGCCATCTCCCTGGTGCAGAGGTTTGATAAGCGAGCCTATATTATTTGTACAACCCTTCGCCATTTTTATTCTGGCAGCTGTAAAGCCGATAGTCTTGTAAACATGAGAAGTGTGTGCGTCGTGTCAGAGATTCTCCCGCAGCCCTACAGGACAGTTTGTGTTCTGTATTAATAAATGGAAGAACGATCCTTTATTCAGCGGGGAAGGCTGCAGGCTCATTATTCATCAGTGGGAGGTGTGGCTGTTGTCACGGGGGCAATAGCTGGGATTCATCGAGAGGATTTTCACGGTGTCCTGTATTAAACATAAGGGTATAAAGGATGTCGGAACTGCATGGATGTGACAATCCTGACTTGACGGATATTTATTCTTCTATCAAAAGACACTTCCCCAAAACTATACAGCAATACTTAAATGGATCTGGGTTCTGCATAGGAAAGGCGGCATCACATCCTCAGCGGTCGCGGCTAATTGAGGCATCAGGAGCCGGAGTTGTTTAAAGACAAATTGGCGACAATTTATTTATGTATTTATTTTCATTCTATCCGCTTAAGTGGAAACTAGGAAATGCTGAAAACAAAGCAAGAAGTAGGACGAGGCTATACAATGGAGATAAGTGGCGCGTCCGGCCGCTGGCGTAATTAAAGTAAATACGCCATATCTAAATGCAATTGTTCCGACCACTCACTGGCGTCCTTGTAAACTAAATGACACATAAAAACTCATCTAAGTCTTCTTTAGTCATTACATTGTTTAGAAGTGCTCCTCGCGGTGATTGTTACAGGCGGGGATGACGTCTGCGCACAGCTGCCGATATTTACGTTCTTCTCTTCTTTCCGTTTCTGTTTTTCAGGACTATACAGGTAAAATGTTCTCACAGGTGTGGTTCATAGAAAAGATGGTAATTTAGTCAACAGTCAGCCACTACTGGTCGACATTTAAAAGGCCGAAATGTGAAAAAGGTCGGCATGGTCAAAATGTTGACATGAAACACGTCAACACGAAAAAGGTTGACACAAGTTTTCCGTTTTTTTGGGAGGTGGTCTATGTCGATATGAGCGACATATTGCTTCATTTGCCATGCTACTACTAGCCTCTAGCCCTCTACAAGGGTTGATCAATAAGTACCTGTGCTTGAAGACAGGTGGCGCTGCTGAGGAAAGTTGGTATTACTATCATGTACTACCATCTTTCAAACAACCCATACCAAATTTCAGATTGATTCATAGGTTAGTTTTATTTTTCCACCACGACAATGCACCAGCTCCGTCATCCGGAATTGTTGTGGCCAAAGTGCATGAATTGCGCTATGAATTGTTGCCGCATCCACCGTACTAGCCCAACTTGGCTCCTTGCGACTTCCTTCTGGTCCCTAACCTGAAAACGTGGCTCGCGGGTAAAAAGTTCAGCTCAAATGTGGAGGTCATCGTCGAGACAGAAGCCTACAGGAGTTTGACAAATCACATTTTTTGGAGGGTTTAAAGAAATGTCAGGGACGTTGGGGAAATGCATTGCCGAGATTCTGTTCTTTTGTGAACATTTTTCGTCTTCATTCTTAACCCAGGTACTTATTGATCCACCCTCGTATGTCCACGTGGATAGTTACAAATGAAAAACCACAGTTTTTTTTTTTTTTTTTTATGTGAAAAACTCATGTTGACTTTTCCATGTCAACCAATTGATGGTGTCTTATGGTGTGTACACACGGTAGATGTGCCTTAAGATCCTATCCACGATCTGATCAGATAGGATCGTGGATAGGATCTTAAGGCACATCCGATTTGCATCCTATCTTGACTATATAGTGCAGATCTGCACTATATAGACAAGGCAGCCACGACTTTCTGGCTTCCGATACGTGAACGCGCATCGGGATCGGGACCGCAAGGGTTAAAACCCTTGCGATCTGCATCCGATTCCGATCCGATGCCGATCCGATGTTGACTATATCGTCAACATCGGAAAGGAAATCGGACAGTGTGTACACACTATTACTTTTGACTTTGTTGCATAAAGACTTTTTCATGCATTGAACTTTTGACTGTTGACCAGTTAGTCGCATCCCATTTTCACATAGGAGATTCAGGGGTAGATTTATTAAGCTCGGTGAAGTGATAAAGTGTCTGGTTTTTATCCAGGTAGGAGCTGATTGGCCGGTGATAAAAACCAGACAGTTTATCACTTCACCGAGCTTAATAAATCTTCCCCTCAGTTATGTGTTTTTTTAGACTGAGGGGCGGATATATTAAGCTCGGTGAAGTGACACACCCTCTATACAAACACCGGGGCACGGCTGCATTTTTGCTGGTACTCCCATACAACAGCCGGTTACCACCCCTAGACGGCGGCTTCCTGTCAATCACCTTGTGAATGGCAAACAATTACAAAAAAAAGTAGCAAGCTGACATTGCAGGACAGCCGCACTCATACCTACGTGGATGAGGCTGCAGGGATGCAGATGCCGTGTTTCCCTACGTGGATGAGGCTGCAGGGATGCAGATGCCGTGTTTCCCTACGTGGATGAGGCTGCAGGGATGCAGGTGCCGTGTTTCCCTATGTGGATGCAGCTGCAGGGACGCAGGCGCCGTGTTTCCCTACGTGGATGCAGCTGCAGGGACGCAGGTGCCGTGTTTCCCTACGCGGATGAGGCTGCAGGGACGCAGGTGCCGTGTTTCCCTACGTGGATGAGGCTGCAGGGACACAGGTGCCGTGTTTCCCTACGTGGATGAGGCTGCAGGGACGCAGGTGCCGTGTTTCCCTACGTGGATGAGGCTGCAGGGACACAGGTGCCGTGTTTCCCTACGTGGATGAGGCTGCAGGGACGCAGGTGCCGTGTTTCCCTACGTGGATGAGGCTGCAGCGACGCAGGTGCCGTGTTTCCCTACGTGGATGAGGCTGCAGGGACACAGGTGCCGTGTTTCCCTACGTGGATGCGGCTGCAGGGACGCAGGTGCCGTGTTTCCCTACGTGGATGCGGCTGCAGGGACGCAGGCGCCGTGTTTCCCTACGTGGATGCGGCTGCAGGGATGCAGGCGCCGTGTTTCCCTACGCGGATGCGGCTGCAGGGACGCAGGAGCCGTGTTTCCCTACGCGGATGAGGCTGCAGGGACGCAGGTGCCGTGTTTCCCTACGTGGGTGCGGCTGCAGGGACGCAGGTGCCGTGTTTCCCTACGTGGATGCGGCTGCAGGGACGCAGGCGCCGTGTTTCCCTACGTGGGTGTGGCTGCAGGGACGCAGGTGCCGTGTTTCCCTACGTGGATGCGGCTGCAGGGACACAGGCGCCGTGTTTCCCTACGTGGATGAGGCTGCAGGGACGCAGGTGCCGTGTTTCCCTACGCGGATGAGGCTGCAGGGACACAGGTGCTGTGTTTCCCTACGCGGATGCGGCTGCAGGGATGCAGGCGCCGTGTTTCCCTACGTGGATGCGGCTGCAGGGACACAGGCGCCGTGTTTCCCTACGTGGATGAGGCTGCAGGGACACAGGCGCCGTGTTTCCCTACGCGGATGCGGCTGCAGGGACGCAGGTGCCGTGTTTCCCTACGTGGATGCGGCTGCAGGGACGCAGGTGCCGTGTTTCCCTACGTGGATGCGGCTGCAGGGACACAGGTGCCGTGTTTCCCTACGTGGATGAGGCTGCAGGGACACAGGCGCCGTGTTTCCCTACGTGGATGAGGCTGCAGGGACGCAGGTGCCGTGTTTCCCTACGCGGATGAGGCTGCAGGGACACAGGTGCTGTGTTTCCCTATGCGGATGAGGCTGCAGGGACACAGGTGCTGTGTTTCCCTACGTGGATGAGGCTGCAGGGACACAGGCGCCGTGTTTCCCTACGTGGATGAGGCTGCAGGGACACAGGCGCCGTGTTTCCCTACGTGGATGAGGCTGCAGGGACACAGGTGCTGTGTTTCCCTACGTGGATGAGGCTGCAGGGACACAGGCGCCGTGTTTCCCTACGTGGATGAGGCTGCAGGGACACAGGCGCCGTGTTTCCCTACGTGGATGAGGCTGCAGGGACACAGGTGCTGTGTTTCCCTACGCGGATGAGGCTGCAGGGACACAGGCGCCGTGTTTCCCTATGCGGATGAGGCTGCAGGGACACAAGTACCGTGTTTCCCTACGTGGATGAGGCTGCAGGGACACAGGCGCCGTGTTTCCCTACGTGGATGAGGCTGCAGGGACACAGGTGCTGTGTTTCCCTACGTGGATGAGGCTGCAGGGACACAGGAGCCGTGTTTCCCTACGTGGATGAGGCTGCAGGGACACAGGTGCCGTGTTTCCCTACGTGGATGCGGCTGCAGGGACACAGGCGCCGTGTTTCCCTACGTGGATGAGGCTGCAGGGACACAGGTGCTGTGTTTCCCTACGTGGATGAGGCTGCAGGGACACAGGCGCCGTGTTTCCCTACGTGGATGAGGCTGCAGGGACACAGGCGCCGTGTTTCCCTACGTGGATGAGGCTGCAGGGACACAGGTGCCGTGTTTCCCTACGCGGATGAGGCTGCAGGGACACAGGCGCCGTGTTTCCCTATGCGGATGAGGCTGCAGGGACACAAGTACCGTGTTTCCCTACGTGGATGAGGCTGCAGGGACACAGGCGCCGTGTTTCCCTACGTGGATGAGGCTGCAGGGACACAGGTGCTGTGTTTCCCTACGTGGATGAGGCTGCAGGGACACAGGAGCCGTGTTTCCCTACGTGGATGAGGCTGCAGGGACACAGGTGCCGTGTTTCCCTACGTGGATGCGGCTGCAGGGACACAGGCGCCGTGTTTCCCTACGTGGATGAGGCTGCAGGGACACAGGTGCTGTGTTTCCCTACGTGGATGAGGCTGCAGGGACACAGGCGCTGTGTTTCCCTACGTGGATGAGGCTGCAGGGACACAGGCGCCGTGTTTCCCTACGTGGATGAGGCTGCAGGGACACAGGTGCCGTGTTTCCCTACGTGGATGAGGCTGCAGGGACACAGGTGCTGTGTTTCCCTACGTGGATGAGGCTGCAGGGACACAGGAGCCGTGTTTCCCTACGTGGATGAGGCTGCAGGGACACAGGTGCCGTGTTTCCCTACGTGGATGCGGCTGCAGGGATGCAGATGCCGTGTTTCCCTACGTGGATGAGGCTGCAGGGACGCAGGTGCCGTGTTTCCCTACGTGGATGAGGCTGCAGGGACACAGGTGCTGTGTTTCCCTACGTGGATGAGGCTGCAGGGACACAGGCGCTGTGTTTCCCTACGTGGATGAGGCTGCAGGGACACAGGTGCTGTGTTTCCCTACGTGGATGAGGCTGCAGGGACACAGGTGCTGTGTTTCCCTACGTGGATGAGGCTGCAGGGACACAGGAGCCGTGTTTCCCTACGT
This sequence comes from Crinia signifera, assembly GCF_055691185.1. NCBI lineage: Eukaryota > Metazoa > Chordata > Amphibia > Anura > Myobatrachidae > Crinia > Crinia signifera. Next base: position 177,535,774 of record NC_139223.1, on the reverse strand, counting down.
GGATGAGGCTGCAGGGACACAGGTGCCGTGTTTCCCTACGTGGATGAGGCTGCAGGGACACAGGTGCCGTGTTTCCCTACGTGGATGCGGCTGCAGGGACACAGGCGCCGTCTGTGCACGACCAGGAAGATAGTTACATAGAGTTACATAGTTTGTGAGGTTGAAACAGACAATTGTCCATTGAGTTCAACCTACATTAAATAAACGTGACTGACAGGCACAGAGCGGCCAGCGAGTGGGGGAGACTGCTGCAGAGGGTTCCGACAGAATGGGGTGCGTGAGGGTCCTGTGCGCCCCATTCTGACGGACTCTGCCAGACGGCGAGCGGCTCTATCTGTAGCTCCAGGACTCTAGACGTTCCCCTTCTCCGGACCTTTTCCATTCAATGATACATATTGGAAACGTTCATTAGTTCATTAGTTTGACCCTGTTTAGGTCGACATGCATTGGGTTAACCACTAAGTCAACAAACCTTAGGTCAACACCTGAAATAGGTCGACAAGGCTAAAGTCGACAGGGTCGGAAAGGTCTACACAAGCATCTGTTCGACAATGGGAAGGTCGACAATCAAAAAGTCAATATAAAATGTTCAGTTTTTTTTTTATCTTAAACAGGCATGTGCCGACAGGTGCTGACAGGCGGTATATCATGCCCTACCACCCAGTACGGCGTGGTGGGAGAATAACATAGTGCACCGCCGCACCGTGCCCGAAGCATGGCAAGCATAGCAAGCCGTGCGAGGGGATGCTGTACACTCGGTGTCCATGTCAACGATGTCGACATTCGGGGCAAAAACCAGGAAAAACTCATATCGACCTTTTGACTGTCAACCTACTGTATGTCATCATAAACACCGAAAAAAAGTGAAAAACTCAGGTCAACCTTTTTAATGACGACTGCTTGTGTCGACCTTTTTTTACTATGTCAACTTATTGAACAATAGGTCGAACAATAATGGTGGACCTATTGACTGTGCACCTAACGGGTCCACACCCCCACGGTCATACGTATGTACGTCCTTTATTTCTACATCACATTAACCTCCTGTGTGACATACAGTACATACAGACAGTAATAAATATACCTTTGTGCACAGGGAGATCAACACGGAGACCAGATTCTAAGTTCTTTATAGTGGCCTGGAGACCAGTCACCTGGAACAGAACAATCACATATATATATCAGTGAGGATGTTCAAAGTATATCATAATTGAAAATGACACTTGATGATAGAGAGTCTATGCTTTATACACACACAGACACACACACACACACACACAGACACAGACACACAACACTGTCTGCAGGCATCTGGCAGTGACGGGAGGAGCAGTGAAGGGGACATACTTATGGTATATTGCAGAAGTGATTATGGTCATATTCTAATCTTGGCTCAGATTGAACATCTCACTATGATCCAATTCATTATGATGACAATTTGATAGGAATCAGATTCACAGCGAGGGCACTGGATGGTAGTTTGCCTTTAGCAAGAACGGATGATTATTGTGCTACTTAAAGTGAGGTGTCTGAAATTGTATTAGTATACGAGAACAACACAGTGACCGGTTTCACAAAGACATTTCTAACTATTTAATTTTGCACAAACTTTGTATCAAAAACCTACAGGGAAGATTATAAATATGGCGAGGTTTGGGGCCAATATGTTGCTATAGGTTGATAATGTACAGTATGTTATGAGAAAGCAAAGGATGGCATATTGCTGCAGGGGGATATGTTACTTTAGAGCAGATGGTGGTAGGCCACTACAGAAGTCAGAGGGGGGGGGGGGGGGGGGGCGTGCTGCTACGGCAGTCAGGGGGGCGTGCTGCTACGGCAGTCAGGGGGGTGTGCTGCTACGGCAGTCAAGGGGGGGGGGTGTGCTGCTGCGGCAGTCAAGAGGTGCGTGCTGCTACTGCAGTCAGGGCGGAGTGCTGCTACGGCAGTCAGGGCGGAGTGCTGCTACGGCATTCAGGGTGGAGTGCTACTACGGCAGTCAGGGCGCAGTGCTGCTAGAGCAGTCATGATGAGAACACAGATATGTTACTACAGAAGTGATGGAGGGATGGTAACACGGAGTTGGGACACGTGTTACTATAGAAGTGAGGGAGGGTTGGTAACACGGAGTTGGGACACATGTTACTACAGAAGTGAGGGAGGGATGGTAACTGCAACCCTTCAAATTATTCCCATTTTCCTAAGCATCTCCTTGCACCATAAAAGCTTACTCAGTCTAATACAGAGTGACCTTTGCAATTAATTTCCATAAGTTCTACTGTAGAACATTCTTCCATAACGCTACAATAAAATAAATTTTCTAAACCAATTAAAATAAGAATTTCAAACACCTGGCTGGTGTAATACATGTGCATTTCTCAAAGGGCTATTAGGAGAGAACACGCTAGCTGCCAGTAATCAGTCCCCATGAATTCAGCACTACGGAAAGCGTTAGAGGAAAGCAGAGCAGCACCTCTCCAACAGCGCGGTCTCTCTCCAGGCTGGTCAGCATCTTCTGGCGCAGGACCATTTGGTATTTTTCATGGAGCTGATTCAGCTGAGTCTCGTAAGATGTATAATGCGCCGTCAACCTTGGAGAAAGGAATAAGAATGTCAACTGTGTACGTATATTATTTGTGAGACGTGTGATATATTCAACGTATCAAAATGTAGGTTTTTGCAGTAAGACCTTGCACCCATATTTTAGAAAGTGTTCCTCGTATTTTAATTTGGTATCGCCGCTGATGGCCAAACCGTTATTTGGCGCCGTACGTGGGATACTTATGCAGCATTCTTTCTGATGCTTTGCGTTTTGGACATACCGTATGCCATACATCATTTTCCATACCCTTTGCTAGATAACAGCATCAACATAGACTTAATCTGAATAGAAACAAGTTAGTGACACAGAGACAGAGGCAGCAGTGGTAGCACCCGCTCCAGTGCCAAAGGCTCCGGCTGACCTGCTGCGACCCGAATATGTTTTGCAGGCTCAGCGCTGCCTATTCTGTGACAGAAGACGCACCAGCACAGCTCGTCTGGCAGCCGAAGGAAGCTCTATAAAATCAGGGGGGATGTGGGACAAGGTCAGGGTAGAAAGCAACGGAGGGGGGTAGTATCCAATATGACTAAGATGTAAAAGAATATACACATCAGCCTACCTCATGTATACTGTACTTGTACTGCATTGTTATTGCAATATTACACTTCTAATGGAAACACACTAAACAAAATATAATTCTGTATACACAATTATATTATGTATGTCTTTCCATTAGAAGTATCCTATTGCCATAACAATACGCACGCGCACACACACATATTACTGTATACTGTGATGAAAGCGCTGGTAAGTTCGGGCAATGGAGATCTAATTGTTCCAGATTTCTAAATGATGTGGTTTAAAACCCCAGGAAAACGTCTGATTACAAAACAGATTTAGTAAGACCTCTGGGCTTTAGTAAAAGACTGTTAAGGGTTCCTGGTGTTATGGATGGAGAGTGAGGGTAGGCTCCTTCCATTAGGTCCATCAGAGGTCTTCAGCCTGAGAACACCTGTAGAGATGTCACCTGTAGATGCTAATAAAGGTGTGTCAGGGTTTTATTCCATTCCTAACTACATGGGGAAACAGGCTGAAGCCCTGTTGAGAAACACCATGATTTCTGGCTGAGTATTGTGCCTATATTAGGTCCTACCCCAGTGATTTTCAACCCTTTTACCTCGTGGCACACAAAATAAGATTTTAAAAAATTGCCATGGCACACCATGAGATCCCCACAGGGCAAAACACATTGACCCCACAGGAAAAAACAAACCTATTAGCCCCCATATAAAAAAAAAAAATCCACACTGGTCCCCACAGGTAACAAAAATAAAACACATTGGTCCTTTATATGAAAAGAAGAGACCAGTAAATAACAGTTGAACTGGTGGTGGCTGTAAACTGGTTTGGGCATCTCTAGATCTGGGGGCACACTTGAGAACAGCTCAAAGCACACTTTTGTGCCACGGCACGGTGGTGGAAAAACACTGTCCTACCCCCTCAGAGAGGGAACCATTATGTTTTAAGAAGCCCCTATGCCAGGGGGTAAAAAAGGGAGCGACGTTGTGAACGAGGAGTCCATTGTCTGAACATCTTCAGTCGAGGGAGGGGATCGTTAAAGACTCGCGGGAGCAGGCAACGTTAATGGAGTGTACACACTAGACGATCGTGTACACAATATTGCTCAGAATGCCCTTTTTGAGGGATATTGTGAACAATGATTTCCAGAATGAAGAGTATGACTGTTCCTACAGTGCTCGGACATACATCGCATGTGTCCGCAGAAGCATGGACAGAACTCTGCTCTTCAGTCTTCTCATTTCTAGTCTCTGCACGCGGCTGCAACTAGACTACAGTCAGGCGTCCTCCATAATGCAATGCAACGGTTAGAAAACAGTGACTTGCTCAGCTGATGAACCCACCTCCCAGGAAATGACACCAACAGACTTTCTACCTCTGCATCATTTCCTAAGTCACTGCTACACTGATATTTCCGCGTATCGCACAGGAACAGCACCAAGTTAGCAGATATAGCGCTATGGTCTCAGATCGGACAGAGACATCTCACTTATAAACTACCCCATACATGAAGGAGACATTAGATGAAGAATTACTAGGCCTGCTTTGTATTAGCCCTATATAATACAGAAAATGACCCCTATTACAATAATAAATAATAATAATAATAATAAAAACAATTATAATAATCTTACATAGTAGTTAAAACCCTGTCAAAATGACAGCTTCTGCAATGTACTTTTTCACTTTGAGCTGTGACAGTTTTTAGCCCACAATCTCTCCACCCCACCCCCAGTCCCTCTCTGCTCCTACCTCCAATCTGTGTAAATTATATATCACCGTAACGGATTCGCCCATTGTTGATTGGTCTGTTTAAAAACCGCGCTGGTTGTACAGTTTTGGAAAGGGAATAGTACCCCTGCTAGCACCATAATCAGCTCAAAGCTGCCCAGTGTGTATGGCCCGGCGATGAGCGGTGAGTGCTGCTGCGCGCTCCCGCATCATCGCCGGGAAAGCCGTTCATACCAGCAGATGAGCTGTTTTCAGGTTGGCTTTGCATAGCGCTGTGCTATGCAACGCCGTCCTCCCCCCTCCGTCGGCACCGGGCAGGGGAAAAGCCGCTCAGTGTGTATGCACTGAACGGCTTTCCCCGCAGCGACGAAGATTGACATTGACTGGTGGTCAGGACGCCAGCGGACAGAATACAGACACCGACATCACAAAGGTGGGAATCCCAACAGGGGTCAGATAAGTACACCCTGATTCCCCCCCCATCCCTCCTCTGACAGCCTGCCCCTAACTCCTGCACTCAACCATCTAAAACTAACCCGGAGCATGACCCTAAACCCCCCTTCTTGGTGCCTAAACTCCTTGCCACACTATGTACTGTCTGGAATCATAACAGACCAAGCGGATGATGCTGGAAAGGAGAGAGTTCCTCTATACAGTAGTTGGAGAAAAGTTTTCTGCGATTGTGCTTGGCCGTAGTTCTACAGAAATGATGACAACTTCTATATTTAAAAAAAAAAAAAGTTTCCCCATGTATGCTCCAACGCGTTTTACATTTTCTCACACCTCTGCTACAGGAGAGATTGAATACGTGCTAGATTTAAACAGCCTCCAGCGCAAAACATAAAAGGTTTGAAATCTGGAAACTTTCATGGATGACTAGCCCAAAGACAAGATAGTTTCTCTGTAGTCACATCCTCCCTAAGACGACTAGACTCTGTGCCGTCGACTTAATTGATTTTAAAAACTTTTTGTACTGTCTGTCCTAAGGGTGGCTAATACTTTGTCACTTATTCTGGAAACTAGTAATGCGGAGAAAGCAAAGCACTCTGAAAAAATATGACAGCTTTTTTTCCCTATTTTAATCAAAATCATTGCATCTCCCGGAGGGATGACAGCACCATTTCTTTATCTGCGAAACGCATAGAGAGAGAGAGATCTGTGAGGTGCTACATCACACAACAGAAGCCTCAGTCGCCGTGCTCGCTATAAAGTATACTTTTCAAAATAGAGCATCATTGATTGTGCCTTTAAGAACCGTACGCATTGTAATGTGATCAATATGAGATTATAGAAAGATATGACATGGCTTAGTGTGTGGTGAATTCAGTCTGCAGCACTTAGATGACAAACTGAATTAAAAGTATTACAAGAGGCAGCAGGCGCTGTCACAACCACTTCTGGAGAAAAATAGTTAATTATAATGCTACCTGTAGTATGAAGGTCAATAACTCTTACATTATTGATTACTGAGCCATTGCGAGAAAGATTTATCATTTGTAGAGGCTGCAGAAGGGGGGACTGGAAACTGTGCTGTACTGCAAGTTATAACCCTACGTTGCATCACTTCTATTTCAGGGACATCACTGTAGCAAATATGGGCTAAAAGTCCAATTTACCAGCCTTTATTTCATTTTATGGTGTGTGTGTTTTTTTTAGTTTATGTATGGAAACATCAATAATGGAAAGAGGCTGTGATCCAATTACAGTATAACAGGTCTACTGCTTGATCTGACATATAACACAGGATGGTTACCTTTGTGATGTCACTAGTTCTTAATAGGAATAATGGGGACATTTATTAAACCTTATACTGTATGTAGGTCGAGGTACTGTACTGCTGAAAGCAACCAAAAAGTTTCAAGCTATCATTTATAAAGAACATTTAATTAAAAGAGCAGTGGGCTACTGCACATACTCCAGCCTTGCTGTTCTGCAGGGAGGCTTCATGCCTATACCAAGATGGCCACCGAGATCTCTACTATCAGGGAGATTCAGGGGAAAGGGAGGAATATTCAGGGGAAATTTGAGGAAGAATTAGTTCACAGAAAGAGTAGTAGATAAATGGAATAGCCTCCCATCAGAGGTGGTAGAGGCAAATACAGTAGAACAATTTAAACATGCTTGGGATAGGCATATTGATATCCTTAAAAAAAAAAAAGGATCAAATATGGTTTGAGGCAACATATTTAAAAAGGGGCAGACTAGATGGGCCAAGTGGTTCTTATCTGCCGCCAAATTGTATGTTTCTATGTTTATCAGGGGCTACAAGTATACATGGAACAGTGAGTACAGCTACAGTATAACTATGGATCAATAAACCAACACCACTGATTAAGTCATTTACAAATGAATCCTGTGGGATGTCCCCTGGAAAAAGACGTTTACCCACAAAAATTCATTATCACCAAGATTTAAAGGGAGGACGCAGCAGAGATTTCGGATATCTGTGGTAAATTGTTGCACTAATGGGGCCTACACATTTCAGGGTATTTTCAAAGCGATCTGACTTAATTTGACTAGATCGCTTAAAAAAATGACCCTACATCGCTCTGTGTGTAGGGGCCATAGTGATAGAGATTCCTATGATCCCCATAGTTCTCAATGGGCACCGTGGCCTGAAACAATCGATCAGTCTCTGAAGATTTTATCTTTTCAGAGTTTGACCCCGACAGATTACTCAGTGTGTGGTCGTGAACATTCTCCTCATACCATCACCAGAAAGGAAACCTTTGCGTGTCCCCCCCCCCCCCCAAATGGACTGGGAACGTGCATTGCCCAAAAGCCACGCGCGTGTAATGCAGACAGCCAGTCAGAACCTGGAAGTGCTGCTGCAATAGGCAAACGGGAATGAAAATCTGAACGGGGCACAGTCCTTGCTGGGTCAGCACTGTACGGAGAGGAGTTATGGTAATTTGCACCATTAAGTCATCTGTTATCACCGTAAAAAACATATTCTGATAACAAGAATATTCTGAGGCAAAAACCAGGCCCCTTATACCTTAAAGCGACTACAATATATTTCTATTCTCTACGCTTCTGTCAGACCGTAACAAAAATAATGCATTTATTGGTGACATTTCATTTTATGTTCACTGTATGGGGAAATGCTTTAACATTTAAAATAAAAAAATAAATAAAATAAAAAATCCCTGCGGCATTGGCAATAGCAGCTCAGTCGTCCCATTAGCGAGCAGAACACCCGCAGTGCTGGAATAGTCAACCTGGCAAAGCCAAGAACACATTTAAGGCTTGGACTAGATTTTATTTTAACAAAAGTTGACTGATGCAAAAACTTTTCAGGTGGTATTCAATTTGGGTATCCGACTTTGTGAAGGTCCCGACAGTCGGAATCCCCGGCCGTTTTCGGTTGATCCGACAGTAACTCGACTGACGGAAATTCAATGTTTCGGCTGTCGCATGTTGGAAAGTCCGTGGATCGGACGAAAAACTGCCGTGGATTCGACAATCTGACAAAACAGATCCGACTTTTTAAAAAAAGTCGGATCTGACACCCTTCAATCATACTTGCCTACCCTCCTGCATTCTGCAGGAGACTCCCTGAAATAGCAGCAATCTCCCTCTCTCCCTCATTAGTCTAGCAATCTCCCTCATTTCACCTAGCCCACATTACACTGTTACATCATAGTTACCTCCCCTCCTGCACTCTGCAGGAGTCTCCCTGATATAGCAGCAATCTCCCTCTCTCCCTCATTAGTCTAGCAATCTCCCTCATGTCACTTAGCCCATATTACACTGTTACATTTTTTGGATAAAAAAGGAATTAGAGACAGATATTTACACTGAATTATCAGTGCCATTTCCCAGTAGCTCTTACTAACTGCTTTGGGGCTCAGCTACATTTGGATATAAGTAATTTTAAAAGATTCCTCTCAGATGTAGCAGTGCACACCCACGCTTCTAGGTGCCACGTTCACAATCTCTTTTCACAATCTCTCCTTATATGGAACTAGACATGCCCTTTGGGTGGAGCCTGACACGCCCCCTCAATGGGGCGCTGCTAACTATAATCTCCCTGAAATTAGTTTTCAAAAGTAGGCAAGTATGCCTTCAATGCTGTCGGTAACGGCAGCATTGAACAGGAGAATGTCGATATTTTCCCTGTCGGGAAATAGTGGCACAGATTGAATACCGCCCTTTATCCCTCGTTACCGATTACAACAACAAAGAACTGCTGTGTCTCCGGCCATGAGGCGCACATTGGCTTACTTACTTCTTGATGTCATTGATGAGCTTATTCTTTTCCTGTGCCACCCGCTTGTGCTGCATCCTGTGGAAATCTCGCTCTTTCTGCAGCTTCACCACCGATTCTATATCCTTACTGCACGACAGGACACACACACAAACAATATGTAAGTATATTTCCCATGGCCAAAGTTCTCATTTAATAACAGGAAATAGGCAGCAGCTCAGTGGGACAGATGTATGAAGCTTGGTGAAGTGATGAAGTGGAAGGGGATAACGCACCAGCCAATCAGCTCCTACGTGTAATTTTTCAGACACAGCTGATTGGCTGGTGAGTTATCAGCTTTCACTTGATCACTTCACCAGGCTTAATACATCTGCCCCAATGAGACTGTATGGTGGGGTTTGAAAATGTTATGTTTATGGGTCTAATTCAGCATGAGTTGTAGTTTTGCGACTCATGTCGACACCCCTCCCCCATCGGAATTTAAAGTAGAGCTGAATTTTCTTAAATGTGACCGCAGGTTAAGGGCATGTGTGCAGAAGTGCAGGAATTGCTGATTAGAGATTTCCGCACTTTAGCGGGACATACTGTACCGAATTAGCCCCATGTCGTTTGTCTGTTTGTAAGAACATAACTTATTCAACCAATTTACAGAATGGTTTTCAGTGTGGGCCCGATTCGGAGTTCATCGCTGATGTGTGAATTCACAATCCGTTCGATTATTGAATGACTGGTAAAGCCGGCATTTTGGGGGTGGTAATCTCCCTTTTTCTGTGAGTGTCAAAAAAAAAAAAAACCCAGGCGTGCCCAGATGTTTTAGGGGAGGGCCTGTGACATCAGCGCTGGCCTCCATCAGCCAGTCTCTGTCGCAGAGTTGTGGAAGGGTCGGACTTACTCACACTTACACAGACGGAAATCATTCAATGGTGGGTGAATGGAGTATGGAAGTGCGACGAGATAGCAGATAGTGATATTTTCACAATTCCCTCACAGACTTGCACAGGGCGGGTTTTTACTCTGTCTGGGTGGTGGCTATACACTCGCACTCATCTGCAACTCTGCGATCCGGTCTGAATAAGGCCCAGTGTGCAATACTTACAGAAACACTTAAGCTGGCCGTACACTTATGCAATTTTGCCCGATTTCACCTGATCGCGCTGAGAAATTGAGGAAAATCAGTCAAATCGCATGTGTTTTAGATCTGCTGCTCCGTCCTGTGCGTCTAGATCGCAAGTTCTGCAGGATCTGTCAGATCAGACAGCCTCTGGGATCAAGAAAAGGGCTAACAGGATAGCCCCCGAACCTATCAGCAGCAACAAAGTCCAGCAACTAATAGGATAACCCCCAAAGTCATCAAAGCATTGCGGCCTGTAAACTTTACATGTGGTGCAACAACTACTGTAGGTTTTAGACTTGCGAATGATGTACGTGCTTTACTGCTGTATACTATATCATGTGAGGCGGCATCGCCAGGGGTAAGCGGTACTGAATGAACCTACACGTCAAAGCCAAGCAGCTTCTGTGGGTGTCGTGCTAGACTGCCGTGGTCGGCAATGAGACACCTGCACTCAGTGTGTGTCTACAGCAACAGAACAAGGCAAGTGGCCAATTGCTGACACCTCCCGGCTCTCGCCATGATTTACAAAGCACCACGTAGAAGAAGAGACACGATTTGCATTTGGTCACCAGGAAAAACACAAACACGGTTTTACGGTCATTATTTTATGTGTGAGATGACTGGAACATCTAAGGACACAGGCATTATACCTCTGGGAGTTAGTGATCTCACCAAAGTGCCTACGGAATGGATAGATTGTATTCAGGCCACACATCTGCCACTAATTACACAGAAACACATCACCTGCACTGAAGAGAACAAAGCAGAGAGTCTTCTCCAAGTGAGCCAGTGCTGCTTTTACGTGGGGCCCACGGAAGTGTGCAGGTGGTAACCCTACTGTCATTATATGCCTCAGCATGACCGAGTGAACAACATGTTGGGATTACTCCTGTTCATGACTCAAAAAGGAGCTTTGGAAAAATGGTGCCGGCACAGATTTCCTGGAGAAATGGGGCCTGATTCAGCAGTGAACGCAACTGTGCAAAATTTGCCTTTTTTGGGGAAAGTTTTTGTACAGCTGCGTATGCGCAGCCGCCGCAGGGCATGTGCGAAAATGCACAAATCGTAGTCACATCCCTTATGTGATCGCAGTCTGAATAATGGTGGGAGAGGTTATGTAGGTGCGGTCCGGACAACGCTTGCGTTTTGGGGCTTTTTTCGTGGCAGATGAGCGACGCCACAAGCAGCTGCTGTGAGCCGGAAAATGGAGGCCCGTAGTAGCCAGACGCCCACTGAGCAAATAGCTCAGTGGGCAATTCTGCATAACAAAATCGCATTGCATGCGGTTTTTGCATGCGATACGATCGCATGCGATGCAAAGCGATTTTCCTATGTAATTTATTCACTGCTCTCTGGCCTTGGGTGGTGCAATGAGATCGCATTCAATCGCATGGTGGCGGAACGCATCCTCCTGACTTTTCATACTCGCACTATCCGTGTCGGCGCAGAGTTAACTACATATAGTTTGGTGAGCGCAGCGAGCCACCGAGCCCGAAGCGTGGCGAGCCCCGTGAGGGGACGCGAAATATGTTACATGTATTTCGCGTCCACTCGCGATGCTTCGGCCTCGGTGGCTCGATGCGCTCACCACACTATATAAAATCAGCTCCACGCCGACATGGATAGTGGGGGTATGAAAAGGTCGGGAGGACGCAATGCGCTCACCATACTTCGGGGTGGCGTGGATAGTGGGGGGGGGGGTGCCTAAATCCCATTGGATGTCATACAAGTGTATAGTACATTACATGGCATCGCACCCTATAGAGAGCAGTGAATAAATTACACAGAAAAATTGCACTGCATCCCATGCGATCGGATCGCATGCAAAAAACCGCATGAGATTTCACTACGGTGCCGTACGTATGCAAATTGGGCGCCCGGCTACTACATAAGTACCTGTGATTGCATTGCAGGGAGAGACTCTGCATGCTGGGCGACACAGTTATTATTGTGCCGTATAGAACCGTCATTCAGTCATATCTGAACTCTTTTTTTTTTATTAGAAGTGAGAAATATTTGCTGAAAGATATTGAATGCAGCAGCTCTAGGAAGAGTCCATTGCTGCAGACTCAGTTCAGCATTTCTTCTACAATAATACATCTGGAAAAGCTAAAAGCTTCACCCTGGAAATCTGGATGTGAACGCTAACGAGAAGTTATTAAGCCATTTCTTTCCCCAAAAGCAGAATCAAATTGTGTAGAGAGCAATCATTTTTGACCTTACAATCCTTGTAATCTGTTAATCTGAAGTTTAAATTTTTAGCAACAATGGCGACTCATTTATCGCCACCGAGAGACGCAGGATCCGAGCTGCCGCGGTGGGTGTCGCTCCGTGTAGATGAAGTCACAGGATACTGGCCCTTATTCTGATCTCGGCGGTACGGCCCGCGTGCGGCCGTACCGCCGATGTTTTCACTCTGCACATGCGCAGAGGTCACTCTGCGCATGTGCAGGGGAAATCGCCGCACAAAAAATGTATACGCCGCAAAGGGGGCGTATAGGGGCGTGAGGGGCTTAATAGCCTCATTACCCTATGCATACGCCCAGCGTTTCATGGGCGTTCCCATGCAAACGCGGGGCGTATGCATGGTAATGAGGCTATGACGCCAGTGATGGGGGCGGAAAGCTGACATCGCCGGATGTCAGCTCTCCGCCCCCATACAAGCTTTCACACGGACGATTGTCTGTGTGGTCTAAGCTTGCGGGAGCTGGTGGAGCGTGCGGCCCTGCCTTCGATGGTCGCCGACCATCGAATGCAGGGGGCAGCTCCCACCATGGTGGAGGCGTACGCCCCACCATTTTCATGCGGATCGCCAGCCGTCCGCGTACGGACGGCCGTGGCGATCCGTATTGTAGGCGGGGATTGGTTTGTGCGGCCGGAGCCACGTATGCGGCTCCGGCCGCACAGATCAGAATAAGGGCCACTGAGGCAGCACTTTGTGAAATGGTATTTGACATTTTCCTAGGAATGAGCAGTTCCTTGTACAAATAGGGGTGTTTGTCACGGTAGCTGCAGGTCTGAGTAATGCCTTGATTTATGTTCTCGTTAGGTGTCGGAATAGAAGCAGCACGTTCATAAACACTTTTGCGGTTTATAGAAACGATGTACATTTAGGGAAATTGTATTTGCCCCCAGTGGAAGAATATCGGGCTAATAAAGTACTGTATCCTATGATACAGGGAGATAGAGGGGTGTGATCCCTAGCGGGATGTATATTACAGACAGTAGCCTACAGGCACTCAGCATAGCAGACTCTTGGAAGGCTCCAATGGTCCCTATGATAAAACACCCCCGGCCTATCATTAGCTGTTCCACCAACAAGAGCAAGGTGACTCTGCCCTGGAAACCCTTATATCAGGAAATCCCAGGTGCTGCTGAGTAGAAACCTGGGTTCTGCTACTGCTTCCAAAACCTGGTCTGGTGGCACTTGCAAGACTACAGTAGGCAACTCTCACGCAATCATCACTGCTGCCCGCTTCTGAGGGAAGTGGCCAGTCTCGGGGCTTGAGGGCACAACTTGCAGTAAAATGCACCATTGCGGCCCTGCCTCATACTTTATAATACTGGAAATAGCCAATTTGTTTATGGGGGGGGGGGGGACACGGACTGTAGGAGACTCTTCCTTGATGTCCTCGAGACCCACCTTATGAGTTGAGGAGTCTGTACTTGATGTTCCAAGCAATGTATCTTGAGACATGTTTCCCCTGACAAAATCAGTTTGGTAATTATTATGGTAATTATTTCTGCTCCCAATAATTCTTATTTGATGTAAAGGAATGTATTGGTGTGATCTCAGTCCAGCCATGTCTATGCAGAACATGAATCGCCTACAATGTCCTGCCTTTTACTGTATGTTCTGATCTTTCCCGACACCGGGATGTTTGTTAAAAGTTTTTTGGGAGAGTTTTGCCATAAAGTCCAGTTTGTATTCTCGTTACCTAGCAGGACCCAGCAGCTCTGACTTCACCCAATTGTGTACGTCTGTTTCCCAGCAGGACCCAGTACCTCTGTCCCCCTCTGAATCAGCCCCAGTGTGTACGTCCGTTTCCTAGCAGGACCCAGCAGCTCTGAATTCACCCAAATGTGTACGTCTGTTTCCCAGCAGGACCCAGCACCTCTGTCCACCTATAGAATTAGGCCCAGTGTGTACGTCCGTTTCCCAGCAGGACCCAGCACCTCTGTCCACCTCTGAATTAGGCCCAGTGTGTACGTCCGTTTCCCAGCAGGACCCAGCACCTCTGTCCACCTATAGAATTAGGCCCAGTGTGTACGTCCGTTTCCCAGCAGGACCCAGCACCTCTGTCCACCTCTGAATTAGGCCCAGAGTGTATACCCATTTCCCAGCAGGACCCAGCACCTCTGTCCCCCTCTGAATTAGGCCCAGAGTGTATACCCATTTCCCAGCAGGACCCAGCACCTCTGTCCCCCTCTGAATTAGGCCCAGTGTGTATACCCGTTTCCCAGCAGGACCCAGCCCCGCTGTCCACCTCTGAATTAGGCCCAGTGTGTACGTCCGTTTCCCAGCAGGACCCAGCACCTCTGTCCACCTCTAAATTAGGCCCAGTGTGGATTCCCATTTCCCAGCAGGACCCAGCACCTCTGTCCACCTCTGAATTAGGCCCAGTGTGTACGTCCGTTTCCCAGCAGGACCCAGCACCTCTGTCCACCTCTAAATTAGGCCCAGTGTGGATTCCCATTTCCCAGCAGGACCCAGTACCTCTGTCCCCCTCTGAATCAGCCCCAGTGTGTACGTCCGTTTCCTAGCAGGACCCAGCAGCTCTGAATTCACCCAAATGTGTACGTCTGTTTCCCAGCAGGACCCAGCACCTCTGTCCACCTCTGAATTAGGCCCAGAGTGTATACCCATTTCCCAGCAGGACCCAGCACCTCTGTCCCCCTCTGAATTAGGCTCAGTGTGTATGTCCATTTCCCAGCAGGACCCAGCACCTCTGTCCACCTATAGAATTAGGCCCAGTGTGTACGTCCGTTTCCCAGCAGGACCCAGCACCTCTGTCCACCTCTGAATTAGGCCCAGTGTGTATACCCATTTCCCAGCAGGACCCAGCACCTCTGTCCCCCTCTGAATTAGGCCCAGTGTGTATACCCGTTTCCCAGCAGGACCCAGCACCGCTGTCCACCTCTGAATTAGGCCCAGTGTGTACGTCCGTTTCCCAGCAGGACCCAGCACCTCTGTCCACCTCTGAATTAGGCCCAGTGTGGATTCCCATTTCCCAGCAGGACCCAGCACCTCTGTCCACCTCTGAATTAGGCTCAGTGTGTATGTCCATTTCCCAGCAGGACCCAGCACCGCTGTCCACCTCTGAATTAGGCCCAGAGTGTATACCCGTTTCCCAGCAGGACCCAGCACCGCTGTCCACCTCTGAATTAGGCTCAGTGTGTATGTCCATTTCCCAGCAGGACCCAGCACCTCTGTCCCCCTCTGAATTAGCCCAGGTGTGTACGTCCGTTTCCCAGCAGGACCCAGCAGCTCTGTTCCCTTCTGAAATAGGCCCAGCGTGTATGCCCGTTTCCCAGCAGGACCCAGCACCTCTGTCCACCTATGAATTAGGCCCAGTGTGTATACCCATTTCCCCAGCAATTCAAGTGTCTACCACTGGAAACCATTCACAAACATAGAATGTGATGAAATACACAGTAGAACAGAGGTTGGATTAAATGAACAATTACAGGGAAATGATTATTTGATAGAAGGTAGATATAGATTTAATAGAAGCACGGACTTATCTCTTAACGAGGCACAGGTTGCAGATGACGACCTTGTATAATTAAGGAGCTGTACTGTACCTCGCAGCGAGCTTGCATGCTTCCACCTCCTGCTTTAGGTTCTTTATCTCGGAGTGTAACATCTGGTTGTGGGCATAGACATCTGGGATGAAACCAGCAGCTTCTGGCTGTAGGAGTCCTTTCTGAATCATCTCATACCTACAGGACGCACGGCAAGCAAAAGGAAATCTATTAGACGCGCACAACGCGGCATACGGCGAATATTCACATTCTACATCTCGGCATCATTCCTGTGCTCTCCGAAACCTTATAATATTCATTCACTGAATGACACAATTAGTTGGGGTGGTATACCCAGGAGTGTAGGAGAGGAGTAGCCCCCCCCCCCCCCCCAACGATGTGATCTTGCCACTGGAGATGACTAAACATAAAAGATCACAAGGGCAATGTTCGGTGCCCGGTTCCTCCTGCTGATCATGGGATGGGCAAGTAGAGCAGTAACTTGCACCACATCTGAGAGCACACTGTAATGTACCGCACATGTACTATAACACATCAGAGAGCACACTGTAATGTACCGCACATGTAATGTACCACATCAGAGAACACACTGTAATGTACCGCACATGTACTATAACACATCAGAGAACGCACTGTAATGTACCGCACATGTACTGTAGCACATCAGAGAGCGCACTGTAATGTACCGCACATGTAATGTACCACATCAGAGAGCGCACTGTAATGTACCGCACATGTACTGTAGCACATCAGAGAGCGCACTGTAATGTACCGCACATGTACTGTAGCACATCAGAGAGCGCACTGTAATGTACCGCACATGTACTGTAGCACATCAGAGAGCGCACTGTAATGTACCGCACATGTACTGTAGCACATCAGAGAGCGCACTGTAATGTACCGCACATGTAATGTACCACATCAGAGAGCGCACTGTAATGTACCGCACACGTACTGTAGCACATCAGAGAACGCACTGTAATGTACCGCACATGCACTGTAGCACATCAGAGAGCGCACTGTAATGTACCGCACATGCACTGTAGCACATCAGAGAGCGCACTGTAATGTACCGCACATGCACTGTAGCACATCAGAGAGCGCACTGTAATGTACCGCACATGCACTGTAGCACATCAGAGAGCGCACTGTAATGTACCGCACATGCACTGTAGCACATCAGAGAGCGCACTGTAATGTACCGCACATGCACTGTAGCACATCAGAGAGCGCACTGTAATGTACCGCACATGCACTGTAGCACATCAGAGAGCGCACTGTAATGTACCGCACATGCACTGTAGCACATCAGAGAGCGCACTGTAATGTACCGCACATGCACTGTAGCACATCAGAGAGCGCACTGTAATGTACCGCACATGCACTGTAGCACATCAGAGAGCGCACTGTAATGTACCGCACATGCACTGTAGCACATCAGAGAGCGCACTGTAATGTACCGCACATGCACTGTAGCACATCAGAGAGCGCACTGTAATGTACCGCACATGCACTGTAGCACATCAGAGAGCGCACTGTAATGTACCGCACATGCACTGTAGCACATCAGAGAGCGCACTGTAATGTACCGCACATGCACTGTAGCACATCAGAGAGCGCACTGTAATGTACCGCACATGCACTGTAGCACATCAGAGAGCGCACTGTAATGTACCGCACATGCACTGTAGCACATCAGAGAGCGCACTGTAATGTACCGCACATGCACAGTAGCACATCAGAGAGCGCACTGTAATGTACCGCACATGCACTGTAGCACATCAGAGAGCGCACTGTAATGTACCGCACATGCACTGTAGCACATCAGAGAGCGCACTGTAATGTACCGCACATGCACTGTAGCACATCAGAGAACGCACTGTAATGTACCGCACATGCACTGTAACACATCAGAGAACGCACTGTAATGTACCGCACATGCACTGTAACACATCAGAGAACGCACTGTAATGTACCGCACATGCACTGTAGCACATCAGAGAACGCACTGTAATGTACCGCACATGTACTGTAACACATCAGAGAACGCACTGTAATGCACCGCACATGTACTGTAACACATCAGAGAACGCACTGTAATGTACCGCACATGTACTGTAACACATCAGAGAGCGCACTGTAATGTACCGCACATGCACTGTAGCACATCAGAGAGCGCACTGTAATGTACCGCACATGCACTGTAGAACATCAGAGAGCGCACTGTAATGTACCGCACATGCACTGTAGCACATCAGAGAGCGCACTGTAATGTACCGCACATGCACTGTAGCACATCAGAGAGCGCACTGTAATGTACCGCACATGCACTGTAGCACATCAGAGAGCGCACTGTAATGTACCGCACATGCACTGTAACACATCAGAGAATGCACTGTAATGTACCGCACATGTACTGTAACACATCAGAGAACACACTGTAATGTACCGCACATGTACTGTAACACATCAGAGAACGCACTGTAATGTACCGCACATGTACTGTAGCACATCAGAGAACGCACTGTAATGTACCGCACATGTACTGTAACACATCAGAGAACGCACTGTAATGTACCGCACATGTACTGTAGCACATCAGAGAACGCACTGTAATGTACCGCACATGTACTGTAGCACATCAGAGAACGCACTGTAATGTACCGCACATGTACTGCTTGAATGTTACTAGCATTTTTGGGTGAATACTGGGGGGGGGGGGGGTAATTCAGCTTCCTAATGATTACAGCTTTGCAAATCTTCTTTTTATCCCATTGTAAATGTTCGCAGTTAGCGGTATCGTCCAGGAACGAAGCGTTACTCTACATTACAGAAAAAAAACCACAGTAATTGTTTTACTTTTACCAAATCTGCCATTGGCGTCATGTCTGATCCTGTCCAATATGTCAGTAAAGCTGCATAGATGCAATGCTCAGACTGCTCAAACGTGGCTGAAAATCTGAAAATTGACTTGTACAATGCCAATGGCAAATTACCTAAGGGCAGACTGCCATATTCCCTCTGGCATGCGACATCTGTTTATACTGGAAGCCATGCACTCTGCTTGCCCTGATCTCTGCCAGAACTGTTCTACAGAGGAGGCAGCAGCGCACATGGGCAGAATGTATAAACCACCTACTGTCTATGTCCAAGGTCCTGCAGCACAATAAACACATTTGTCCTTCAAACATAGGTTGGTGTGTTTAGATTTGTTAGAGAATCTCAAGCAGAGAATCATTTCTAGTGTTAAATATATTGTGTACAGCCAGTGGGTCATGGTCAGACACATGAGACTCATGCCATCTGCAGCTTGCAGAATCAGGGTTTACCGGTGGGTCCCATCTTACGGTCCAACAGTAATGGCGGGTGAGGACAGGTTGAGTGGTACCAGATGAGAGCCCCTATTGCAGGTATTAGCAGGGCCCCAGCCAATTAACACTGCACCAGCAGTGGGGGCGCCGTAGAGCTCTGTTGAAAGAGCAGCGGTCACATCGGGATCCTGCTGTGAACCACAAAAGTGCTGTTGTACATGCAGGTGCCCCTTTAGGGCTTGAGCCCGGAGGCACGGGACTCCAATAGTCTCAAGAGGCGCGCAGCAGTAAGTTTCGCCATTATACATTAAAAACACAAGTATTTTCTATTTCGCAGGAAAGGGGCAGCGCAAAAATCACCAGGTGTTATCGACCTGGAAGTACAATGAAATATGGAAAAGAGAAAAAAGGAATGTAGCGCCGGACTGTTAGATCAATTATACCATGTTGTTTTTACTTGCCAATATTTCAGATTTTATTTTTCTAACACATAAGGGTAAATGGAGGATGTGGTTCCTAAACTCAGATTCAAACAGTCGTCGTTGGTATCGTTCTCCACCCCCGATTTATGACATCAAATAAAAAGAAGACACAAAAATCTAATGTAGTATGTCCGTAGGTCACGGATAGTCATACAATCGAAAGTTCTCTCATAAGCAAACAAGTAAGCACATAGCGTATATCAGCCTGATACGAGGTGGTCTGGGTAAAGCCTTAACGCTCTAACGAAACCTTTATATGTGGGATCGATGCCTGTCTTATGTCAGCTGGCATGTACTGTAAACCTACATATATATATATATATATATATATATATCACTGCTACACGTGGTGACCCTATATCAAGTTATATAAAACACAACCAGCGTGGAGAGTGACCTTCTCTTTAATTGGAGAGAACTTTTGCTTGTATGAACACCCGTGATCTATGAAACATACTACACTAGAATTTTGTATCTTCTCCTTTTTAGTTTATATCCTAAATCGGCATTGGTGAACGGTACCAAAGACGACTATTTTACTCCGATTTAGGAACCACGTCCTCCTTTACCATTGTATGTATAATATCCATTATTACCACGTTGGTTTTATGTGCAAATATTCCATATTTTATTTTTCCAACATCAGGGCCCAACATTTCTTTTTCTATTTTCCAATTTGCACAATTGTTTATTGGGATTATAGAGCTACTGGAGCAAGGATTACTTCTTTCCACTAACGGCACAAAACAATGCGGGGAAAGTCACATAAAAAGAGATACAGTAATCATTCCCGCCTTAAGTCCAAGCATTTGCACTTGGCCTCCATATTTTTCTGAATATGTTGAAGACTCTATGGGAAGGATAAAATAGTGACCATCCAGTTCCGGATAACACCACTTAACACAACCGTTGCCTCCAGCCCTTTCGCAAAAATATCCCAAATCACTGTATATGGTCATTAAGTCGACCCATATTAGATCAACATGGATTTGATTGACCACTGAAGGTCAACATGGCTTAGGTGGACACACGAAATTGGTCAAAATGGCTAAGGCCGACAGGGTTGGAAGGTCAACTCAGAATTTTTTTAGTGGTATTTCATACCGTGCCATCCACTAGGGCGCGGGGGGAGAAAAGAACAGTGTGCCGAGCGTAGTGATGCACTGTGCCCAAAACATGGAGAGTGCATCGAACCATGAGAGAGGATGCAGTACACTTTGGCGGTGTCTATGTCGACATTCAAGACAAAAATAGTGAAAACCGCATGCCGACCTTCCCACCCTGTCGACCTATTTCATGTGTCAACCTAAAAGTTCATAGACATATACTGTATTTATCTTTTTTGTGTATTTCTTATACTGTAGTGCAATAATAACGATGAAGAAATGTTGGGCCATGGGCAATTTGGTTGGCTTTTGCAAGCCCCAGATGTTGTTCTAGCTACAAGAAAATGTACCATTCTGTCTGGAAGCATTCCAAGGTTTTCATCATCCCCATCTTAATCAGAAAATTGCGGAGATAATCGTCCACCACTTCAGGTTTGTGAGACACAGGTCGCTGAGGGGACAGGGGGGATGTGTGAGGCTGCAAGAGAAAAAACAGACAGAGATGATGGTTAGTAACTACTAACTACGCTATATTAGGTATCCAAAGGTGGAAATAGGAAAAAGGACGGCACGGAATAATTTGGATAACGGATGTTTGTACTTTACAATGGAAGACAGTGATAAAACAAACTGGGCAACGACATACAGACTTGGAGGTAGGAGAGCCCGGATTCAGTATTGAATCCCGGCGGTCGGGATCCCGGCGTTCAGAATCCCGACGCCGGAATCCCGACAGCCGAAATGCCGACAAGGGGGGGACGTGGATCGCCCCCCCTTGCGGGCTCGCTGCACTCGCCACGCAGCGGGCCCGGTGCCTCGCTACGCTCGGCACGCTAATTTATTCTCCATCCAGGGGTGTCGTGGACACCCCAGGAGGGAGAATGTGTCGGCATTTCGGCGGTCGGGATTCCGGCGTCGGGATTCTGAACGCCGGGATCCCGACCGCCGGGATTTTAACTGCATCCCGGAGAGCCCTGCTGCAAGCTTACAATATATATATATATATACACACACACATACACAATGTTCGAGGTCCGGCACTCCTCACTAGCCCCTGCTACACTGAATACCTTGGCCTGGGTGCCCGCTGTTCGCTGGCGGTGCCAGCGCTTGTAGATAGTGCGCA
This sequence comes from Crinia signifera, assembly GCF_055691185.1. NCBI lineage: Eukaryota > Metazoa > Chordata > Amphibia > Anura > Myobatrachidae > Crinia > Crinia signifera. Next base: position 177,513,810 of record NC_139223.1, on the reverse strand, counting down.
GAAATTAACGTCACTCCAGGTGCTTTTTCAATACAGATTTACTGTTTGGTCTACAATTGTTCGGGCCGGAGCCCGGTTTTTTATGTCCTGAAGACGGGCTCCGGCCCGAAACATTGTAGACCAAACAGTAAATCTGTATTGAAAAAGCACCTGGAGTGACGTTAATTTCTGCGCAATTATATATATATATATATATATATATATATATATATATATATATATATATATAATTGATATCATTTTCTGTGTTGGGGCTGCCTATCTTACAAGATCCCCTGTTGGAAGGGGATATGGGAAGGAAATGTAGCACAGTCGTGAGTTGGCGCCTCTAAATAAGAGACTTTTTCATAAAAAATTTTAAATTATTTGGTCTCTTATTCTGTATACTAGAGTAAATTGTATTAAGGCTGGATTGATCAAATTGTGAAGATCATCACTAGGAGCGCCAACTCACCCATACACGCACTAAACATCAGCACTCACCCTTCCCAGTTTTGGGGTGCCCTATGCATTGATCAATTCATGAACTAAACCTCCAATATTTATTTATATCAGTTAATTTAGTGAGTGCAGCCCCTACAATCTCTCATATATATATATATATATATATATATATATATATATATATATATATATATATATATATATATATATATATATATATAATCCATATCCCATAGGTATAGGACAATAAAACGGCACTCAGAGTCGATCAACGTGCATAAAAAGATGTATTCAATAATACAGGGTCACGTTTCAGGGGGGGTCTTACGACAGGGTTTGTCCCCCGAAGCGTTACCCTGTATTAGTGAATATATCTTTTTATGCAAGTTGATCGACTCTGAGTGGCGTTTTATTGTCTTATACCTATGGAAATTGGATGGTATCTACTGCTTAGGAATTCTGGCACATGGGAATAGATATAGAGAGCACTGTGAATATTTGACATGATTATTTGGCAAAACAAGGTTTCCAGATAGAGTAGAGACCCCTTGTTTTGCCAAATAATCATGTCAAATATTCACAGGGGGAAATTTACTAAAGGAAATTTGTAAAAAATAGGTGTATTTGTATTCAGAAATTCACTTATTTTTGACATTTACTATCCCGAAAATATGGCAATTCGTATTGATAGCACATCATTACGAATACGAATTGCCGTATTTTCGGCATAGTAAATGTCAAAAATAAGTGAATTTCTGAATACAAATACACCTATTTTTTTACAAATTTCCTTTAGTAAATTTCCCCCACAGTGTCTGAATTTTACTATGTCATATATATTTTAAATAAATTTGTTTCACAAATCATAAAAAAACTGTACCCACTACTAAGTCTAGCACTAAGGTGGAGGGTTCATCTCAGCGCTCTCTATATCTATTCCCACACACGTATCCCTCGATTCTGTCCTCCACTAACAGGGAGGTCTTATAGAGTAGCTGCTGCACACAGCGCAAACGAAAGTCTTTTTGTACACACACACACACACACACACACATACATACATACATACATACACACACACACTGCTCAAAAAAATAAAGGGAACACTTAAACAACACAACGTAACTCCTAGTCAATCACACTTCTGTGAAATCAAATGCGAGCTGTGGCAGGAAGGTTTGCTGTGTCTGTCAGCGTAGTGTCCAGAGCATGGAGACAGGCCAGTAGACAGGCCAGTACATCAGGAGATGTGGAGGAGGCCGTAGGAGGACAACAACCCAGCAGCAGGACCGCTACATCTGCCTTTGTGCAAGGAGGAACAGGAGGAGCACTGCTAGAGCCCTGCAAAATGACCTCCAGCAGGCCACAAATGTACATGCGTCTACTCAAACGGTCAGAAACAGACTCCATGAGGGTGGTATGAGGGCCCGACGTCCACATGTGGGGGTTGTGCTTACAGCCCAACACCGTGCAGGACATTTGGGATTTGCCAGAGAACACCAAGATTGGCAAATTCACCACTGGCGCCCTGTGCTCTTCACAGATGAAAGCAGGTTCACACTGAGCACACGTGACAGAGTCTGGAGACGCCAAGGAGAACGTTCTGCTGCCTGCAACATCCTCCAGCATGACCGGTTTGGCAGTGGGTCAGTAATGGTGTGGGGTGGCATTTCTTTGGGGGGCTGCACAGCCCTCCATGTGTTCGCCAGAGGTAGCTTGACTGCCATTAGGTACCGAGATGAGATCCTCAGACACCTTGTGAGACCATATGCAGGTGCGGTTGGTCCTGGGTCCTCCTAATGCAAGACCATGCTAGACCTCATGTGGCTGGAGTGTGTCAGCAGACAAGCAGGAAGCAAATGAAGACATTGATGCTATGGACTCGCCCGGCCGTTCCCAGACCAGAATCCAATTGAGCCTGGGACATCATGTCTTGCTCCATCCACCAACGCCACATTGCACCACAGACTGTACAGGAGTTGGCGGATGCTTTAGTCTAGGTCTGTGAGGAGATTCCTCAGGAAACCATCTGCCACCTCCTCAGGAGCATGCCCAGGCATTGTCGGGAGGTCATACAGGCACATGGAGGCCACACACACTACCGAGCCTCATTTTGACTTACATCAAAGTTGGATCAGCCTGTAGTGTGTTTTTCCACTTTCATTTTGAGTGACCTCCATGGGTTAATAAATTTGATTTCCATTGATAATTTTTGTGTGATTTTGTTGTCAGCACATTCAACTATAAAGAACAAAGTATTTAATAACAATTTTCATTCATTCAGATCTAGGATGTGTTATGTTAGTGTTCCCTTTATTTTTTTGAGCAGTGTATTTACATGAATAGGAATAATACACGTGTTTATATTACCTACTGGCTGAGGTATTGAGCCCAAAGTAAGGTAAAAAATAAGAGAAGGGATAAGAGCTTACATTCTAGAATCTTCTAGAATGTAAACTGTTTCCAGAAGGACTATCTGGAAACCAGATAGTCCTTCTCTCTGTAACTCCGGCCTGCGGAATGGGAAGCTAAAAATAGTCACTTCCAATCATTGCTCATTTGCATTTCCAAGACATCAATATATTTTGTGCATATTAAGTATTCATTTTAATCACTTGTGCATCAGCTTTGTGTTATGTTAAAGGGTTTCAGAAAGAAGGCCAAGTAGAGCGGGGTCACGTCCTAGAACGCTCAGAGAAATAGGACGCAAAGCAGCAAAGACAGAAACAGCAACGAATGCCAACTACAGAAAGTAAGAAAACAAAGAAAAGAAGATTACACGACATAAAAATGGTTATACAAAATAAATGCAGATTTGAAAAAAAAAAACACAAATCGCATGGGTGTGGTTTAAGTACAACAAGCAGAAAGGGGCATGGGCTAAATCTCGTAGGTGGGCAGGTGGGAGGTGGCTATGCAGATTAGAAGCACCTCACAGGTAGATCTAAAAGAGCTTGGGGGGGGGGGTGTATCAAGAGATTTGAGATGTATAAGGAGGTGACGTTGGACAGTTTGAAAGTCACAGGGCAGATTAATTAAGCCTGGTGAAGTGATAAAGTTGCTGGTGATAATGCCCCAGCCAGGCAACTCCTACCAACGCAGCCTGTAACTTAATAGCTGGGAGCTAAATGGCTGGTGCATTATCAATTAGCTCCTAACTGTCAAGTTACTGACTGGGTTTCAAATGTCAGTTAGGGGCTGATTGGCTGGTGCGCTATTAATGGCCACTCACCAGGTTTAACCCCTTCAGTGGCAATCCCGAGAATTTTCCAGGCTGTGCCTCAGTGTCCAGTCTGGCAAGCCCGGAAAATTCTCGGGATTGCCACTGCTTAGAGCTGGGCAGCGCTGCCGAGTTCAATTGTTGAACCCAGGCAGCTTCGGCTCCCTCCCCTCCGCCGCGCCTCCTCCTCCTCCCCCCTCCTCCTCTCCGGGTTTTCTATTGAATTTTCAGATTTTCTATTGAAATTCTCGGGACTGCCAGATCCAAGGAGAAAATATTTGAGATGGACAACAGCGGTGTAAAGTAGCTGGGAGCCTGGTCCTGGGAGAAAAAGTAAAGAAAAGACAGAAGGGGTGCATCCTCCTCCACCACCTTCCAGGTTTGGGGGTATGTCTGACGTCGAATGCAGGACAGCTAATAAGCACCTATTGCTATCTGGATGTCACTTCTAGTGCAGCCAGTAATCTAGAACCAAGAATAAGACTTCCCGGCAAAACCACAACTATCAATATGCCAAACTGGTCATCGAGATCTATCAATGGTCCACATTTCCCAGACTACCTACCTGGTGCACAGCTGTAGTCATTACGAACAGTCACATTTGCCAGATCACCTAGCTGGTGCACAGCTAGAGTCATTACTAACTGTCACATTCCCCAGAGCACCTAGCTGGTGCACAGCTGTAGTCATTACGAACAGTCACATTTGCCAGATCACCTAGCTGGTGCACAGCTAGAGTCATTACTAACTGTCACATTCCCCAGAGCACCTAGCTGGTGCACAGCTGTAGTCATTACGAACAGTCACATTTGCCAGATCACCTAGCTGGTGCACAGCGGTAGTCATTACTAACTGTCACATTCCCCAGATCCCCTAGCTGGTGCACAGCGGTAGTCATTACTAACTGTCACATTCCCCAGATCAACTAGCTGGTGCACAGCGGTAGTCATTACTAACTGTCACATTCCCCAGATCACCTAGCTGGTGCACAGCTGTAGTCATTACTAACTGTCACATTCCCCAGATCACCTAGCTGGTGCACAGCGGTAGTCATTACTAACTGTCACATTTCCCAGATCAACTAGCTGGTGCACAGCGGTAGTCATTACTAACTGTCACATTCCCCAGATCACCTAGCTGGTGCACAGCGGTAGTCATTACTAACTGTCACATTTCCCAGATCACCTAGCTGGTGCACAGATGTAGTCATTACTAACTGTCACATTCCCCAGATCACCTAGCTGGTGCACAGCTGTAGTCATTACTAACTGTCACATTCCCCAGATCACCTAGCTGGTGCACAGCTGTAGTCATTACTAACTGTTACATTTCCCAGATCACCTATCTGGTGCACAGCTGCAGTCATTACTAACTGTCACATTTCCCAGATCACCTAGCTGGTGCACAGCTGTAGTCATTACTAACTGTCACACTATCAAACCTGCTGCATTCATTCCTACGATAGATCCACAGGCTGCCTGAGACACATGGACTGTTAGTAGATCCTGGGGACAGGTTTGTCCATCCTGCTGTATAGTATTTGTAAGGACCCTTGCTTTAGAGCGACTGATAGCACTGTAAAAACCTAATCAACCAGTCACTCTCCTGCTCAAGTACATTTTAAGCTCTCAGAAATTAGCCCTAAATCTGATTGTTAATTCTCACAAACAGAGGTAATAAAACGCTTTACTGCATCTATAGCTGCAGTCAGGAACACAATACATGTTGGCAACGAAAGGCTGATACTGCTGCTTGGTGTTTCACATTAGGAAGATGCAATATTTGCATTTACATTAAAATCAATACAGAGAAATGAAGGTTAAATTGTATTTATAGAGCTCCATAGTCTACAGATAGTGCTCTGTGCATAACAATGCAGAAATAATAGGCCAAGAAAGGATTTATTACAACAAATCACTTATTCACAACTGCACGTTTGGCAAAGGCTATGTACTAAGATAAGCAGCCACTGTTGGGCAAGTTCTGTACTTAACAAGTACAAATATTTGTGCTGTTAGAACAGGATCAAAGGACAGCTTCAATTCATTATTAACGCCATTCAATTAAATTATTATTATTCTTTTGAATTATGGGGTTATCGAATGCAATTTTTTTTTTGGCACAGCTATGGGCATTTTATTTACAGAAACAGATGTAGTGCCTGTCAGCCAGCCTGCAGGATCGCCAGATTGCATGTGCACGAGCGTCCCTGTCAGCAAAGTGGCGGGGAGCGGCTTCCCTGCCCATCTCCGCTTCAGGGATGGGCAGGGAGAGCTGCTGGGGCTGCAGGGAGACTGGCGGAGGGCTGCTAGAATGGGGTAGACAAGCATCTCATGCCCCCTTATGACGGAGGCGTTTGGCAATTTAAACGCCAGGAGCAGCTCGAATGAGAGCTGCTCCATCTGTACTTGGCACAGCAATGGGCACCAGGTTTGCTCTGAGATTTGTTGACCTATATATGGCTGCATTTAAAAGACCAGTATATTTGGGAAAGCATACAGAGGAAATATAAATGCTTTATGGGTATTAAATCAGGAAATTCCAGCAAATTGGATTTCCCCGACTCAGGCATCATTATAAAGTTTGGCATTTTGTGAAATGTGTTAAGTACAGCGGCCGTAGTATACAGACCGCCAGAGTGTGTGAGGGTTACGCTCAGGCTTCCGATAGTGCAAGTATGAATTTGAATCTCCATCTGTAGGTCAAACACATTTTTCCTTTTCTCTATTAAATTTATAGCTACTTATGTTTGTTTCCATGATTGTAAAATGTGTATTCCATTATATTCAGGGGTGGCCAACCGGTCAGAGGTAAAGAGCCAAAAAAAATCGGTAGTCAAGCTAAAGAGCCGACATCATGCGCGCCCCGAAGGCGCATGCGCCAAAAAAAGGGGCGTAGTTTATTTTGACCCCTTGGGTGGGTGTGATACAAATATGCCTCCAATAGTGCAGTGCCATATATACATATGCCCCCAATAGTGCCAGATACACATATGCCCCCCACGGTGCCAGGTATGCACCACACGGTGCCGGTTATGCCCCCACAGTGCCACAAACTGCTATGCCCCCACAGTGCAAATTTCCCAGCAGCAGCTGCTGCCAGGCGGGGAGAGGACAGTCTGGTGTCCCCCTGCAGTCCTCCTGTCATGTCACCGATGGGAGGAGAGCACAGCACACCGCGCGTCTCCTTCCCCCTCACTTCCCTGTGACTGGGCCACCCACCAATCCAAGCTCGCTGGCCGGCTCCTGATTGGCTGCTGGCCCACGAGCTCTGATTGGCGGACGGCCAAGTCACAAGGATGCACAGTAAGGGGTAGGAGAGATGCGCGATGCACGTTCTCCTCCCCTCAGAAGGAGAAGGGATTCAGGGAACCGGCAGCAGGGGGGACTGGGACAGACGGTGGGCGGTAGGCAGCAGTGGGAGCAGGAGCCGCACTTTACAAGGGGGAGAGCCGCATGAGGCTCAAGAGCCACAGGTTGGCCACCACTGGTGTATTGTGTCATGGAATGTCAGCATTAGACAAACATATTATGGGACATTAGGGGGTACTAGGGATGGCCATCATTGCCATCGATGGCAATTCTGCAACTGGCCATCGATAGTGCTAAACTATGCAATGGCTGACCATTAATATTTTTACATATCTATGGTCATCCATTGTGTTTGATTGGCCTGTGGGCCAATCAAAACACGGGGGCGGGGCTATGCTCCGTGTCCCGGCACTTTGAAAAAAAAAGTAAATGGAGGGAAATCATCTGGTTCTCCCCCATCGATGGCAAAAGTATTCGACATCGGCCATGGACCATCGATGGCCATCCCTAGGGGGTACATTGTCTGAAGTTTGAGAAAAAAAGTGATGTTGCCCATAGCAACCAATTGTGTCTAATGCAGCCTAGAAAATGACAGAGATAATCTGATTGGTTGCCATGGGCAACATCACCTTTTAGTAGAAGCTTTAGTAAATAAATCCTGTGTTTCTAAGCGGTAAATTTACTAAGAAACACAGTTCCATTGAAGATGGGATGTTGCCCCTAGCAACCAATCAGAGTCTACTTCTTATTTATTTAGCACCGTCTAGATTCTAGAACATAACAGATAGAATCTGACTGGTTGCTATGGACAACCCATCTTCAATAGAACTCCCATCTTTGTGAATGTACCCCTAAGACAGGCATGTCCAAACGGTGGCCCTCCAGCTGTTGTTAAACTACATATACCAGCATGCCTTGCCATAGTTTCAGCATTCCCTAATAAGAGGGGACTGCGGTAGGCTGGGGTATTACGGGGGACTTGAACCCCTTCCCAGATGAGGATTTTCGGGAGCCTCCGGGAGGGAAGGCAGGTATGCTTTGTACATGTAGGCTACTATTCCTGTGCGGTTACAGCCCAGTGTCTGTTACACTTTGGAGCATCTATTAGCTGTATCTACAATACTGATAAGTTGCAAAATGTAAAATAAAAGAATTAAAGAAAATACACTACATCTCCCTGATCTGCTTAGTCACGCCGGACGTCATCTATAATACATGGCAGGAGGTTATCGTGAATATTTAGTTACCGTCCTTTACTGTAAGTTTGTCGAGTCATCTCTTTCTGTAACAATGCTGACAGCATCCACGGTTCGTCTTATATTCTCCCCCCTCCCCCCCACCTACCAGCCAGTCAAAGAACCCCCATCCCCGCAGACAAGGTGTCCTTGAAACAAGAGCATCTACTCCAGAGGAAATGCACAAATTTGAGCTGTGACCGTTTTTAGCCCACAAACTCTCCCCCCCCCCCCCCCCCCCCCGGTCCCTATCTGCTCCTACATCCAATCTCCATGTCTTCCCAGCTCCCTCTATCCATATCCAGCTAGTTTAAAACAGGTCAGTGTCCCTGCAAAAATAGCTTTCACCTTCTGTTATGACATCTTTTAGCGCACAAAGGAGTAATTTTGTCCGTCAAGCGGCCTCTAGTGGTCACTGGCGGTACAGAACTGCAGCAAACCAACAATTCCAAGTCCTAGGTATTTAAGGTCTGATGTGACATTTTACAACTACACCGGATACCCAATAGTGGGGCAGATAGGGTAACAAGATACCCGAAGCTGCCACATTCTGCTCTGGGAGTGGGTGCCATTCCCTTCCTCGGGGCTTGCAGCATTATGCAGGGCTGCCTCCCCAATGTATATGACCTTCTCCTCTGCAATAAAAACATAATTTAGTGTGCCGCAATCAGAATAAATAAAATAAAGCCAATCTGCGGCGATGTTACCTTTTATCAAATCTTTTTATTCCGCCAAGAAAACAATTAAACCTGATCCTAGCAGGAGCTTCAGCAGCAGCAGGGTATAAATATAAAGATGTCACTTCTGCTAATAGGAACCATTTGTCATTCACTTTCATAAAGGTAATTACAGATTGGGAGCCTCTTGATTAAAAACATACAATAAATGGTTTTTAGGAAGACCTTTAAAAAACAACAACATTATATCAGTCAGCACATTATCAGACACACACACACGCACACACACACATGCATACACACTGGAAGGTTTTCCTGGCTTTATATTATATGTGTATTTACAGCTTTGTATTAATATTATGTTTTGCCTAGTGTAATGATTAGTTTGTTATTCTCTTATACCATTACCATGGGTTTATATATTAAGTTACTTAAGTGGGATTCTGACTGGCTCATTCGGTCCCCCATTTGATGGTTATTTCCCACTCGCCGAGCCGTAGGGTGGTCAATCCCAGGATCTGCAGGATCCCGGGATTTGGCTTCAAAATCGCTGGGATTTCAATCTGGTCTAATGCCGGGCAGCGTCAGCACTCGCTCAAACGCTGCCCGGCTGTCCCGACCCAGTGCGCAGCGTGACGGGATGCTAAAAGGTCATGCTGCGCAGGCCGCATCCCCACACTGCCTGCCCTGCTCGCTCTTCTGCCACTGGCCCCGGCCGCTCAGTGCGTCACCCCTGCACCACCCACCCCGCTCACCGGCTGCTCCTTCTGGCCCGCTTCCCAGCTTAAACAAGTATGTAAGTAAATTTGCGCGGCAGTCGGTTGGGGAAGTTGTTTTTTTTTTTAAATTAAGGATGCCAATGCCGGGACCCTGGCAATACCGGGATTGAGCATTTTTCAATCCCAAATCACGGGATTGAAATAATGCCCCGGGATTGGCATCCCTACCGAGGCATTCGTTCAGTAATTGGAGGGAAGGGGGTGGAAGCAGGCGTGTCGATGTCTGATTGGTGCGGGCGGCTGATGTCACATGACTGCAGCGCATGCCCTGACAGCGATGAAATGTCAGTCCAGGCTGATATTTCAATACGAGCGGAGGAAACAAAAACCATTCGATGATGTAAGTGTACACATCCACTAGCATGCAAATGCGGGAGTCGCTTTGAATGGGACTCGGGTTGGGTGAACCAGGTTACCCGCTCACATTGCCCCAGAGAAAACCCGCAAACGTTTTGGGGCAGAACAATGGTTCCTTCCCAACTCTAATGCAATATAAATGTACAATATAGGATGTTGGCGTGAAGCCCTAAAGGGGCTAAAGGGGTCAATAGACCTAGATTGACCAGAGTACCGATTCTCTACAAAAGAGATGGCTCGTTACTGTCTGAGTAATATGTTTTACATACATTTATCACCATCAGTTCTAAAATAGGGGGCCCTTACAAACATTTGCTATGGGGCCCATGAATATCTAGCTACACCCCTGGATATAGAGTAACATAAGATGTTGCATTACAATCACACGCTGTACTGTATATTACATTATGCTATTGCACAAACACACACACACACACATTCCTGTGTCTTATTATAATGCAACAAATAGGGACTAGGGTATAGGGTTATGGAGGCAAAGAACACACTTCTAGCCTCTGGCCCTTATTCTGGTTCACTCGCAATGTAAAATTCCTTCTCAAATGGACAAAACCATGTGCACTGCAGGTGGGGCAGATGTAACTTGTGCAGAGAGAATTAGATTTGGGTGGGGTTTCACTTCAAAGTGAGATCTATATTGCAATGTAAAAATAAAGCAGTCAGTATTTACCCTGCACAGAAACAAAATAACTCATCCAAATCTAATTCTCTCTGCACATGTTAGATCTGCCCCACCTGCAGTGCAGCATGGTTTTGTCCATTTGAGAAGGAATTTGCCTTTGCGAGTGAACCAGAATAAGGGCCTCAGTGTGTGTGTGTGTGTGTGTGTGTGTGTGTGTGTGTGTGTGTGTGTGTGCACAAAGCTCTGTATTATATTCCTAATTCAGACCAGATCGCAGGGCACATTTGTGCTCATAATCGGCAAAACCATGCAGGTGGGGTGATCACATTATCAGCAACGGCTCCTACCTGACTGTAGGGGGGCTGCCACTGGCCGCGATGCCAGCACCCCCGCTGCTCTCAATTCCGGTGCCTGTACAAATGACAAGCACCTGGATATGCCCAGTATCGACCTTGGTACAGCGCATGTGCTTACCCCCCCCAGCTTTGAAGCCAAACTACGGTCCCAGCGCCTGTACAATGCAAATGATCCCATGAAGTTGTGAATTATTTAGCTACTCATCGACAGCGAACGTTTATAGATTCTCAAATCGCAATGTAAAAAAAAAAATATGTCATTTGTGGGCTACATGCAAAAGCAGGCAGTATTTTCCCTGCATGCGAAAAAAAAATTTGTATTTGCACCACTGTCATTGTAAGATCTTTTTTTTTTTTTTTCTTGTTCCACCACAAAATCAGTCCTTATATGTGGCAACATTGGAATCGTTCGCATTGTTTGATCTCTGGAAACAAAACTCACCTGGACATTTTCAGCCTGGTCTTGAACAGTTTGCACTGCCCTCACCAGGTCTTCGTCCCCGTCAGGTAGGCTAAGATCGTCATCAGCTGGGATCTGTAACAAGAGAGCAGGCGTTCATTGGAAGACAATTCCCAAATTCAATCAGACCCACTAAAATATAAAAAGGAGCCTTTTAAGCAAATGACATTGTAAATCGGTTTCTAGGATGGGGATTTTGGCATTTAACCCTTTGAGCATCAAGGGAATTGGTCAATATATGTGTAAAAATAGGCAAGCAACCCTTTTTATTAAACCCTTTGAGTGCCAATTGCTGTGAGAGATCCTCAAAATATCCGCTAAAAATGCAGATCACAGGGACCGTTCTTTTTTTTGGGGGGGGGGGGGGTGCAATATTAAACTTGAATAAATTGACTCGGCTGTATTTGTATTTATTTACACTAAAAGAACAGCCGCTGTGAGCAACGCTGGATATTTTGAGAATCGCCCACGGCATTGCTGGCACTCAAAGGGTTAATATTATATCATTTACTGTACTAATTATGAAACCATCGCCTTTCCGTACAGCTCTAAAACCATTTCAGAAAACGTACAGCAGTCTGGAGGTTAAATCGCGTCTTGCTGAGTAAGAATGTTCATTTTTTCTATAGCCGTGACTATGAATGTTAATCAAAAATACAGACGGTTCAGTGAAAACCATCATTTGCGTATGGGAATTGGAGAGACCTGACCAAAGGCAGGCGTGCTGGACCAACATATGAAACAGGGAGCCAGGGAAAAAAAAGATCACGCCTTCATTTGCATTCACAGTTTCTATTGAAACACTTGTAAAATATTCATCATTCTGCCAATGCAAAAAGAAAAAATACAATATTGCTACATCTTAAGTAATGTTTCATGGGAACCTGATCAATTCCCATTATACGGAGTAATGGCTGAAGGTTTCTGCGAAGGCAGTAGTGTCAATTGAAAAGAGCGAAGGTTAAGGATAACCTAACCGAGTAGGCAATGAGAATGACCCTACCAAAGTCTGGGGCAGATTTATTAAGCTCGGTGAAGTGATGAAGTGGCTGGTTCTTTAACCACCAGCCAAATAGCTCCTAACTGTCAAGTCACAGACTGGGTTAAAATTACAGTTAGGGGCCAATTGGACAGTGGTCAATTGCAAGTCACTTTACCAAGCTTAATACATCTGCTTCTCTGTTACAGTGAACTGATTGGCTTTACAGTCATTTATATAGCACACACACACACACACACACACACACACATATACCACAGTGACTTAGGGCCAGATGTATAAAGCTTCAAAAGTGATAAAGTGGAGAGTGAAAAACAGCCAGCCAATCAGCTCCTACCTGCCATGTCACAGGCTGGGTTTAAAAAATGACAGGTGGGAGCTGATTGGCTGGCTGTTTCTCACTCTTCAGTTTATCACTTTTTGAAGCTTAGTGCATCTGTGCCTCATTCCGCTTTTACATCGCAAAGGTGGGTCGGACCCAGGATTTTGATCCTGGCTCTGACTCAGGACCGACCCTTTCACACTAAACCCGGGTCACCCATCATACACAGGGCAACCTGTCTCAGAAGACCCAGGTTATTATATTTGATGCTTTCACACCGCACCTTGACCCAGATATACCCAGCAATATTATTGCCGCGATGTGAAAGGGGTATGATAAAGAATATTTCAGCCACTCACACCAGTCTATGTCCAGCAAAGCTTACAGTCTATATTCCCAATCTCCAGGGGCGAAGTTAGGGTTCAAGTCTCTCCTCGGCACAGCATTATTGCTCTCCATCATGTCACTGTTTTCCTAGTGTTATGGCTTCCATATTACGAAAGCAACACTGACCTCCGTCCACCACCACAAGTTATTTATCAACAGTTCCTTATACAGAGCACCAGGTTCATTTACTCTTTTCAATTGGAAATAGGGAGAATACAAACTGGATAGTGCAGACAGACATAGAGGTAGGAGGGCCCTGCTCGCAAACTAACAATCTACTGATCATTGGATAACCCCTTCCCAACAGTTACAAATTCAAAAAATGAAGGTGTTATGACAAAAAAAAAAAAATCACCTGGCCAATGGCCTGGCAGGGCTCTCATGCAAGGGAATATTCAATGCCCCCCCCCCCCCATCCCCCAAGCAAGTGTTACCCTTAGGCACGTGCCTCCTGGGAAATCCACCACTGCCAATCACAGTTGATTAACTTGAAGTATGCTTATGGAGTGTAGGAGCATGTCAGAGCAACTACAAACATTGGACATACATGCAAACTCCACACAGATTGTGTCTTGGCAAATAAATTAACTCCTGACCCCAGGGGTGGGTGACAGTAATGCTAAATACTACATTAACCCAGGGTTGCCTACTTTTGAAAATTAATTTCAGGGAGAAAATGAAAAGCCAGGGGGCGGGCCTTGCGTTACCAGGGGCGGGCCTTGCGTCACCAGGGGCGGGCCTACAGTACTTTGATAAGCAGCAAGATATGGGTTTTATCTAGGTATTAATATGAGAAATTAATATCAGAAAAATATCTCTATGGATTGCCTGCACTGTAGTCCTCAAAGGGTTATATGGTTTTGGATGTGCCCGGAGGAGGAGGAGGACAGACTCAAGGAGGGAGATGATAATATTATTGCTGCAACTCTGTTGCTGCTGCTTGGGCACTGTTTACGTTAAGGCAAGTGATAAAGGGGCTATAATGCTGCACAGGGAACTCACACAGAAGCCTAGAGTATCCAATTACCTTAGTGCTGTGTGTGGAAAGCAGCAGCCTCCGTGACCCGTGTGCCGGAGCCGGCTGTCACAAGTGTCACTGTGTGCTGCTGCTGCAGGAAAAGACTTCACTAGTTAATACTAGCTGCCTGGAGGACGGGAGGGGAAGCCGCTGTCACCTGTTGCTGTTAGGCAGTGGACGGCTTCACGTGCACACTGTAACTGTGTTGCCGTACACGGGGATCGGGGAGGTCTCCAGGCTGATGAAGGTACTATTGCCGCGATGCGTACGGCGCGGCTTCATCGCGCATGCGCAGTTGCGCACTATACATATAGGGGACGCATATAGGGGACGGAAAGCAGCAGCTGCGGGAGAAAGGGGCCCTCTTCCGGGAGTCCGTGAGATGTCCCAGGATTCCGGGAGTCTCACGGACATTCCGGGAGAGTCGGCAACGCTGCATTAACCATCCTGTCATGTCGGACTACCGTGTGATTACTTTACACTATAAAACATAGGAACTGCATATGTACATTACAATGTAGCTCTATCCCCCGCTTGGTACAGTATATCTTACCCACAACACTGGGGATAGTTTCTGTACATTCCGCTATCACTGGTGAAACCACAATGTACATGCTGTAAGATTTCCAGTCTGGCCCTGCCCTGGTTGGGGTTCCCTCTCAGTTAAACAAACCCTTTGTTGTAGCCTACAACTGTACTTTTCTGTTTCACATGTATTTGTACCTACAACTTGTAGGTACAAATACATGTGAAACAGAAAAGTACAGTATAACCGTGGCATTTAAGTGTTTCCTGTAACCTTTTGCACAAGCTCGCCACAGTGAATGGAAAAGAGACATCAGGAAACAGAAGATTACTTTCAGGTACAGCAAGACTCATAGGGAGACATGTACTATGGATACGAATACGACACAGTTGTATTCAAATTCTTAATAAGAATGAATATGACCGCCATCCAAAAAAAGCCCCCCCCCCCCTCCAGGATGAACCCCTCCCATGCTGCAGCCTGGAGCTGTCCCCGATGCCCCTGTGCGGTGTGTATTATTGTGGAACTATGAGTCCCAGCAAGTCTGCACCGAATGCAGGGACTTGGAGAACCACAAGTCCCAGCATGCTGGGCATTAAAGCGCCCGCCGAAACTTGTAGTTCTACAATAGTACAAACAGTTAAATAAGTGCAGGCTCGCTGGGACTCATAGTTCTACAACAATACACAAATCTTATTTTTTCTATTTTTTACACAAACATCAGCCCGATGCCCATTGCACAGGGGCATCGGGGACAGCTCCGGGCTTCGGTCTGGGAAGGTAAAATCTAGAGGGGACACCCCTATTTGGTTTGCCCCCATGATTTTTTAAACCAGGACCGTCTCTCTTTGGCAATTACCAGCCGTATCCTGCTACTTACTGGCCGTATATTGCATATGGTAGTAAATTAGGAATCACGATTCTACTGATAGGAGGTTCCTACTCCTATTCTTTTGAATACATAGTAAGTGCCGAAAATACGTATAGGCAGTCGTATTTGCATATCACTGCCTATGAATACGCCTAGTTCAGGCGTATTCACCTCAGTAAATTTCCCCCATATAGTTTAGCCTGGGCTGCTCTCCGTGGTGCTGAACAGCATCAGCACTGCAAAAACACCAGCCACTACAGCAGGGCTGGGCAACAACGGCCCTCCAGATGTTGATAAACTACACATCCCAGCATGCCTTACATCAGTTTCAGCATGGCCACATAGCGAACCTAATGCAAAGCATCCTGGGATGTGTAGTTCATTAACATCTGGAGGGCCGGTGTTGCCCAGCCCTGCACTACAGCCAAGACCTTCCAATAACTGGAAGCTATTTATTCTGTTCAGTTCATATTACATGTATTATATTATACACACACACACACATAAATACACACAGACTTAAGCACGCTCATCACAGCTCCAAAATGTCGCACAGGCGTGGTACAAGGGGCACACGCGTGCGTGAAAGTCACACCCATGGTTCATGGCACCACGGGTGCGGCTTGCTGCGCCAAACAGCTTTGCTTTAATGATTAGACATGCTGGTATGCAGCATTTTTGAAGTTCTAGCGGGTGCTTACCTCCCACACCAAACACATGTATTTCTATATTACAGTATTAGCAAGAAATCACATCTTCCACCGATGATTCATTTAGGACACTAAAGGGGAATTCAATTATCTTCAGTTATTTCCCCGCGGGATAATTGGCCCTTCTTAGCTATCCAGTTAGCCAGACGTATGCCCATCTGCAGCTATATTCAGGCCCTCAGCAGGCTCTGAAAAAAAATCCCTGATTATCAGGAAGTCGGCAGCAAAAAAGACATAGAATCTGTGATAAGCTCACCGACCTATAAGGGAACTTTACTAAGATGGGAGTTCCGTGTCACATGGGATGTTGCTATGGGCAACCAATCAGAATCTACTTATTTATTTAGTATTGTCTAGAACAGTGGCTGTTAACCTCGGTCCTCAGGACCCCCCAACAGTTCATGTGTTCCAGGTCACCCTGCAGGTGCACTCATTATTCACTGACACATTTTAAAAGATCCACAGGTGGAGGTAATTACTTCACTTGTGATTCTATGAGGAGACATGGACAATGTGAAGTAATTAGCTCCACCTGTGGATCTTTTCTGCCGGAGAACGGCTCCGTGTATGGGCAGCTTTAGTCCTAAAACAGAAACATTTTTTGGTCACAAAAAAAATAGGTCACTTATTGGAAGGCACAAAAAGAGTTGCATTTTTTGTGCCCAAAATACTAACTGGCCTAAATGAATTCTCACACTAACACTAAGTTCACATTAAAAAAAAATGTAAAAAAAATCCCATACAACATATGTAAATGATTATTTATTATTCTGAAGCTACTGTAGGAAACAAATTCAGGAGCCACAAACCTAGAATGCGGCCAGCTGCCACTTGTTACACACCATTTCCTACTGCAATATTCTACATCATCCTGTCATTACTGCGAATCTACACTGGACTGTTCCACAATGAGCGTTTTGATTTTGTGACTCAACATCTGAAGGCATAATGGTTATATACATGATGTAATATAATAACAGAAAATTAATCAAAATGCATACATACAGTACATAGGGCCTAATTCGGTGTCCATTGGCCACTTTTGCCAATTTCCAGCGAGCTGCACATGCAACGCACGCCAGCGCTTAAAGGGCCTTATTTTGGTTCATTCTTTCTGACAAAATCCTTCTTAGATGGACAAAACCATGTGCACTGCAGGGGGGGGGGGGGGCAGATGTAACATGTGCAGAGAGAATTAGATTTGGGTGAGTAATTTTGTTTCTGTGCAGGGAAAATACTGACTGCTTTATTTTTACACTGCAATATAGATCTCACTTTGAAGTAAAACCCCACCCAAATCGAATTCTCTCTGCACAAGTTACATCTGCCCCACCTGCAGTGCACATGGTTTTGCCCATCTAAGAAGGATTTTGTCAGAAAGAATGAACCAAAATAAGGCCCAAAGTGCGATCTCACCTTGATTGCAGGTAAAGGAGCGGTGGGGGCGGCAGCGACCAACCATTTAGGGGTGGCAGCCAAGCGCTTTGTGGGTGGGTCCGGACAACACAGGTGTGTCCAGACAGCTCAGGGGAGGGCAGCGACGGCACTGGAACCCAAAACATGGCCAGCCAGTAATGTGCGAGTGCTTCTCTGTGTAGCGAAGTGCATGCACTTTAGCAAATTTTTTTAGGGGGGACATCACGGGAAGGGACCTGGCGAATAGGGCAGCCTTGCCCTGTGCTGAGAACATCCCCACCCCTCTGCAGCCTAGCACCGGCAGTTGCAGTTGGCAAAACTGCAACAGAGTCTGAATCAGGCTCATTAGCTTTGTAAAATAACAGTGTAGAACATGAATTCACATCAAAGTCAAATCTTTAAGACTAAACAACAAATGTAAAATAATACAGAAAAATCTAAAAATAATAATTCACAAAAATTTACATTTTCTATTAGAAAAGAGGAAAAAGACAAAGGGAAACACAATTTACCTCTTCATACTCGTAGCCATCCTCAGACCCGTCTGTAATAGTAACCTCTGCATAAGGGGTTAAGGAATTACAGAGCATTAGATTGATAGATCGGTTTTATAAATGACTCTGGGGATCTGCAATGTTCCGTTCCACACATCACCATATATTACAGTAGCCAAACGGCAGTCATTTCTTTCGCAACTCTACAGGGTGTACGGTAACATAAATGGAAACTGGTTGACCGTTCCAAGAATCACTATGCAGCCATTGTGGACTCATTTTATTATATACCACTCCCCCTTTTTGGTTTCAGAAACGTTAGTAATTCTACCCCACACACAACAAGGAGATTTCGCCTCCAGACGATGTGGAAAAGTGTGCCCTGGATGCTAGTATAATTCATGGCAGTGATTTACATTCTAGCACCACCCTGCAATTTTCAAAATCCAGATAGTTCCTCTTTCCTGCCTGGGGTGTCGCTCTTTGCGGTGGTAATTCTAGCACACTCTGGTCTATACCTCAGCATTATAAATAAAGACCACAGTGTACTCTAAGAGGAACTGCATGGGTATTAATTTGGTGCAGGTTGCTAGAATGAGCACTGAACACAACATGGGCACCACCAGCCACAGCATGAAGTGGGGAAGCTGTAGGGTCGTGTTACTGGGTCACAACGGCATGCACTGCAAATCGTGTGAGGATCACTGGGAAGATGAATGGGGCACATTACAGGCACTTCATGGCAGAATACTGTCTGCAAAAAAGACAAAACTAAACCTGAGAAGATCAAGGATCCAAAACACTCTGAATTATCTAAAGAATGCAGTGGCCCAGTCAGCATAAATCCTATTGAAAATCTGAGGGAAGGGTTTAAACTTGCTGCTCGGTGCTGGCCCCCAATCCCAAAACAACCTTCTGACCAAGTGTCAGCAACCTTATACAAGGTTACTATTGGCTGTAATATCTACAAGTGTGGATTTCAGCTAGCTATTAATTAAGGGTGTGATTAATTATTTAGTTACAAGCCCCTTCAAAATGACGCAACATAACAGTAATGTCAGCATTGGCGGCTGCGCATGACCGAACCATCAGGCGCCACCTAGTGGCTGATACTGTGCAAAACAATTGAATTCAAAGGCTAACTCTGCTATTTGTCTCTATGGGGAACAGAACAGAGGCGAGGAGCAGAATTTGTCTTTATTATATAGGATAGTTTATTCTTTTTTTACTACATTATAGTTTACTATAATCTCCACTGGGTGTAATTTACAAATATAACTACCTCAGAAAATAAAAATGTCAGGCTGCGAGACCCCTATGGGGGCAAGGGTTGGACACTTTATCAAGGCACTGTGGATGCTTTGAGATTACGGGGTAAATGAATGAAAGCTTCTAAAAAATTTTTTTATGAAAAAGTGATGTTGCTCGTATCAACCAATCCGATTTGGTCTTTCATTTTCTAGGCTGCAATAGAGAAATGAATTGTACTGGTTGCTATGGGCAACATCACCTATTTTGTACTGGTTGCTATGGGCAACATCACCTATTTTTTTTTTTTCATTTTTAGAAGCTGTACTAAACAACAAGAAAATATTGTATCTATTGAATGATGTATTTGGGAAGCGATAAACCATTTAGTGACCCAACAACAATATTTACTGTAGTCAATATAGTCACATAAGGCACACAAATGTGTAATGACTTAGGAGGCGATTCAGACCTGCTTTCTGGGCTGCGTATAGTCAGAGTCTAGCGAGCAGGTAAACACTTACCACCTTTCTTTCTCCGTTCCTGGATTAAAGGAAGTCTATACTTACTTTTATTCTGGACTGAGGTGGCCAAAAAAGGAGGCGGGCGCTGACGTCACGTGACATCATCAACCCGCCCACAAACAGGCATCGACACGCCTACCTCCGCAGGAGTACGCCCAGCGTTTTTTTTGGGCACTCTGGGTGATTACCCTGCTACCGCCCCGTGCCAGCCCACTTCCTGCCCACCATTGAGTGAACAGCCCGGCAGATGTGCAACTCGCCGAAACTGTTCCCTCCTGGTGTTTTCAAGTGCGCATATTGGCACGTGCGCGAACCCGACCATCGGACAGGGGAGCGAATTGTTCCCATAGCAAGTGGATTTGAATTGCCCCATTAATTTTCAGTTTAACCACTTACATTTTCTGGGCTCAGCTGAGCTGCCGCAGCGGGCTGTCCCGGAAAATTTCCAGGCATATCACAATAAACCAGGTGCACGCTAGTGGTGCCTCCAGCTGTGCACCACTGGCGCACCACCCTGTCGCTCCCCCCTCATCCCCCGTTGCTCAGCTCTGCTATGGAGATCGCACTACGAAGCTCCCCTCTGGGATGTTCGGGGCAGCACCGGGAGCCCGAGACCACCTGAACATCCTCGAGCCTGCCGCCTGGTTACTACTGTGAATGGCCGCGGTGGAGGTGGCAGGGAAACCCGATTCAGGGTGGGGACTGGCTCGTGGTAAGCAACACTGAGGGGGGGGGGGGTGTCCTGCCCCAGCAAAACCCACCACTCATGGGGTTAAAACTCTTCAGGGTAAATTTTCTAAGATGGGAGTTTTGTTGACGATAGATTCTTATTGGTTCCTACGGGCAACATTATATCTATTATTTTCTAGAAGGTGCTAAATAAATAAATAAGTAGAATCTAATTGGTTGCTACGGGCAACATCCTATCTTCTCTAGAACTCCCATCTTAATAAATGTTCCCCTTCGTGCACATAAAGTTGTATTTAAATGCTAGTAAGCGGCACTTCCTGCCTGTAACTGCCATGCGCATATACTGCCTAGCACCTATGCACCACGCTCGGCAGACGGCAGGAACGTTGTTTATATCTACAACATACTAAATACAGTAATAACAGGCTTGAAATGTATAACTGAAGATTTTGAAGCTCACATCCTATAATCAGAACTCATTTGGTAATTATAACTGCAAGCACAATCTTCCAGCGCACTCGTGATTGTACCGGGAATTGCTCTAGATCAGTCACATCTGTGACAGCATTGAAGCCAGCTTGGATTTGCAGGTAAAAACAGAACACTCATTGAGAACATTGCTTACAATTGCTCCCATACTGCGCCAATCATAAAGCTTTGCAATGGGACAAGTACTGAAGGGAACCAGTCCTGCCCTCTTGCCCAAAAACATGCAGCATAATTACCTTCAGGGTTCTGAACGAGCCTGTGTGATTCATAAAATATCGGAAGTCAATCGTGGCACAGAACAATGCCCGCAACAGATTTCTCTTTGTATGAGAAGCCGTGGAACTTAGCTACATATGGAGCGTTCGTATCCCGCTGCCGGTAACTACATTCAGAAAATAACATTTACATCATAACAGATATTGTATTCTAAATGCTGTAACATTAACGCTGGTGAATGACAGCTTTCAGATTTACAGCGAAGAGCCCAATTACTATGCAAGACGATGTTCTACCAGCAAATTGGGCAGGTGTTACACGAGTCGTCAGTAAATCCGTATTTCATTATGGAACCGGTTTGTTGATTTTGACATTTATGAGGCTGGAACAATATATGTGACAGGATTACAGTAGTTTTGAAGGTTGAACCTAAATAACGTACATACTGTAATACCCCTTTTCCACTTGCAGTCCCGGGTCAGACCCGGGAATGTGTACCCGGATGCTTCCCGGGACACTACCCGGGAATGTACCCTTTCACACTGCATTCAGACCCGGGATCGACCCGGGACAGCCCCATTCACACTGATCCCAGGAAATCACTGCAAATACCATATGAAATGGTCATTTTAACTAAAAAAAAAGTGATGACAAGGGTGTTTAAAATTATAATTTTTTTATTTGGTTTAGCACCTTTGGATTGTAGGTGCAATTTTTATTTGCCTTTCATTTTGCCTTTGTATAGACACAACAATAAAACAATAAAACAATAAAGAAACCCTCCTCCACCCGTACCACCCCCATCCCAACCGCCCCCGTCCCAATCCCCCCATACCAACCCCCCGTCCAAACCGCCCCCATACCAACCTCCCTCGTCCCAACCCCCCCATCCCAAACAAGAATTGCTTGAAGTTTAGCATTTCAAGCTAACCGAATGCACAACCAGTTGTGCATTAACACTTTAGTCAGGCATGTCCGACGTTGGCCCTCCAGGTGTTTTGAGGCCGCACATCCCAGTATGCTTTGCGATAGTTTTTGCATTCTCTAATAGCAACACTGTGGCGGAGCATGCTGGGATGTGTGGTTTCGGAGCGTCTGGAGGGCCAACGTTGGACATGCCTGCTTTAAGTGCAAAACAATGAACTACAGGTACATAAACGCATGCCCTCCAACATGGCCCATTCCATTAGGTACAAAATGCTCTGTTTCTGGACTTTCCTGCCAGTGGCAGTTGCAGAGTTGGAGCTGCAGCACAATCCAATGTTCAAAAAGGGGAGCCACACCTGCCACTCAAAACATCACTGTCCTGGACTCACTGACAGTTGATGTGACCCCCCTCTTTGAATTGTGGACTATGCTGGAGTCCAACCTCTGTAACTGCCACTGGCAGGGAAGTCCAGGAGCAGAACATTTTGTACCTAATGGAGTGGGTCATGTTGGAGGGTATGTAAACACTGAGGTAAACTAGTGCCGAGGCACTTTAAGTGCAACACAAAATGTACTAGTAGTGCATAAACACCGAGGTAAACTAGTGCCGAGGCACTTTAAGTGCAACACAAAATGTACTAGTAGTGCATAAACACTGAGGTAAACTAGTGCCGAGGCACTTTAAGTGCAACACAAAATGTACTAGTAGTGCATAAACACCGAGGTAAACTAGTGCCGAGGCACTTTAAGTGCAACACAAAATGTACTAGTAGTGCATAAACACTGAGGTAAACTAGTGCCGAGGCACTTTAAGTGCAACACAAAATGTACTAGTAGTGCATAAAAAACGAGGTAAACTAGTGCCGAGGCACTTTAAGTGCAAAACAATGAACTACAGGTACATAAACACTGAGGTCAACTAGTGCCGAGGCACTTTAAGTGCAAAACAAACAAAAAAAATTAAGTATGTGCCTATAGCTTTAAGACAAATTGCGAAAAACTGAAAACTCTGAGGTTTGCTCATTTGCAGCATTGCTTGAACCAAAGTATGGTCCATGATTATATGTGGAATAACCCGGTTCAGGGTATTGTGAGCTGTGGTGTTGGTTAGGAGCTTTTGGATTATTGAACAAACGTTCCATGAACGCCATGTTCATTTGCTGCAATTCCCTATGACGCTCAAGAGCCTCTCTATTCATGCGTTCCTGCATTGACAGGATTTTAGAAAGAAATGAGTCCTGCATTTCACGCTCGGCCTCTAAAAATTTGTCGATCCTTGCATTCTCCTGTGTGGACATAGCATTGTCCATTTCTCGGAGTTCTTCAACAAGGGCACTTGTCATGGCTCTAGCTGCTTGCCCCGCTTTGTTCATTTTCTTCGTTCTAGGTGGAACGTTGTAAACTGTAAAGATAAGATATAAATTGAAAATGACCATACATAAAAATAGCAGCTTTGGCAAACTATAACACACTGCGACATCACTGCAGGTTATACTTTGATAACTGTATATTATGTCACCCCCCCCCCCCCCTTCCCACAGCCTACAAGTCCCATCATGCCTTGCCACAGTTTTGCTATTAGGCAATGCTTAAACTGTGCCAAGGCATACTGGGATATGTAGTTCCACAACTGCTGGAGGACCACTATGCTGTGCATAACCCTATGCTCCACCTCCACCCCACCC
The DNA here is from genome assembly GCF_055691185.1 of Crinia signifera. Taxonomy (NCBI): domain Eukaryota; kingdom Metazoa; phylum Chordata; class Amphibia; order Anura; family Myobatrachidae; genus Crinia; species Crinia signifera. The sequence goes on along the minus strand of NC_139223.1, from coordinate 177,489,808 downwards.
CCAACACCCCCAACCTAACCCTATAGTGTGCTATGTGTCTTTAAAAAATAAACTTACTGTTTCTCTGCAAAGTTGGGGAGACGGCACTTTGTGGAAACCCACTGTCAGTGGTCGCAGCTTCCACGACCTCTTCAACGGCGACGGATATGCTGCCATCAGGGCTGGGCAGGTGGGTGGATGTTTCATGCTCACTACAATCAGGTGTGTCCTCAATTAGCAGGGGTGATGAGTGGCAGACTTCACTTGTCTGTGTATCTTCAGGGCCTTGGCTGCTTTCTGCAGCAATGTACTGTGAACTTGAAGACAGACTCACAGGATTGCAGAGAGCTGTGTGCCCGAAGACGGTTGCGCAGATGTCATAATATTCCCACTCGATGCGGCCAGCCCCACTCTTTTTACGGTTGTTGTCATGCACCTTCATGAACTTCTTTCTCAGGGTCTTCAGTTTATTGACAACTTGCTGTTGTGACCGGATCATGCCTCTGGCTTCAAGCAGCTTTGATATGTTTTTATAAACCACGGCATCTTTGACTGTGCCAGTAATTTGGCGTTTTATCTCCTCCTCGCCCCTTATGCTCAGGAGCTCTCTCACTTCCTGGTCCGTCCAGTTTGCCATGATGCCCGTCTGCTCCGATCTGCACATGTCCAGGGCTTCTCTTCCGCTTTCCAGTGCGATTTCAGATGACATCAGCATTGTGAGCCCAAACAAAGCTCCAATCAGCAGCTTTTTTAAAGTCCCGTGTACCCGATTCTGGGTACGGGACCATTCACACTGGCCGCATCCCGTGTCGATTCCGGATCCTACCCAGGTCAGGACCTGGGTAGAGATCCCGGAATGCTGAACACGGGATATTCGCCCAAGACCCTTTCACACTGCACTAAATCCCGGGTTGATGCGCGTTCATGTGCAAAAACCCGGGATATTTTTGCAAGTGGAAAAGGGGTATAAGGCACATCCTCATTGTCGATGAAGCGATACAAATAAGACATTATGGGCCTTATTCTGGTTCACCCGCAAAGGCAAATGCCTTCAAAAATGGACAAAACCATGTGCACTGCAGGTGGAGTAGAGGTTACTTGTGCAGAGAGAGTTAGATTTGGGTGGGGTTTTACTTCAAAGTGAGATCTATATTGCAGTGCCAAAAGAAAGCAGTCAGTATTTTCCCTGCACAGAAACAAAATAACTCACCCACATCTTAATCTCTCTGCACGTTACATCTGCCCCACATGCAGTGCACATTGTCCATTTTAGAAGGAATTTGCCTTTGTGAGTGAACCAGAAGGGATGCGGTTAATTTCCCGGCGGTCGGGATCCCGGCGGTCGGAATCCCGACACTGGAATCCCGACCGCCGAAATCCCGAAACTTTCTCCCTCCGTGGGTGTCCACGACACCCATAGAGGGAGAATATAATAGCGTGCCGAGCGTAGCGAGGCACCGGGCCCGCTGCGTGGCGAGCGCAGCGAGCCCGCAAGGGGGGGCGATCCATGTCCCCCCCTTGTCGGGATTTCGGCGGTCGGGATTCCAGTGTCGGGATTCCGACCGCCGGGATCCCGACCGCCGGGATATCATATCGGATCCAACCAGAATAAGGGCCTATAAGCATACATACAGATAAAGGATAATGCTAGAATTAGAATTCCTCTATAAATGATAATTTAGTTGTCACCTTGTCATACTGATCTATGTGAGATGCGGAAAGGATTGCAACAACTAGAATCCCAACAGTAGCATCCTGGTATTAAGGATTGGTGATAGGGTTAAGTTGCGGAAGGGGCAAGGGTTAGACTGCAGAAACAGACCAGGTTTTTGATGCACTAGTACAGCTCTCCCCACCCCAAACATGACATTGCATCAAAACTCCGCCCCCAGAATGAATTTGATTAGCATGGCCGAAATAGATGTAAATATATTTTAAGTATATTTTTATATTTTATTTAATCTTATAAATTTATTAAAAGCACACCAAAATGGACACATTTTGTGCGGCATTTGCTGTCATGTAAAAACCAGAGTGTATAAAACAGCCCGTAGGCTGCAGGTTTACAGTGTTTAGGGTTAGAGGGTTAGGCTGCAGGAGGGGGTGGTTATTGTTAGGCTGCAGGAGGGGGGGGGGTTGGGGTTAGGCTGCAGGAGGGGGAGGATAAGGGTTAGGCTGCAGGAGGGGGAGGATAAGGATTAGGCTGCAGGAGGGGGAGGATAAGGGTTAGGCTGCAGGAGGGGAAAGGATTAGGGTTAGGCTGCAGGAGGGGGAGGATAGGGATTAGGCTGCAGGAGGGGGAAAATAAGGGTTAGGCTGCAGGAGGGGGAAGGATTAGGGTTAGGCTGCAGGAGGGGGAAGGATTAGGGTTATGCTGCAGGAGGGGGAAGGATTAGGGTTAGGCTGCAGGAGGGGGAAGGATTAGGGTTAGGCTGCAGGAGGGGGAGGTTAGGGTTAGGCAGCAGGGAGGGGGAGGTTAGGGTTAGGCTGCGGGAGGGGGAAGGATTATGGTTATGCTGCAGGAGGGGGAAGGATTAGGGTTAGGCAGCAGGAGGGGGAGGTTAAGGTTAGGCTGCGGGAGGGGAGGTTAGGGTTAGGCTGCGGAGGGGAGTTAAGGGTTAGGCTCTGGGAGGGGAAGGTTAGGGTTAGGCTGCAGGAGGGAAGGTTAGGGTTAGGCTGCAGGAAGGGAGGTTAGGGTTAGGCTGCAGGAGGGGAGTTTAGGCTGCAGGAGGGGAGGTTAGGGTTAGGCTGCGGGAGGGGAGGTAAGGGTTAGGCTGCGGGAGAAGAGGTTAGGGTTAGGCTGCGGAGGGGAGGTAAGGGTTAGGCTGTGGGAGGGGAAGGTTAGGGTTAGGCTGCAGGAAGGGAGGTTAGGGTTAGGCTGCAGGAAGGGAGGTTAGGCTGCAGGAGGGGAGGTTAGGGTTAGGCTGCGAGAGGGGGAAGGATTAGGGTTAGGCTGCAGGAAGGGAGGTTAGGGTTAGGCTACAGGAAGGGAGGTTAGGGTTAGGCTGCAGGAGGGGAGGTTAGGGTTAGGCTGCGAGAGGGGGAAGGATTAGGGTTAGGCTGCGGGAGGGGAGGTTAGGGTTAGGCTGCGGGAGGGAAGGTTAGGGTTGGGCTGCGAGAGGGGGGAAGGATTAGGGTTAGGCTGCAGGAGAGGAGGTTACGGTTAGGCTGCGAGAGGGGGAAGGATTAGGGTAAGGCTGCGGGAGGGGAGGTTAGTGTTATGCTGCATAGAGGGGAGAGTTAAAATACCGCCTGTCGTCACATTTCAGCTCAAACTAAAAGTGAAAAACCCAATGTCGACATAATGACCCTGTCGACCTAGTTGTTATATACCTAGTGACCGTGTCCCTTAAGCAGGAAGGTCAGATGCAGAGAAGTTTGTCGTAGTGTACCAGGATGGAAGGTTGGCAGACTAACTACACCTGCTCCATACTACACCAGTGACGTAACTACTGTAAGGCAGCCCCAGCAGCCGCTTGGGGGAGCAAGCAGCAGCAGGGTCTGTGTGGGCGCCGGCACCCGCTCGACACACTGACATGCTGCTGCCTGCCAATGCCCACTGACTGAGCACTGGAGGCGAGTCAGCCACAGCGCGGGTGCGGCCATGGCCGAGATGTCAAATTCACCCACTGATTCAATTGACTACACAGAGCCGGCTATTGGCTACTATGTACAGGATGGGCGTGCTATGGACGGCCTGGGATGCATCGGAGCCAAGGCAAGTAGCAGTGCTTCGGCTTCTCCGCTATGCGTGTGACGTCATCACATCACACGCTGGGAAAACATGCTGGAGAGGAGCCTGGAGGGGGGGGGCACAAACTTTTTGGCAGGAGGGAGCAAAATGTATAGTTACACCACTGTGCTACACATACCACCTGCCACACAGTACACAGACTGAACACTGTACACACCTGCTCCATACTACACAAACACTGAATACACATGCTCCATAGTATACACATACATACAAAACATGCACATGCTCCACAGTATAAACATATACACCACCCACACTACATACACATGCTCCATAGTGCACACTGCACAGTACACACACGCCCACAGACAGTACATGCACCTGCCACAGCAATGAGCAGCAGCAGCTGGCACTTGTATAAGGACATGTATGTACACAGACTGCAGCTACACGTGTGTGCATTATGTAATGCGACAGCTCCTTCCAGCACACACTGCTGCCCATGCCGCCGGAGGTCACGGGATGGGGAGAGAGGACACAGCTATTCGCCCCAGCAATGTCACCAAGCCAGCCCCCACCCCTGCAGCCTCTCGGTCACAGCCAGCCCCCCGGCAGCCCCTGGGTCACAGCCAGCCCCCACAGGACAGGATACGCTCCAGGTAGTAGTGGTCTCTTTCTGCCTCCATGGCTGCAGCAGGATCTCTCGGGCTGTTGCGGTTGGAGTCTCTCTGTTGCTAAGTAACCGCATCCGCAGCTGGTCCCTCAAACATCGCGAGATCTGCTCGGTCCTCGCGATAGTTTTTACACTGGCCGAGCCAGGCGCAGGGAATAGTTCTGTAGCTATGGCAACGCGGTTGGCGTCTTCCGGGTCTCAGCAGGGCACCACGTGACTTTTACAAACCCCCCACCTGCCACCAGGGGCGCCAAACACTATGCATAGTGCATGAATGGAACCAATGATCTTCTAGATTCCATTCAAGGGCATGTTATAAAATTATATCTACAAGCAGATTAGTTTATACAGTATGGGCAACTTTTCCAAATGTCCTTTTAAAAGGTTTAATGTGTGGCCCCTAATTAGGGCAAGTTAAATGGAATATTTCTACAATATAACGAGATAGAAAGCAGGAGATCGTGGCTTTGTCTGCAGGTTCCCATTCTCTTTCCCTTGCATCGCAATCTCATGCTGCTTTCACATCGCAAAATGAAGGTTTCGCACCGGGACTTTGAAACGTGTCAGTCCCGGCACGAGCCTTCATTTTGGGATGTTCACATCCCCACAGTGAACCGGCAATAATGCCGGTTCACTGACGTCATCCAGGGGCGCGGCGGGGAGTCGGAGCGCCATTGTGAGCGGGCGAGGATTCAGCGCTTAGTGTGGACAATAAGCAACACTGCTTTTTTACCGGTTCTTATTGCTGTGTTGCTACCCGTTTAAGGGACGTGGTAACCCCTTTCACATCGCACTAATTACCAGGTCAAAACCGTAACGGCTTGTACCCGGTAATTTGTTGCGATGTGAAAGGGGTATAAGTTTAATCAGTGATGGGGTCAGTGACGGACTGTTGCGGAGGCAGTGATGCAGTGTTTGATGGGAGGGAGCAGTCCAGACAAAACAGGTGCAGACGATGTAGCATTTGCTGCTAGCGATCCCGACAACACCCCCCCTCCCCCCAGCATTTTTGGGAAATTCCACAAATCTGCAGCTAGGTTTGAATCAGGCCCTGTTTGCGATGTCCACTCCCGGTGGCGTAACTAGAATTTTTGTGCCCCCCCCCCCGCCGATATCGGCAGCGCCGCCTCCCCTCCCCCCCACCTGCCCAAGTGAAGTTAGACACCCCCCCTTACCCATCCGCATGCCGCCGAATTCAGGGTCCCGCAGCGCAGATCTTGTCCTGGCTCCGTCTCCTCCTGCAGTTCTATAATGACCATCGCAAAATGACCCTAACAGCAGACAGTTTTTAAGGATGCTAGAGAAGGCCCGCGCCTCCTCTAGCATCCCAAAAAACTGTCTGCTGTATGGGGGCAGCCATTTTCTGATAGTTATTTTTCATTAGAACTGCAGGAGGAGACGGAGCCAGGACAAGATCTGCGCTGCGGCTGGCACCCTGAATGCGGCGGCATGCGGAGGGGTAAGGGGGGTGCGTAAGTTTACTTGGGTGGGAGGTCTAGGGGGAGTGGGGGGCGGCTCTGACGATATGCCCCGCTCCCGGCCTCAGACGCATACTACGGTAGTAGTAAGTTGTAACTATAGCCCCGCAGATTGGCGCCCACAGTCCATCGGCGCCTCCCCGCCACAGCGGGGGCTGTGGGGCTATAGTTACGCCACTATCCACTCCCACAAGTAAAGTGGTTGCATAAGCAATCACTTCTCCTATCCTACGTTCTTATGTCTCCAACCCCAAAGATCCTGCATGTACCAAAGGGGATGGAGCTTAATGGGAAGGTGGCATGGACTTGGATGTGGGGCATGGATGTGGGGCTATAACGAGCACTCTGTTAGATGCTGAGCTTGCCCATACGACAGAAGCCCTGTCCAACTACATGGAAGCCCCGCCCACTTTCCGCCTGGTCAGCGGAAGGAGTTGGTAGGTATGCATCGCTACTGCCGTGTCCAGTCTACATTGACATAGGCCAACCCTGTTGTTCCTTGTTTTTGCATACGTATAGGCTTGCGCAGGTGTACGCAGTTGCAAATTAGTTTGTGATGGCTCCGGTCGGTGTCTCTTTTCATTGACTTGCTTATATCTGCAGTTGCGAAGCTGAGAAAATTGCACAAGCAATAGCATGTGCTTACAAACAAGACATAGGCCCTTATTCAGATCTGATCGCAGTACAAATTTGTTATCAAAATGGGCAAAACCATGTGCACTGCAGGTGGGGCAGATGTAACATGTGCAGAGAGAGAGTTAAATTTGGGTGGGGTGTGTTGAAAATGAAATCTAAATTGCAGTGTAAAAATAATGCAGCCAGTATTTTCCCTGCACAGAAACAAAATAACTCACCCAAATCTAACTCTCTCTTTGCACATGTTACATCTGCCTCCCCCACTCCCTGCAGTGCACATGGTTTTGTCCACTTGAGAAGGAATTTGCCTTTGTGAGTGAACCAGAATAAGACCCTATAGGTGGCCATACACTAGTGTGAGTTGGACCGATGCATCAAGCCAAGAAATCGTATGCATTTAACCTATAATTCTGATGTGATGCGCGGTCCCGTGCACATCGGATCGGAGCTGGCGATCGCCATGGCTGCCATAAAGATTTATAGTATCCCGCAGCCATGAGTGGGATCACATACAATACGTCATATGGAAGAGGACCGAATACGGTGTATCGTACATGATCCTGCCGCCGGGAAGCTATCTATCGAACACCGCAGCTTACCGAACACCTGAGACGCTGCCCGCCACCCGGCCGAATAAACACCCCCACGACGCAGCCGAATCCCCTCTGTAACATGCGAGGTGATGCGTATATGAACACAACCCCTGGCATGCCTCCGCTAGCAGAAGATATTATTCAATAGTTGCTGACCAGCAAATGGTTTCTCCTTCCTTCCCAAATAAAAGAGACAAGGACAAATGTGTCCCTCTGCAAGCAGGTCTGAATTAGGCCCATAATGTAGGAGCGACTACTTACCATTTGTACCCAATTGTGTGCTTTACTCTGTATAGTTCTGTAGATTTCCTTGCGGTTGCCAAACTTTGTCAAATGTTTTTTACTGATAGTTTCATAAAAATGTACTGACGGCCGTAAATATTGCTGACACGGTTTTATGTCGCGCCAACAATTCTCCTACAATAAAACGTAATAACATCTAAAGGAGGCGAATGGAGGGAAAATAAAACTTACAGGTATAAAAAAAAACTGTACAAGCTAAAAATGTCTCAGAACGATTACTTCGGTATATCCAGCGATATTTTTCATCAGGAACTATCAGGAACTATCAGAAACTCAAGGAGTTATTTTGGTTCACTCTTTCTGACAAATTCCTTCTTAGATGGACAAAACCATGTGCACTGCAGGGGTGCAGATGTAAAATGTGCAGAGAGAATTAGATTTGGGTGAGTTATTTTGTTTCTGTGCAGGGTAAATACAGCCTGCTTTATTTTACACTGCAATATAGATCTCACTTTGAAGTAACACCCCACCCAAATCTAACTCTCTCTGCACATGTTACATCTGCCCCCCTGCGGTGCACATGGTTTTGTCCATTATAGAAGGAATTTGTCAGAGAGAGTGAACCAAAATAACCCCCTCAGTTCATGAACCTCTCTTTAAGTATGGAATCATCAAGAACTGGGTTCCTAAACCTGTCCTGGGTTCAAAATGTACTTCCCAAAAATAAAGTGCGGGTTTACAGAAGAGTAGATGTTGCCCATATCAACAGTTGTTAAGAGCAACATCCCCACTTTCCCGATGGGGCAACATCCCCACTTCCCCGATGGGGCAACATCCCCACTTCCCTGTTGCCACGAAGCTGTAAACCCATAGCTATGAGAATCTATCCTGGATTATATGGGTTAACCCACAGCGGCGGGTGATTTACTGCACAAGGGGCTGTAATAGAATTCACAGGGCAGGGGGAACCTCCCACTTCATTCAATGGTCGCTGACCATTGAAAGATGTGGGAGGTGCATTAATGTGTAAGCAGGGCTATTTTTCAGCAGGCTCCAGCAGGAACTGAGGCCCTTATTCCATACCTCCCAACTTTGGAGGAGTCCGAGGAGGGACGCAGCTGCAGCGCACCGTAGGCGCGTCGGAAATTTCGGGGGTGTGGCTTAATTTCGGGGCGTGGTCTATACTAGCGGCTCTCCCGCGAGGCCACGCCCCCATTTTGGCGCTATGGGGGCATGACCCAGAGGCTCTGTGAGCCTCTAGCCATGCCCCCAGCCCCCTGGCTACGGGAATAGACGCTGTGCGCATGCGCACAGCGTTTATTCCCCGCTGCTTAGCAGCCGACAAGGGGGACTCCCAACAGCCCCCCTCACCGCGGGACACTGCCGACCGCGGGAGGGACAGCGGGACAGGCCCTGATAATCGGGACTGTCCCGCTGTAATCGGGACTGTTGGGAGGTATGTTATTTTAGTTCACTCTTTCTGACAAAATATTTCTTAGATGGACAAAACCATTTGCACTGCAGGTGAGGCAGGTGTAAAGTCCCACCCAAATCTAATTATCTGAGCACAAGTAACATCTGCCTCACCTGCAGTGCACATGGTTTTGTCCATCTAAGAAATATTTTGTCAGAAAGAGTGAACTAGAATAAGGGCCACAGTTCCTGCTGGAGCCTGCAGAAAAATAGCCCTGTGTGTAAGGTAGCTCTGAGCAACCTTACATGTGTGTGCACGCTGGGGAGGAAATGGGCGGGCAGCTGACATCCGGTGATGTCAGCTGCCAACCCCCCTCTGCTGCGTCTTGGTCTCATTAGCATAAGAACACTCAGCGTTGTCATGGGAACGCCCATGAAACGCTGGGCGTTCCCATATGCTAATGGAGCTGCCCGGCGCCCCATGCCCCCTCTCCGCCCCCCTGTCCGCTGTGTTGGGTGCGTGCTCTCGGCTAACAGTCTGTGCGTATGCACATGTGCAGAAATGTGCATGCGCATTAATTAAACATCGGTCCTGGTGCGAATGAAGCACTGGTGCAAACGGACCTGGATAGGGTCCGAATATAGCCGTGGTAAGCTTATTGAGATAATTGGATAGCTCCAGGCAAAGCGATTACCTGCAGCCAATGACCGCGGGTCACTGCGCACAATTGATTGCCGTCATTCGGTCAACATTTTTCTTTCAAAAACCGACTTGTTCATACTTTGGAACCGCGTATCAGTGGGCATGGAGGGAGACACAGCGAGCCATGAGAGCAGACACCGTACACTCATACGGTGTCCATGCCAACCAGTGGCGGTTCTTACCTATGCCCCCCCTCCAGGTAAAATCCGCCACTGTAGTGAAGCCAGATGCAGTCAGTGAGACTGCACTTTCTTCACTGTGACTGGCAGTGACTTCCTATTGGACGTCCGACCTGCCAGTCACCCAAGGCAGTCCCATTGGGAGGTGTTCCCTCCCTCTGTGACGCCTTTTCTGCGGGCTGCCGTTGAAAAAATGGCAAGTGCGCATGCACAGTGCCTATATCGGTACTGCGCACGCACTGGTCCCGGTGCCTGTCATTTGTACTATACAGGCACCGGGACCATGATTCCTTCTATGGGCTGTTGCCGAAGCAGCCCATAGAAGCTGGCCGCATGCGCGGTACAGAGGTTTGTACTGCGCATCCGCATGCGCCTGTCATCATCATAGCACAGGTGCCGGGGACTGAGAGGGGAGGCGGCGGCGATAGGGGGGTGCCGGAATCGCAGTACCCCTGCTGCAGCCAGAGGCAGCCCTCCTCCCGCATAAGCTATGAGCCGCCACTGATGCCAACCTAGATAAACCACAACATGAAAAATCTTTACCTATGTTGACATTTTCAATGTCAACCTTTTTCATGTGTCAACCTTCTGCCTGTCGGGTATGTATATGTACTAGGTTGACCATTGGAGGTTGACATGTTGACAGGTCAACACATGAATTAGGTCGAAATGGCTATGGTTGTCAGGGGTCAACACAAGCATTAGGTCGACAACGGGAAGGTCAAGTTTTTAGCTTTTGTGTTCCAAATGTCATCATAGTTCACATGGACATGTCCAAACTGTACCCCGTCCCCTCGCATGGCTCACTGCGCTCTCCATGCTGCGGGCGGGGCACCCCTCTGCGCTCTCCAACCACGCTGTAGCGGATGGTAAGGCATTAAATACCGCCTGCCGGCACATGTCGGCTAAAAACAAAAAATTAGAAAAAATTCTGTCAACCTTTCGACTGTCGACCTTCCTATTGTTTTATCTAATGATTGTGTTGATCTTCCAACCCTTTTGACGTTAACAGTGTCAACCTATTTCATGTGTGGACATAAGCCATGTTGACCTTCAGCGGTCAACCAAATGCATGTCAACCTAAATAGGGACAACCTAATGATTGTGTACCCTGCCTGTCCACCAATAGCGGTTGACCTTTTGAGCGGATTCCCTGCCCGTCTCCTCTTCAGGGAGACAGGCAGGGTGAGTGTGGGGGTTGCGGGGGGCTACGGGGGAGCAGCTGGGAGCCGGCGGCTGGCTCAGACAGAACGGAGCGTGCGCCCCCTTCTGTCGGATGGCACACAGCGGCGATTGCCAATTCTATCGCCAGGAGCAGCTTCACTGAGAGCTGCTCCATCTGTAGCACTGGTTAATCCCAGGGTTGCCGACTTGCACAAGATCCTCTCTGGGAGAAGCCCGGAGAGGAATATTTCATTATGAGTTCGTTGGCGGGGCTTAACGGTGACGTCATTAAGCCCCGCCCCCATTACGGCAAATAGCCGAAATAACTGATCTCCATGGCGGGGGCGGTGCTAAAATGACACGATTGTGTCATTTTAGCTCCGCCCCCTCCTCTGAGACCCGTGGATTGCGGCATTTAAATGCCGCGATCGGGGGGGCTCATTGGGGGTCCCCCTGGTTCCGGGAGGGTTGCCCACCCTTCCTGGGGCCGGGAGGGGGGACCCCATTTTCGGGAGACTCCCGCAAATTCCGGGAGGGTCGGCAACCCTGGTTAATCCCAGCAGCTTCCTGTTTCTTTTGGGTATTGTAGTTTGCAGCTGTGACATTGCATTGCTACCGTTACAATTGTTACCTGTGTAACAAGCTGGCCTGCCCTTGACTATATCTTGGATTCATTACTCTTGTGTGTATTTTGGATTTGTAGCAAGTATTTAATTTTTCTTTTCTCTTGCAGATTAATCAATGTGCAACTTGCTGAATTTTTTTTTTTTTTAGGGTAGTAAAAATGTCATCCACGACGCCGTAAAAAAAATGTATGATTTCAACACGAGCTTTTTTGTTCCCCCTTACTATTGTGCTGATGCATTAAAACACTTTAGCCGTAAAGTTTTAACAATTGCTGTGTGTCTCACCACCTCGCGCACAGCTACAGACACCCTTTTGTGTGTGTTTTTTTTAAAGGATTTTTGTTAAACAGCAAAACACAAATATTTTAGAACTTTAAAATGACAATAGTGCCATCTGCTGGTATTTAAGTAGATTGCAGACACTATGGAATATGGAAAGTGTTCGGCAGCTTACACCTTGGGGTGTATTGATTTTTTTTTTTTTTTTTTGTAATGTTCTTCTACTGTAGGGCCCTTATTCCGATCTGATCGTAGTACAAATTTGTTATCAAAATGGGCAAAACCATGTGCACTGCAGGTGGGGCAGATGTAACATGTGCAGAGAGAGTTAGATTTGGGTGGGGTGTGTTGGAACTGAAATCTAAATTGCAGTGTAAAGATAATTCAGCCAGTATTTACCCTGCACAGAAACAAATAACTAAAATCTAAAGGTGCATACACACTGTACAATTTTTTGACCAATTTGGTTGAAAAATATTTCCATTGAACCCAGTGTCCTGGACGAAAGATGTTGACAAAAGATATTTACGAAAGATATTGACGACAGACGAACGACGAATGATGATGCGCATACCCGCCAGTTGTTTATCAAGATTGATCGTCAACTGTGCATGCAGCTCAATTTGGATATCTTTCAAAACGAGCCTATAAACTGTAGCTAGATCTTTCGTCTGTCGTCAATATCTTTCGTCAACATCTTTCGTCCAGGACACTGGGTTCAATGGAAATGTCTTTCAACCAAACTCTCTCTATACATGTTACATCTGCCCCACCTGCAGTGCATGTGGTTTTGCCCATTTTGAGAACAAATTTGTACTACAATCAGATCTGAATAAAGCCCTGTACACACACATCGATTTGCTTTTTCATTCAATGTTAGATTCGATTTTCTATTAGATCTGGCATTAGATCTTTCCAATTCGATTTGGCATAAGATCTGTACTTTTGCATTAGATATCGAATTCGATATACATTCATGGTACATTGTACACATTCGATATACTAGATCGAATTCGATATTACCTTGGCTGCACAGTAGATTTTTCTGTTCGATTTTGTGAAAACGAGAGCGCGCATCGAATAGAATGTAGATGGAAGTGACACAAAAACCTTTCGATTTCATTTAGGATTCGATTCGATTTTGCTTCTATAAGCAAAATCGAATTGAAAATCATGAAAAATCGATGCATGTGTGCAGGGCTTGTGGGCCAAGGTGTAAATGCCCCCCTGCATATACACCAATACAGAGCATTCTTATGGTCATCAGTTCATGTTGACGTACAATTACACAGACACCAAAAAAGTTATAAAAAACTCATGTTGACCTGTTGACTGTCAACCTAAGTCCAAGTCGACCTTCCCGTGTGTCGACCTTGGCTCATGACCTTCAGTGCTCGACTCAATGCATGTCAACCTAATGGTATGACCCATACCCCCTTTCAGAGCGTTGCTAGCTTTTACCATGATGTTCTACTGAATAAATATATTAGCCCAGATAAAATGAGATGCGAGATCTGTAAAGTTACAGGAGTCTAATCTGTATATCTTGGATTTTATAGCTCTATTTACTTGGAACTTGTGCAGTAATTTTATTTTTGTGGTTATATCGCGCTGCCATATCTCTAGTTCAGTGATTTGCACCGAGCTTATGTTCTCCCTTTTTATTTTAATAGCAATATTTATAACAGCAATTTTTCTTTTTGTTTATGTTTTCTTACTGTTTGAGCTGGGGCTGAATGGACGAACTTGAAAGATGTCGTTTCCAGGAGGCAGTTAGAACCGGAATTGAAAACCCATCTCTCCTTCCTTTTTCACATTTACATATGTGAGTTTGCCATCTCTCTCTCTGTCTGGGAATCTGCATACACCACAACCCAATATTTGATAGTCTGGTGACGGGCTTATGGTATGGATTATGCAGATTCCTGGGCACCGCATGACTGACAGGAAATCGACGTTCGTGGGTGGTAACTGGACGTTTTCTGGGCTGTTTAGAAAAATGCAGGTGTGTCCTTGTGTTTTCAGGGAGGGTCTGTGATGTCAGCTCCGGCCTCTATCAGCCTGTGTTTCTCTGTCGCAGAGTTTTGGAAGGGTCAGCGTTACTCGCCACAGACTGGAAAAACCATTTGATGGTCCAGAAATTGCGTATGCAGGGCCGGTGCTAGGGTGTTTGGCTCCTCCCTGCAAACTCTAAATGTGCGCCCTCCCATACCTTATAAAAGAGCGCATGCTAGAGGTACAGTAAACCCCACAAAAAAAGTTGTGTACTCACAAGGAATGTCTTCTAAAATGACACCACACAGTAGCAATCTTACTCATATTATACCACACATCAGTTTACCTTATTCCTGTTACAAAACAGTTGTTTATGTTACTTCAGGAATTTGTACCCTTTACACGCATTATGCCACAGTAGTGCCCTTTATATACAATTCTACTAGTAGTGCCTTTTACATATAATGCCCAAAGTAATTCATCTTACACATAATGCCCAAAGTAATGCCATTTATACATCATTTCCAGAGTAATGCAGTGCTGCCTACACATAATGCCCAGAGTAATGCAGGTTACAACTAATGCCCACATTAGTGCCGCCTACACATAATGCTCAGAGTAATGCAGGTTACAACTAATGCCCACATTAGTGCCGCCTACATATAATGCCCAGAGTAATGCAGGTTACAACTAATGCCCACATAAGTGCTGCCTACACATAATGCCCAGAGTAATGCAGGTTACAACTAATGCCCACATTAGTGCCGCCTACAGATAATGCCTAGAGTAATGCAGGTTACAACTAATGCCCACATTAGTGCCGCCTACACATAATGCTCAGAGTAATGGAGGTTACAACTAATGCCCACATTAGTGCCGCCTACATATAATGCCCAGAGTAATGCAGGTTACAACTAATGCCCACATTAGTGCCGCCTACATATAATGCCCAGAGTAATGCAGGTTACAACTAATGCCCACATTAGTGCCGCCTACATATAATGCCCAGAGTATTGCAGGTTACAACTAATGCCCACATTAGTGCCGCCTACATATAATGCCCAGAGTAATGCAGGTTACAACTAATGCCCATATTAGTGCCGCCTACATATAATGCCCAGAGTAATGCAGGTTACAACTAATGCCCACATTAGTGCCGCCTACATATAATGCCCAGAGTAATGCAGTTTACAACTAATGCCCACATTAGTGCCGCCTACATATAATGCCCAGAGTATTGCAGGTTACAACTAATGCCCACATTAGTGCCGCCTACATATAATGCCCAGAGTATTGCAGGTTACAACTAATGCCCACAATGATAACACTTACACATAATCCCTGGAGTAATGCAGGTTACACGTAAGGTCCACAGTACAGTTGCATACACATAATTTGTAGAGTAGAGTAATGCAGGTTACACATATTACTGCTTACACATAATGCCCAGAGTAATGTGGGCCCCCTTTCATCTTTATAATATGCAACCTCCCCTAGTTACCTTATATACTTATATATGTTGAGGTAGAGGCGTCACTCCGAGACTTCCTCTTTCTCAACATACATACTGTAAGTATTATATATTGTGACAAGAACACTGGAAAAGTGTTTGAGGGCAGATATATTTGTCCCAGGTTCTTGTCTTACACCTTTTAGAAACAGGAATACTTCCATGAGAATGTTTCTTTTTTGTCAAAGCTGAGTAAAGGCCCAGCTCGGGTGTTTGGCCTCACAGAGGGCTAATCAGCAGTTGCAGCTGTGCAAGGCCCATGTAGAGCTGCTGGACTGATCAGTGGGGGCAGACTGCCTGGGGAGGCTGCAGAATCTCTGTGAGAGGAACAAGCTTTCTGATGCAAGTACGCCATCCAGTAGTGACGGGAAAACTCCGTGTTTTGTTTAGAGATAGTTTGGAATATCATGTGTTTAGTGAGTGCCGGACAGGCAAGGTATTTTCTTTTGTTGTTTATTTCTATTTTCTGCTGAATAAAACTGGTTGTGGCCAGTTGCACCCCAAAGGCTAAACTTGTATGATTTCTCAGCTGCTGCTTGCTGCCTTCTCTACCAGGAAAAGGTATCCAGTTCCCGTACAGTGTTACAATATATATCAGTGCAGTTTGTTAGGTGCCCTTCAAAGTTAATTATACTGTATTAACACAGAGGTGGCAGTGGCAGGGGCGGATTGGCTAATGAAGTCACCGGGACATTTCCCGGTAGGCCGGCGGACCCTGAGGCCGAAAGCTGCTGGACACTGGTGACACTGAATAAAGGGGCCGGCCACCTCGGAGTTATTGGTAGCAGTGGCCGTGCCCGGAAGTGGTTCACTGTCTCAAAATTTGTACGCATTAGCTGCCCCCTTCCTTCGGAGGTCAGCCGCAGCGAACACCAGCAGCAGCTCAGGTGGTGGAGCTGCGGCTGGGAAGACAGCGGGGGTGCCAGTCAGAAGCGTACCGAGCAGAGAACCCCCTCCCCCTGTGCTGCTGCAGCTTCTGCTGCTGCTCCGGCTCTCAGTGGCTGCTGCTGCCTGTCACACTACAGGCAGCAGCGCCAGCAACATAAAGCCCAGCCGGCTTAGGTCATTCCCAGCTCCCATATCTCCCAACCCCCCCCCCCCCTAACTACTGTACATCAGTCAGTGACTGTCAGCATGGACAGGGGGCGGAGCTACATGGAATGGATGGGCGGAGCTACATGGGACGAAGGGGCGGGGCTACACGGGAGCACAGCAGGGCTGATGAAAGGAGAGGATGCTGACACACAGATTTTAAGGTAAAAAAATAGTGTGTGAGAGCGAGCAGTACTCAGCAAACTATGTCCAGATGGAGCCATCCTCATTGTACCTGTCCCCCGCACACCAATCGCCGCAGTGCGCTGGGGATTCTGGCATGTGTGCATCTCCAATGCTTGCCTGCCCCATTCCCAGCAATGAACATGCGAGCGTCCGAGACGATTGCGTGTCCGTTTATTCTGGCGGGCCACCCGCCAGATCGGAGCATCTGGCGCACCAGCGACAACAATGAGGCTGGCTCCATCTGTAAAAGCAGCGTAGTGATGTGGATGTTATGTACAGAATAAGCAGCATACTACTGATGGCAGCTGGTGTGGGCGTTACGTATAGGCAGCTCTACTACTGACGGCAACTGGTGTGGGCGTTACATATAGGCAGCTCTAGTACTGACGGCAACTGGTGTGGGCGTTACATATAGGCAGCGCTACTACTGACGGCAACTGGTGTGGGCGTTACATATAGGCAGCATTACTACTGACCGCAACTGGTGTGGGCGTTACATATAGGCAGCTCTACTACTGACGGCAACTGGTGTGGGCGTTACATGTAGACAGCATTACTACTGATGGCAACTGGTGTGGGCGTTACGTATAGGCAGCATTACTACTGATGGAACTGGTGTGGGCGTTACATGTAGGCAGCGCTACTACTGTCGGCAGCTGGTGTGGGCGTTCTATATAGGCAGCGATACTATTGATGGCAACTGGTGTGGGCGTTACTTATAGGCAGCTCTACTACTGACGGCAACTGGTGTGGGCGTTACATATAGGCAGCTCTACTACTGACGGCAACTGGTGTGGGCGTTACATGTAGACAGCATTACTACTGATGGCAACTGGTGTGGGCGTTACGTATAGGCAGCATTACTACTGATGGAACTGGTGTGGGCGTTACATGTAGGCAGCGCTACTACTGATGGCAGCTGGTGTGGGCGTTCTATATAGGCAGCGATACTATTGATGGCAACTGGTGTGGGCGTTACTTATAGGCAGCTCTACTACTGACGGCAACTGGTGTGGGCGTTACATATAGGCAGCTCTACTACTGACGGCAACTGGTGTGGGCGTTACATGTAGACAGCATTACTACTGATGGCAACTGGTGTGGGCGTTACGTATAGGCAGCATTACTACTGATGGAACTGGTGTGGGCGTTACATGTAGGCAGCGCTACTACTGATGGCAGCTGGTGTGGGCGTTACGTATAGGCAGCTCTACTACTGACGGCAACTGGTGTGGGCGTTACATGTAGGCAGCTCTAGTACTGACGGCAACTGGTGTGGGCGTTACATATAGGCAGCATTACTACTGATGGCAACTGGTGTGGGCGTTACATATAGGCAGCATTACTACTGACCGCAACTGGTGTGGGCGTTACGTATAGGCAGCTATACTACTGACGGCAACTGGTGTGGGCGTTACGTATAGGCAGCTCTACTACTGACGGCAACTGGTGTGGGCGTTACATGTAGGCAGCATTACTACTGATGGCAACTGGTGTGGGCGTTACGTATAGGCAGCATTACTACTGATGGCAACTGGTGTGGGCGTTACATGTAGGCAGCATTACTACTGATGGCAACTGGTGTGGGCGTTACATGTAGGCAGCGCTACTACTGTCGGCAGCTGGTGTGGGCGTTCTATATAGGCAGCAATACTATTGATGGCAACTGGTGTGGGCGTTACTTATAGGCAGCTCTACTACTGACGGCAACTGGTGTGGGCGTTACGTATAAGCAGCTCTACTACTGACGGCACTGGTGTGGGCGTAACATATAGGCAGCTCTACTACTGACGGCAACTGGTGTGGGCGTTACATGTAGGCAGCATTACTACTGATGGCAACTGGTGTGGGCGTTATGTATAGGCAGCATTACTACTGATGGCAACTGGTGTGGGCGTTACGTATAGGCAGCGCTACTACTGTCGGCAGCTGGTGTGGGTGTTACATATAGGCAGCGCTACTACTGTCGGCAGCTGGCATGGGTGTTACATATAGGCAGCACTACTACTGTTGGCAGCTGGTGTGGGCGTTACGTATTGGCAGCGATACTACTGTTGGCATCTGGTGTGGGCGTTACATATAGGCAGCGCTACTACTGACGGCAACTGGTGTGGGCGTTACATATAGGCAGCTCTACTACTGACGGCAACTGGTGTGGGCGTTACATATAGGCAGCATTACTACTGACGGCAACTGGTGTGGGCGTTACATATAGGCAGCGATACTACTGTCGGCAGCTGGTGTGGGCGTTACATATAGGCAGCGATACTACTGTCGGCAACTGATGTGGGTGTTACATATAGGCAGGGCTACTACTGTCGGGAACTGGTGTGGGCGTTACATATAGGCAGCATTACTACTGATGGCAACTGGTGTGGGCGTTACATGTAGGCAGCGCTACTACTGACGGCAACTGGTGTGGGCGTTACATGTAGGCAGCGCTACTACTGACGGCAACTGGTGTGGGCGTTCTATATAGGCAGCAATACTATTGACGGCAACTGGTGTGGGCGTTACATATAGGCAGCTCTACTACTGACGGCAACTGGTGTGGGCGTTACATATAGGCAGCATTACTACTGATGGCAACTGGTGTGGGCGTTACGTATAGGCAGCATTACTACTGACGGCAAATGGTGTGGGCGTTACATATAGGCAGCGATACTACTGTCAGCAGCTGGTGTGGGCATTACATGTAGGCAGCGCTACTACTGACGGCAACTGGTGTGGGCGTTACGTATAGGCAGCTCTACTACTGACGGCAACTGGTGTGGGCGTTACATATAGGCAGCGCTACTACTGTCGGCAGCTGGTGTGGGCGTTACATATAGGCAGCGATACTACTGTCGGCAGCTGGTGTGGGCGTTACATATAAGCAATGCTACTACTGACGGCAACTGGTGTGGGCATTAGTTAAAATCAGCGCTATTACTGTCGGCAACTGGTGTGGGCATTAGGTATAGGCAGTGCTACTACTTTATCTTTCCCCCACCCAGAGCTATGCCCCCTACTAATATCTCTATCACTGTTAACAACACCATCATCTCCCCTGTTCCCCAACTCCACTGCCTGGGTGTCACTCTTGACTCCACCCTCTCCTTTGCACCCCACATCCAAGCCCTGGCCCATTCTAGCCGGTTCCAGTTACGCAACATTGCTCGCATCAGGCCCTTTCTCTCTCAGAATGCAACTAAGCTGATCATCCACTCATTGGTCATCTCACGGCTTGACTACTGTAATGCACTTCTCACCGGCCTTGCTCAATCCCAACTAGCTCCTCTCCAATCTGTCCTCAATGCTGCAGCCAAGCTTATCTTCCTCTCCCGCCGCTCTAATTCTGCCACTCCCCTTCAACAAAATCTGCACTGGGTCCCATTCCCCGACAGAATCCTCTTCAAACACCTCACACTCACATACAGGGCCATCTCTAATTCCATTGCTCCATATATCTCTAACCTCATCTCCATTCATACACCCTCCCGCCCTCTACGGTTGGCTGACGACTGTCGTCTCTCCTCCACCCTGATCACTGCTTCCCATGCTAAAGTACAGGACTTTGCCCGTGCTGCACCCCTTCAGTGGAACGCACTCCCTTGCTCCATTAGACTCTCCCCGTCCTTGCAAAGCTTCAAACGGGCACTGAAAACTCACCTATTCATCAAAGCGTACCCTTCCACTGCATAAACCAGCTGGTTCTCCAACCCCTTGCCTGTTTACATCCTGCTATCTAACCACCACCCCCTCGCTTGCACCTCTTGTAATCTGTCTGTCTCCCCTTCCTACTAGATTGTAAGCTCCTCCGAGCAGGGCCCTCTTCCCTCCTGTTGTCAAAGCCCACTTCTCTTCACATGTCACTCACAGCTCTTCTATACTCCAACACTCAGTGACCATCTTCGTCTGCATACTCATCTCCATCATGGGCCACAAGCCTCTAGTTGTATGTTGATTGAGTCCTCACTACTTATATTTAAGCTGTAATGTGTATTGATCTGTGGCGCTCTTTATTTGTACTGTATTTTTGTTATTTATTCAATGTTATGCCAAGCTTTGTCTCCCTGTATTGTTCCTTTGTACGGCGCTGCGAAACACTTGTGGCGCCTTATAAATAAAATTATAATAATAATAATAATAGTATAAGCAGGGCTACTACTGTCGGCAACTGATGTGGGTGTTACGTATAATCAGTGCTAGACTTTCAGCAACTGGTGTGGGCATTACGTATAGGCAGAGCTACTAGTGTCGGCCATTGGTGTGGGCGTTACATGTAGGCAGCGCTACTCTTGTCGGCAACTGGTGTGGGCATTAGCTAAAAGAAGCGCTATTACTGTTGGCAACTGGTGTGGGCATTAGGTAAAAGCAGTACTACTACTTTCGGAAACTGGTGTAGGTGTTACGTATAATCAGCGTGTCAGCATGTCAAAATGTCTAGTTATGGCACTGGTGCTGTATAATGTGAATAAGATGGTGTACTGTGTGGTGTAATTTGAAATGAGTGTACTGTTGTGTGGCCATGCCCCTTCTTTGTGAGACTACATATCTTTTTTCCTCGTCTCTCTCTGCACTCTCCTCGTCTCTCTCTCTCTCTCTCTCTCTCTCTGTGCTCTCCTCTTCTCTCTCTCTCTGCACTCTCTTCCGCTCTCCTCGTCTCTCTCTCTGTGCTCTCCTCGTCTCTCGCTCTCTCCTCATCTCTCTCTCTCTGCGCTCTCCTCGTCTCTCTCTCTCTGCGCTCTCCTCGTCTCACTCTCTCTCTCTGCGCTCTCCTCGTCTCTCTGTCTTGGTGCTCTCCTCATCTCTCTCGGTACTCTTCTCATCTCTATCTCTGCGCTCTCCTCATCTATCTCTCTCTGCGCTCTCCTTGTCTCTCTGTCTCTGTGCTCTCCTTGTCTCTCTCTCTCTCTCTGCGCTCTCCTTGTCTCTCTCTCTCTGGGGTTTATTCTAGTTCATTCTTTCTGACAAAATCCTTCTTAGATGGACAAAACCATGTGCACTGCAGGGGGGGCAGATGTAACATGTGCAGAGAGAATTAGATTTGGGTGAGTAATTTTGTTTCTGTGCAGGGAAAATACTGACTGCTTTATTTTTACACTGCAATATAGATCTCACTTTGAAGTAAAACCCCACCCAAATCTAATTCTCTCTGCACAAGTAACACCTGCCCCCCCTGCAGTGCACATGGTTTTGCCCATCTAAGAAGGATTTTGTCAGAAAGAATGAACCAAAATAAGGCCCTCTGTGCTCTCCTTGTCTCGCTCTCTCTGCACTCTCCTTGCCTCTCTCTCTCTCTGTGCTCTCCTTGCCTTTCTCTCTCTGCGCTCTCCTTGCCTCTCTCTCTCTGCACTCTTCTTGTCTCTCTCTCTGCGCTCTCCTTGTCTCTCTCTGCACTCCCCTTGTCTCTCTCTCTCTGCGCTCTCCTTGTGTCTTTCTCTCTGTTCTCTCCTTCTCTCTCTCACCGGACTCGCAGCCTTTTTTTTGCCGCGAATCGCGGGAGGGGGGGGGGGTCGCGGGGGGGTGGGGGTGCCACGAATTGCGGGAGGGGGGGTGGAAGGGGGGCCGCGAATCGCAGGAGGTGGGGCGCGGGGGGCGCTCACCTGGTGGCTGTGGAGTAGGTTCCTGGGCAACATGGGGAGGCAGAGGGTGTCTGGCACTGTGGGCTCACTGGGCTGGTTCTCTGTCATGTGAGTCAGTCATGTGAGTCAGAGGCTCCACCCAGCGTTACAGACACACTCACACACTTTGAGTGACAGATGTAGCCAAATATATAAGATATATATATATATATATATATATATATATATATGTAGCGCACCTCACACACTTACACATTGGACACATTCACACAACACAACACATACACACACAAACATACATAACACACCACACACAGTACAACACACATAAAAACAGTACATCACACACAAACACACAGAACACACAAAAAATAAATGCATCATAGGTGCTAAATCTCAGGAGCGGATGTGGAATTGATCAACACACACAAATATCAAGTCAGGAGCGGTGTGTTTCATACAACACCACACCTGATGTCACTGCTGTCATTGAGTATCAATGCAAACACATTCTAACATTACGGTGGAGGTTTAACAAATTACAATCTTGGGCCTTTGGAACAGCATAAGATGAAATTTTACAGCAATTTTGGAAATTTAAAACCCCCCAAGGTTTTCCAGGGCAACACCGGGTGGGTCAGCTAGTTGTCAATAAAAGCCTTCGACACTTATGACCTATTTGTCATTTTATTCCAGTATACTAGAGTAGCAAATGACAAATATTTATTTATAAAACTTTTTCCCATGGCTGTACATCTTTCCGGCAATGTCTTCAGAAACATGGCACCAGGACTGGAGATAGCAAGCACTGTGCCAGAATCTCTGTCATGTTCTCCCATCTTTTCAGTCATCGCCGACACTTCCAGCAACATGTATGGGGTGACCTCCTTCACACGCCGCCACATTTGTTAAAACGGCCTTTACTGTAGCTATAGTAATCCTATTACTTTTGGCTGCAGCATGACTCTGTCATTCCTTATTTGGCTATGTGTAATAATATATCGTGTTTCATTCTCAAAGCCTACCCCTGGGATAGAGGGTTCAGCTTGGAACTTGAACTATGTACAACTTACTTGACAGGGGCTATCTCAGCAGTGACTTGGGGCCATGATAGCAGGGGTTACTGGAGGTCTGAAATGTATCCTTAGGGGGAAAGACCAAAGACAGAAGCTCTCGCCTACAATTATCGTATTAATGCCTAGATGTTCGCTGTTATCACATTACTGTGGAGCACTGTGGAAAATAATGGCATTTATGTTGGGAGTGATGTCTATCGTAAAAATATCAGAAGGACAAAATTCAAAAAATAACAGTACTGTATGCCAAGTGGTAGACACAGGTTGGGTACGAATTTGGGCAGGATACTGACAGCGGCATCCCAACATTCAAAGTCGTGACGCATCCCAACAAGTATTAAACATTAGTACCCCTATCCCTAATTCAGGGGCGGCACCAGGGTAAGTGACACCTGGTGCGGCTAAGAGACGAGTGCTGAAGGGGCACATCTGAATAGCGAGCATGACCACATGGAGCCCCCAATGACATAACTAAGGGGGCGTGACTTAGTGGTGAACTCCCTGATGACCTCAAACCAGGGGCGTAAGGCCTGCTGCCAGGATACTCTTCTGTATCCTTCTCAGTGACGGTAGCCAAATGCTGCATGTAATTGTCTGCAGCACCTGGCTCCTGTCACAGTGGAGGCTTCTGCATATTGGTGTCACACATTGGAAGGGTAACATTTGGGTGAAGCCATTTATTGTCAAACAACTGTGTTTACTCTTTTTAAATCCTATTAACAACAGAAACTACCCAAATGACCCTGATCAAAAGCTTAGATACCCTGGAGATTTTGGCCTGATAACATGCACACAAGTTGACACAAACGGGTTTGAATGGCTACTAAAGGTAACCATCCTCACCTGTGATCTGTTTGCTTGCAATCAGTGGGTGTGTATTAAAGGTCAGTGAGTTTCTGGTCTCCTGAAAGACCCTTGCATCTTTAATCCAGTCCTGCACTGACGTGTCTGGATTCTGAGTCATGGGGAAAACAAAATAATTGTCAAAGGATCTGCTGGAAAAGGTAATTGAACTGCATAAAACAGGAAAGGGATATAAAAGATATCCAAGCAATTGAAAATGCCAATAAGCAGTGTTCAAACATTAACTAAGAAGTGGAAAATGAGGGATTCTGTGGAAACCAAATCACGGTCAGGTAGTCCAACAAAAATTTCAGCCACACAAATTCTGCTAGGGTATGTAAACTTATGAGCACAACTGTATATATCAGCTACGTGTAAAACAATTTGAAAATACTTTAAAATACGGGAGTGGTGTGTCCCTGGGGGAAGCTGGATTTTAGGGAACGTGATTTATTTACGTTTATACCTTTGTGTCATCACTTCTGACAAATCACAAAATGAAAAAAATATATATAATCAAAGTGGTATATTCCGCCAATTAAACACATTGATATTTAAATTCTATTTTGCTTAAGACCCAGGGCCTGATTCATTAGCATTTGGAACGGGGTGAATTCCAATGGTGGAGGGGTCAAGCACGTATTTGTATTTGTGCAGACCCCGGCAGTGAACAGATTTGGTGAGTTGTATAATCACCAGGCCATGCATTGTGGGGAGGGAGGGCCGGGGGTGGATGGGAACAGAAACGGGTCTCACCCATTGGAACGCCTAACGTTTTATGGGCGTCCCCAATTAAAACGCTGGCGTTCCCATGGGAATGCAGGTGGGCCTTTGCCTGACAGCTGACATCATCAGCGCCCAGGTTAGCCAACGAATCCCCTTGCATGGTACCAAGGGATCTGGTGCCGGGGGGTGGGGGGGGGGGGAATTGGCGGAGGAGGGGGGATTGGCGGGGCGGCGTTTCAGTGTTACAGAATCACCCCCCTAATACTCTAAAAGCTGTATTCTAGCAAGAAAAACTGCAGTGGTACTTTATGCATGGTGGGCCTGATTTGGACCTTCTTGCTGGGCTGAGGGTGTTCGGAGCTCAGTGAGCATGTAGCCGCTGCATTGCCGGACACACTCCCCCCGCCACTGTGCACGTCTGCGAACACGTACGCAGCCGTGCGCACAGGGAAAATCATTCACCATCATTTCCCCCTGCTTGCAGCACTGAGTGGCCAAGGACTCACTCAGCTCTCCAAAGGCCGGGGGAGAAGGAGACCACTGAGGCTGCTGACTACATCAAGGGCCCTTACTCCCAATGGCCGGGGGAGAAGGAGACCACTGAGGCTGCTGATGACGTCAAGGGCCCTTACTCCCAATGGCCGGGGGACACCTACATGTTCTGGAGGATGCACAGAAAATGCCGGCTGTTGCCCCCAAATACCCGCAGGCTGCCTTCGGGTGGATGCCCATGCGCGTTCATTCGATAATCGCTCGGGCTGGCAAATTTGCAGTCTGGTGTGTGGCACTGAATTGGGCCCTGTTTGCAGATAGAGCAGGATTGTTTGTGGTGGACGGGGCACCATCAGTAATTGGAAAATCTGCATCATGTCGTCTCTGCTTAATGTTAATGTAACAGCTTCATAGCAGAACGTAATGAAGATGTTCAGGTTAATAAACAAAAGAGAAGCAGCGCCACACTGCGCCATCCACTGCGCTTCTCCTGCAGGTGACAATGAGCCTGGATCGTTAACACAGCCCCCCTGCAGTATTCATGAACTTAAAGACAGAATAAATATGCAGACTGAAACTCTACAGCGGTGCGTGTCCACCGCCTCTGTGACAGGCGAATGTCACTTCTGTGTAACCGTCCCTCAATTAGGACTGTGGAGCAACATGCCAGTCAGTCTTGGTGCCTTTGATCAGTGTTTCAAAGGGATTTTTTTTCTTTTCAGTTTTTAGTTCAAGGAGCCTCTATCAGGGTAGGCCATGTACGTAAGAAGAATACCTTCGGCGGCAGGAATAGCTTTTTCTTGTGAAGCCAGATGGACAAGAATTTCAGGAAGCCTGAGACCTTGGGTGCAGGTAAATATGATGCACCTGTTATAGGCACCTAAATTTGTCTGCTGGCGGTAATAGTGTTTTACTGTAGCTCGCAGGAGGCTGAAGGATTATACAAGAACTTTACATAGATTATATGTGTTCATATATATATATATGCCGGCACTCAACAAAAACTTACTTCAATATAGGTGCCAATCCCAAAATATTTATACAAAATTACAAAATCCAAAAAAGGGGAGGCACTCAGAATTTGCATTTGGAATTTCTGGTAATAGTTTGTTTGTTCCTTTCAGGTTATTTGCATAAGACCGATTCTTTTTCTTTTCTGGATTTTTTATATATATATATATATATATATATATATATATATATATATATATACACATACAATCCACGAAGGGGAGTGGCACTCGGAAAGTGAATACACGGTACACAGAAATACTGCATATATATATAACCAATAAATACAAATACACTCCCGGGTCTTGGTGCAAATTCAAACTTTACTGCCAACGTAATTTTGGGTGTAGCCTGTCGTCAGGGAACTTATATATATATATATATATATATATATATCTGTGCAAGGTCTGGCACTCACATAAATGCAATGCCTTGCTCGTAAAGTGAAGTATAGGCTATGGTGCCTTCCTGGGTGGTCCAAGAACCCCACTATAGAGACAGACACTTGTTTGTATGTGCTACCTATCCCTGACAATGGGAGGTAACCCGGAAACGGTTGGATTAAAGGACCTTTTTATTTAATTTAAGTCTGCTGAGTGCCGCCTCTCCTCTCTCTCATTACATATATATATATATATATATATATATATATATATATATATATATATATCGAAGGTCTGGCACTCCAATGGAACAGCTATTTTGCTGCAGCCGGTGCCCTCTCAGGGATAATACATACGGAGACTGGAGGAGCGGCACTCGTGACTTCAATGTTCATAAATCAATAACCACACCGTGACACGGTAATAGTGATCAACGTTTCAAATATCTCTGTATTTGTCTTCAGGATAAAGGTCATAAAAAAACACACATACCTTTATAGGTGAGTACAAGCAAGTGAGAACAACGTGCTGGAAGGAAGAAGCCCGCCCTGTCACAGGACGGGGGTATATGACATCATAACTATGCGTCAGGTGAATGCTTTACATGGTTGCCATAGTGACTAGTTTAAAATCTGAACGGATAAAGAAACAACATATAGACAAATTATAAGTACGTTTACATTAAATACAAGGGTAACAAGCGTCTAAATAAGGATATTGATAAATATCAAGCGGCATGAAGGAGCGCATGTTTACTAAACAGCTAACGGTGACTGGTCATATAAGTGAATAAGCTAACCTGGATGAAAAAAGACAAATATGCATGGTTGGTAAGTATAAATTCACATTAATGCGTTAAACTATGAGAGTAGCGAAAACATAACAACAGACCATGAATTATTTAAAGATGGCGAATGAGATATTCTCATTCAAGCCGCGCGGTGCGATCACATTGAGTCTGTGTATCCACCGTGACTCACATTGCAACAGTTTTTTAGAAATGTTGCCACCTCTAATTGATGGTTTAACGCAGTCGATCATAAGATATCGTAAAGAGTGTATGGCGTGTTTTTGTTTAACAAAGTGGCGTGCCACGGGTTGGTCACTGTGGCCGCTGCTCAGAGCTTTTTTAATCGCACTGCGGTGCGCCCCCATTCTCTCTTTAAATTTGCGTTCTGTTTTTCCAATGTAGCTTAAGCTGCACGGACAGATGATTTGATAAACAGTGAACTTTGAATCGCATGTAAAGTGATGGCGGATGGTATACTGTTTGCCACTATGAGGGTGGGTAAAGGTGTCACCAGTCAGTAAGTACTGACATGTGACGCAGGGGCACTTAAAGCAGCCGTTTTTAGGAGGTTTCAAAAAACCTGTGTACACATTGGGCGATAAATTGATGGATACTTCGGATTTGACAAGTAGATCTCTCAAATTGCGTCCTCTAGAGTAGCATGGCATGATTCTTTTGGTGTTGAACGGGAGAGAAGTATCGGACTGTACAATGGGCCAGTGTTTTTTTATGGTTGATATTACTGTGGAGGAGGCAGAATTATATTTATTTACCCATGGAATGCGGGTGTCTGATACTGACTCAGCGAGATTAGGACCTGTTTTATTGATCAGCGCTGCTCTATCCATTTGAAGTACTTTCTTTTTACAAGCTTGTAATAGCTGCATGGGGTAACCTCTCGTGATGAATTTGGTGATCAACTCATCGATCTGTTGGGTACATTTGGTGCTGTCATTGTTGATACGGAAGATCCGTATCATTTGGGAGTATGGGAGTCCCTGAATAAGACTTTTAGGATGCCATCCTAAAAGTCTTATTCGGGGACTCCCATACTCCCAAATGATACGGATCTTCCGTATCAACAATGACAGCACCAAATGTACCCAACAGATCGATGAGTTGATCACCAAATTCATCACGAGAGGTTACCCCATGCAGCTATTACAAGCTTGTAAAAAGAAAGTACTTCAAATGGATAGAGCAGCGCTGATCAATAAAACAGGTCCTAATCTCGCTGAGTCAGTATCAGACACCCGCATTCCATGGGTAAATAAATATAATTCTGCCTCCTCCACAGTAATATCAACCATAAAAAAACACTGGCCCATTGTACAGTCCGATACTTCTCTCCCGTTCAACACCAAAAGAATCATGCCATGCTACTCTAGAGGACGCAATTTGAGAGATCTACTTGTCAAATCCGAAGTATCCATCAATTTATCGCCCAATGTGTACACAGGTTTTTTGAAACCTCCTAAAAACGGCTGCTTTAAGTGCCCCTGCGTCACATGTCAGTACTTACTGACTGGTGACACCTTTACCCACCCTCATAGTGGCAAACAGTATACCATCCGCCATCACTTTACATGCGATTCAAAGTTCACTGTTTATCAAATCATCTGTCCGTGCAGCTTAAGCTACATTGGAAAAACAGAACGCAAATTTAAAGAGAGAATGGGGGCGCACCGCAGTGCGATTAAAAAAGCTCTGAGCAGCGGCCACAGTGACCAACCCGTGGCACGCCACTTTGTTGAACAAAAACACGCCATACACTCTTTACGATATCGTATGATCGACTGCGTTAAACCATCAATTAGAGGTGGCAACATTTCTAAAAAACTGTTGCAATGTGAGTCACGGTGGATACACAGACTCAATGTGATCGCACCGCGCGGCTTGAATGAGAATATCTCATTCGCCATCTTTAAATAATTCATGGTCTGTTGTTATGTTTTCGCTACTCTCATAGTTTAACGCATTAATGTGAATTTATACTTACCAACCATGCATATTTGTCTTTTTTCATCCAGGTTAGCTTATTCACTTATATGACCAGTCACCGTTAGCTGTTTAGTAAACATGCGCTCCTTCATGCCGCTTGATATTTATCAATATCCTTATTTAGACGCTTGTTACCCTTGTATTTAATGTAAACGTACTTATAATTTGTCTATATGTTGTTTCTTTATCCGTTCAGATTTTAAACTAGTCACTATGGCAACCATGTAAAGCATTCACCTGACGCATAGTTATGATGTCATATACCCCCGTCCTGTGACAGGGCGGGCTTCTTCCTTCCAGCACGTTGTTCTCACTTGCTTGTACTCACCTATAAAGGTATGTGTGTTTTTTTATGACCTTTATCCTGAAGACAAATACAGAGATATTTGAAACGTTGATCACTATTACCGTGTCACGGTGTGGTTATTGATTTATGAACATTGAAGTCACGAGTGCCGCTCCTCCAGTCTCCGTATATATATATATATATATATATATATATATATATATATATATATAAACAGTTATTTATATAGCGCACACATATTCCGCAGCGCTGTACAGAGAATATTCGAACATTCACATCAGTCCCTGCCCCAGTGGAGTTTACAATCTATATTCCCTGCCACATATATACGCACACAGACATTCTAGGGTTAATTTTGTTGGGAGCCAAATAGCCAACCAGTATATTTTTGGATTGTGGGAGGAAACCAGAGTATCAAGAGTAATCCCACAAAAGCACAGGGAGAATATACAAACTCCATACAGTTAGAGCCATGGTGGGAATAGAACCCATGACCTCAGTGCTGTGAGTCAGTAATGCTAACCATTACACCATCTGCACTGCCCCGTATATATAACACATGGTGGGAATAGAACCCATGACCTCAGCGCTGTGAGGCAGTAATGCTAACCATTACACCATCCGTACTGCCCCGTATATATAACACATGGTGGGGATAGAACCCATGACCTCAGTGCTGTGAGGCAGTAATGCTAACCATTACACCGTCTGTACTGCCCCGTATATATAACACATGGTGGGGATAGAACCCATGACCTCAGCGCTGTGAGGCAGTAATGCTAACCATTACACCGTCCGTACTGCTCTGTATGTATAACACATGGTGGGAATAGAACCCATGACCTCAGTGCTGAGTCAGTAATGCTATAACCATTACACCATCCGTACTGCCCTGTCAGTGGCGTAACTACCTAATTTTCGCACCCCCCCCCCCCGCAGATTTTTCGGCGCCCCCCTCCCTCTCCTCCGCGCCCCCCCTCCCCTCGGTGTACCTGCCTGGCCGCATCTGCGGTCACGGTCCCGTCTCTCCCAGCGCCGGCTCCTGCTGCTATAATGAAAACGGACTCTTAGAAAATGGCTGTCTGCAGTATGGGGGCAGCCATTTTCTAAGTGTCCGTTTTCATTATAGCAGCAGGAGCCGGCGCCGGGATAGACGGGACCGTGACCGCAGGGCACCAAACAGCAGCGGGTAAGTGGTAACTATAGCCCCGCAGACCCCCGGCGCCCACATGTTCTCTGCGCCTCCCCGCCACCGCGGGGGCTGCGGAGCTATAGCTACGCCACTGTGCCCCATATATATAACACATGGTGGGAATAGAACCCATGACCTCAGCGCTGTGAGGCAGTAATGCTAACCATTACACCGTCTGTGCTGCCCCGTAT
Organism: Crinia signifera; assembly: GCF_055691185.1. Lineage (NCBI taxonomy): Eukaryota > Metazoa > Chordata > Amphibia > Anura > Myobatrachidae > Crinia > Crinia signifera. The sequence continues at coordinate 177,458,783 of NC_139223.1, read as the reverse complement.
ATATAACACATGGTGGGAATAGAACCTATGATCTCAGTGCTGTGAGGCGGTGATGTAACCATTACACCGTCCGTACTGCCCCGTATATATAACACATGGTGGGAATAGAACCCATGATCTCAGTGCTGTGAGGCATCCGTACTGCCCCGTATATATAACACATGGTGGGGATAGAACCCATGACCTCAGCGCTGTGAGCCAGTAATGTAACCATTACACCATCCGTACTGCCCCGTATATATATATAACACATGGTGGGGATAGAACCCATGACCTCAGTGCTGTGAGGCGGTAATGCTAACCATTACACCATCCATACTGCCCCATACATATAACACATGGTGGGGATAGAACCCATGACCTCAGTGCTGTGAAGCAGTAATGCTAACCATTACACCATCCATACTGCCCCGTATATATAACACATGGTGGGAATAGAACCCATGACCTCGGTGCTGTGAGGCAGTAATATAACCATTACACCATCCGTACTGCCCTGTATATATAACACATGGTGGGGATAGAACCCATGACCTCAGCGCTGTGAGGCAGTAATGTAACCATTGCACCATCCGTACTGCCCCGTATATATAACACATGGTGGGGATAGAACCCATGACATCAGTGCTGTGAGGCAGTAATGCTAACCATTACACCATCCGTACTGCCCTGTATATATAACACATGGTGGGGATAGAACCCATGACCTCAGTGCTGTGAGGCAGTAATGTAACCATTACACCATCCGTACTGCCCCGTATATATAACACATGGTGAGGATAGAACCCATGATTTCTGTGAGGCAGTAATGCTAACCATTACACTGGTGTCTAACTTCTGTTACTCATGATCTAGGTGCTGTTGACTATCTTTAGATGTCTAACTGCATGGGTTCAACAAAGCGTGGTCAACTATAACATGGTCTATCTAGGCATTGTAGATCCATCAACTGGATACCCAGTGGAGTAAAGGTGCCGAGAGGGAAGGGGAGCGGGTCCTAATTACCCAGTTTGGGCTTTCTGGGGAGGTCAAGGTTCACAGCCACCTCTTGAGTATACTTACTTTGATCCAGGAAGCGGATCCGTTCTCCTCCGCTGAGCCATCTTCCCAGTGACAACTTCGTACAGGGAGGCAGATGTATTAAGCCTGATAAAGCGGTGATCAAGTGGAAGGTGATAATGCACCAGCCAATCAGCTGTGTTGGAAAGTTAAAGATAGCTAGTGGGTTGTCACCTCCCACATAGCGCACATGTGCAATCTTTCCGAATACCACTGGGAAGATAGTGCCGGCCCGCTTCCTGGATAAAACCAGGGAGGTTCCCTCCTCTTTCTCCCACCGCATGCTCCCACTCATCCTCCCCTATCTGAACAGTGTCCCCCCCCCCTCCCCCCCCCCCTTCTTGGAGTGCTCAGGGTCACTACAATTTTTTTTATAAGTTGCATTGACATGCCCCTTATTTAAGCCACGCCCCCATGTAGTACCAGGACCTGACACTGCTCTTTGAGGTCCTGGTGGGTAGAGCCTCTTGGGAGTGCTGGTCTTGCCTTCAGGTGGGTGAATGTGTCAAGCACAGGGTCCTGATTTTAAGATCTGAGATGTTGGGTGTATGGTGTATGCTTTCTCCAAGTCTATGGGGGAGATTCTCTAAGGTAAAAACGCGGTAAAAACCCTGTTATCGGGGTTTTACCGCATTTCGGTATGCTCTTAAAATTTGGCGATGCCCCATAGAAGCCAATGGGCTTCTTACGCGAACCCACCGCCGCCCCGCACGGACCACCGCCACCCGGAACGCCACCTCCCCCCCTTACCTGTGTCCGGGCAGCACAGACACAGAGCTGTGCTACCCGGACCCGTGACCTCCTCCCTGCACTGATCCTCTTCCGGGTGCAGGGAGGAGGAGAGCCCGGCGCAGCAGCAGCGCCGAGTGTGAGAGGGAGGGGGGAGCCGCCGGGACCTGCTGGGACCCGGCGACTCTCACCGCAAAGGACAGCTCTTAACGCAAGAGCTGTCCTTTGCTATAATTATCGCATATGTTAGAGCATATGCGATAATTATGATTGCGAATGGGGGCGGCGAAGGGGGGGCTGAGAGTTTTAGAGAATCTCCCCCCAATCCCCATGAGGATAATGGGTTAATCTGTACAGAGTCATCCACAACACATTTCATTCTAGTTATTTCTGTTTCTGCTTTTCCCTTTCCTTTACTGGCCGATCCTCCCTGACGCTCGAGGCCTTTTCTGCACATGGTTAGGAGACAACAGATTCTGGATGCATTCTTGTAAAATGACAGAACCTTGCTCTTAAATTATATTATACTCATTTATTTGTGACATGCAATTATACAAACCATTCTTTGTTGATGTTTCACACATTAATGTAGTTTTACGTGGGCACAGAAACCCGACTTATTATACTTATTACATCGAGTGTCACTGATGTCAAATACCTGCTGTTACAGACAAGAACAGAGGGGGGCGGTATTCGCATGTAGGTATGATTCATGTCAACACTCGCAAAAGCAAACTCCTTCTCTAATGGACAAAACCATGTGCACTGCAGGTGGGGCAGATGTAACATGTGTAGAGAAAGTTACATTTGGGTGTGGTTTGTACCGCAAACTGATATCTATATTACAATGTAATAATATAATTTACCTGCACAGAAATAAAATAACTCACCAAAAAGGAACTCTCTCTGCCCATGTTACATCTGCCCCACCTGCAGTGCACCATAGTTTTGTCCAGTAAAGAAGGAGTTTGCTTTTGTGAGCGAGCCAGAATCAGGCCCAGTGTTCAAATGGTGCCAATGTCTACATGTCCCATGCCAAGGTGCTTAGCATATCAACAGTGAGTACAGTATATCCACTTTTATCATGTCTACATAGATAAAATGTCAAAATTAATGTTCACCTAACGTCACTGGTGGCCCAGTGGTAAATCAAACTGGTTTCAGTGGGTAACACGGCTCTGTTCCATTGTAGGCACCCAGACAAGCAGTGTTCCAGTTAGTATCCTCTTCCTGTTCCTAATCATAATCTAGAGCAGTGCTTCTCAACCTCGGTCCTCAGGACCCACACACAGTGCACGTTTTCCATCTCGCCACACAGAATCACAAGTGAAATACTTAGCCCCACCTGTGGATCTTTTAAAATGTGTCAGTGAGTAATGAATGCACCTGTGCACATGCTGGGTGACCTGGAAAATGTGAACTGTGTGGGGGTCTTGAGGATTGAAGTTGAGAACCACTGCTCTAGAGCCTAACCCTAAACACCCAACCAAACTCTAACCTAGCCTTGCAGCCCAATCCCCTGGTGGCACCTAACCCTAACCACCCACCCATTGCAGTCTAACCATAACCTACCCCCTGCGGCCTTCCCTTCCACTGGTGCCTAACCTTCCCAGGCACTAACCTTAGAGATCTATGAGGATTCAGACCATTGGGCTTCTTCTGTTGGCATTATGTCTGCTAGGATCTTGACCACATCCTTTCAAACCTGTAGGTACAACTTTTCTTAATATGTTCTTACTGTGGGGGAGGGGGGGGGGGCAACAGGGGTATGGGTCAAAGGGTCAACATCATGAAGGTCAACATACATTAGGTCGACCACTAAAGGTCGACAGGCTTATGTCGACACGTGACATAGGTTGACATGGCTAAGGTCGAGAAGCCACATGGTACGGGGAGGTTGTAGAAATGAGGAAGAAGGGTCCTGTTCATGAGAATTAGGATGAGGGTTGGTAGGCTCTGATGTAGATGTGCATTTTACTGCTTGTTTGAACCTGGAAATCCACTTTTATGCATTGACTAATTTTATATTACTGTATCTATTACTTAGATCTTTATCCGCTATGAAAGCTCACACAGCATGCAATACCTCATAGAACCTCCAGGGGGAGTATTGCATTTTCAGTACCCTTCTGTACTGATCCACCATTCCAGGCATAAGGGGCATTTTTGTGTACATGCATGTTGTAGAACAGTGTATTGTTACACTCCGCAATTGGGCTTGTGTCCAACTCTAAGTAGGGCCCCCGGTACCACCAAATCAGGAACATGTAGAAAGCATTTCTCTATTTTATTTTACATGACATTAGAGCCACGCCTTACAATAAATGTAATGAAAGCATACCAGAGTTTCCAGAACTGTCTAGAATATTCCATGTTTTTGCTATTCTGAACATTTTCTAATGATTAATTTCAGTGTCAAAAAGACAAGAATGCCGTGGGGCGGAAACTGAGAAAACAAAGAAACATCACCAAGCAGTAGAAGGAAAAACCAACGCTGCACACGACAGTATAAACCACTTCTAGAAACTAAATCTAAAACCAAAAATGTCCACCATCAAAAAACTGATTGAAAATAAATAAATAAATATAAACAACAAACAAAAAAAAATATTTGGGATAATTTGCCATACTGGACAAATTTGGCATAATTTATTACTTTAATGTTATTCTATTATTTTATTTTTAGTTAAGTTAAAAAGAAACCTCAAATTATTCCCTATTTATTTATTTATTTACCGTTTCTTATATTGCGCAGCAGATTCCGTTGCACTTTACAATAGTAGACAGTGATAAGACAAACTGGGTAACAACAGACAGACTTGGAGGTAGGAGGGCCCTGCTGCAAGCTTATAATCTATAGCAGTGGTCTCCAACCTGTAGCTCGCGAGCTAGCAGTATCTCACGGTCATAATTTGGGTAGTACTGCTGTCAGCTGGGATGAAGTGCCTGAAATCAGGACCTGACGCTGGGATGCACACCACTGGTGGGAGACAGCAGAACAGCTGACACTCCCACAGAGATAAGTGGGAAGGTAGTTGGTAGTCACTAGAGGGGATCAGTTGGAAGTCAGCCAGACAGGTACGGGGACCACATGAGAAATTAGCAGTTTTTCTAAAAACAGTTTTAGTAGCTCTTTGAGCTGTTTCATTTTTCTCGAGTAGCTCACACCCCAAATAAGGTTGGCGACCACTGATCTATAGGGATATAGGGGGGCAACATAAGGACAGGCACCAGTAATAGCATAGCAGTTACAAGTCCAGAAGGGAAGCTATATAATACATAAGTGCCTCGGAGGGTTATGCATGTAGAACTTAAATATGATAGGCTTGCCTGAAGAGGTGAGTTTTCAGGGAACACTTGAAAGTTTGGAGGTTAGCGGAGAGTCTTATTGTGCGTGGAAGGGCATTCCATAGGATGGGAGCAGCCCAATAAAAGTCCTGTAATAGTGAATGGGAGCTAGTGATCCGTGCAGAAGAGAGACGCGGATCTTGTGAAGTGCGGAGCGAGCGAGATGGGAGATATTTTGTGATAAGTGCAGAGATATAAGCTGGTGCAGTATGGTTAATAGCTTTATATGCTAGTAGAAGTGTTTTATATTGAATACGGTTATATACAGGCAACCAATGGAGGGACTGGCAGAGTGGATCAGCAGACGATGAGCGTCTTGCAAGGAAGATCAGCCTAGCAGCAGCACTTAAAATTGATTACAGTGGCGAGAGTCTGTTCTTGGGAAGACCAGTTAGGAGACTATTGCAATAATCAATGCGGGATATAATGAGTGCATGGATAAGAGATTTGGTAGTGTCTTGTGTGAGATAGGGTCGTATTTTGGATATGTTTTTTAGATGCATGTAACATGATTTGGAGACAGATTGAATGGACAGTTCAGAGTCGAGGATGACCCCTAAGCAACGAGCTTGTGGTAGATTATCGAGTTGTCAACAGCGAAGGAGATGTCAGGATGGTAACTATTCTTAGTTCGGGGGAATATAAGTAATTCCGTTTTGGAAATATTGAGTTTGAGTTATTATTTACTAATGATGATATTTTCTTTTTCCAAAAATCTAAATCCACCTGAAATTTGAAGATCCGAACTGAACCAAAAACTAAATTTTCCCTATATACTATTGATATTTTCTTTTTCCAGAAATCCAAATGCACCTGAATTTTGATCATCCGAACCAAACGAAAATTGTTCCCTATTTACTATTGATGATATTTTCTTTTTCCAGAATTCCAAATGCACCTGAATTTTGATCATCCAAGCCGAACCACAATTGTTCTCTATTTACTATTGATGATATTTTCTTTTTTGAGAAATCCAAATCCACCTGAATTTTAAGGATCCGAACCAAAAACAAAATTGTTCCCTATTTATTATTGATGATATTTTCTTTTTCCAGAAATCCAAATCCACCTGCATTTTGAGGATCTGAACCAAACCAAATGCTGGTCCACATCTCCTGAGGAGATCTGATTCAAACCAAGTCCTGTTTTGGATCTTCTTGTATTTTGGAATTTTTATTTTTATTTGGAATTTTGGGTTTTGGATTGCACAAATTACGTTATTTAAGCTGTTTTCATAAATGTTTACACATTTTTACCAATATTTATAAAAAAAAGTAATGGATTTTTTTTTATCAAACCAAAAACTGATTCTGAACCAAAACACTTGAATGCGGTTTTGCCAAAACCTAAACACAATGATCAATTAGAACCAAAACCAAAACGCAATGGTCCACGCATAGCTCTAACTTTCTAACTTGCCTACCAGGGCACAGTGGTGCAGGGACTGGGTTAGGGTGATTAGCTATGTGTTTCTGAAATATGTAAAAAAAAAATGGTACTTGTGTACTAGCATGCGATGGTATGCGATGTTACGCGATTGAAGGCGATGTTATACAATTTTAAATTGTATACCATCGCATTGTATGGCATTGCATGCCATTGTATCGCATATACAATGGTATGCAATTTAAAATTGTATAAGCACCCTAATGGGTTTTTCCATGTTAAAAGTGGCCCCTATAACATAATTAAACGGAATGGGTGCTTAGTATGTTAAAAGCACCCCCAGCGGCACCCCCCACTATCAACGAAGCGTGGCGAGCACAGCGGTACGCGTCCTACGACCTTTTCATACCCCCACTATCCACGTCGGCGTGGAGTTGACTTTATATAGTGTGGCGAGCGCAGCGAGCCACCGAGCCCGCAGCGTGGCGAGCGGACGCGGAATATATGTAAAGTTATACGCGTCCGCACGCCACGCTTTGGGCTCGGTGGCTCGCTGCGCTCGCCAAACTTTATAAAATCGACTCCACGCCGACGTGGATAGTGGGGGTATGAAAAGGTCATGGGACGCATACCGCCGCCCCTCGTGGGCTCGCTGCGCTCGCCACGCTTTGGGTTCACGTTCATAGTGGGGGTGGCGTGGGGGTGCATTTAACATTTTAAGCCCCTATTAGGGTGCTTATACAATTAAACCTCATGTAGGGGGCTTATACAATTTAAAATTGCATCGCATCGCAGTGCATCGGGTGTATGTAGCGATTATATGTCATGCGACCTAATATCGTGGGCGCCGTGCTAGTACACAAGTACCAAAAAAATTATACTCCGCTACCCAGGGACCAGTGATCCAGTGTGGGCTGCCGGCCATCGGGTGCCATCCCGGCCAGGAGAGCAGCAGCAGCAGGAGACATAATAACAAAGCAGAGCTCTCTACTGTCTGCATGGGGCTTTCAGAATGCAGCCGCAGCTGTCCGGTGCTAAACAGTGGTATCCCGGCGCCGGGAACGGAACTACTGTAGTGAGCCGCTGTGACATGAGGGGAGGAGACTCTGTGTTGTGCTAACTGCGCCACCTTTGAAGACCGTTGCGGGGCGCACATTAGGGATTAGAGAAGGGACACTAAGTAGCTAAATTAGCAGCTGATCTGCTGCCGGGCGCCAAGTTTGTATCAGACAGATGCCGTAGCTTCCCGATATGGTGCAATATAAATATTGGTACTTGTGTACTATCACGGCGCCCATCGCATCGCAGACCATAAGGCGCGCGATGGTATGCGATGCGACGCGATTGGCACCCGATGGTATACAATTTAAAATTGTATACCATTGAATATTGCATACTATGCCATACAATGCGATGCAATGTTAAATTGTATAAGCAATTGGGGGGGGGGGGGGGGGTGTTTGAAGTGGATTGCGCTGCTGATTGGAAAAAATATATATTTGAAACAACACACTGATTGGCTGAGTAAAAATGAATGCTGGACACACTGTTACTTTCGTAAATTTTATATGGAAAGAATATAAATCAGTAATACATATACATACATTTATTACATAAAAACAATACTATAAAATAATACTAAAATTATCTCATGACTCCTTCACCGCCGTGGTCAGTGCGGGGGTTCCGTATCTGACTACAGGCAGGCTACACCGGCGTGCTGCCGAGAGGAGTGTCAGCTACATCAGAAAAGGAGCTACATCCCCTTTAACAACTGGGACCGCTCGCTGGAGACCCCCGCATATCAGCACGAAGCAAGTGCTATCCCCAAGGGTGAGCATAATTTAAAAACCTGTGACTGCATAACATTCTTTGTGAATCAAAAATCATCGGTCAGTTCTTATACAGTTAAACCAGACTTTGTATAAACTGGACATTTTCCTTTATTTCTTGCTATGACAAAGTATCATCTTTTGCATATGGTTCTACAACCTTATTAAAGCAAGCCACATCGCTGAAAATCTGCCAAAGCTTTTATCGTCTAATTAATGGGATCCCTATTCATGAGATAATTTTAGTATTATTTTATAGTATTGTTTTTATGTAATAAATGTATGTATATGTATTACTGATTATATTCTTTCCATATAAAATTTACGAAAGTAACAGTGTGTCCAGCATTCATTTTTACTCAGCCAATCAGTGTGTTGTATATATATATGTTCAAATATATATTTTTTCCAATCAGCAGCGCAATCCACTTCAAACCCCCCCCCCCCCCCCCCCCAAATTTCTTTCTTTTGTGTGAGTCTAGACAGGCTCACAGAAGTGCATGCTGCAGCTGTAAAACCATATTGTTTATCAATCCAATCTATCTGAACATACTAAAACTGCCTAGCGCCGGGAGGTGTGTCTCGGAGTGATCTATCCTATTGTCACCCCGACCCACACTCACCCCCTGTTTAAATTGTATAAGCACCCTAATGGGGGCTTAAAATGTTAAATGCATCCCCACGCCACCCCCACTATGAACGTGAATCCGAAGCGTGGCGAGCGCAGAGAGCCTGCGAGGGGCGGCGGAACACGTCCTCCGACCTTTTCATACCCCCACTATCCACGTCGGCATGGAGTCGATTTTATATAGTGTGGCAAGCACAACGAACCACCGAGCCCGAAGCGTGGCGAGCGTAGCGAGCCCACGAGAGGCGGCGGAACACGTCCTTCGACCTTTTCATACACCCACTATCCACGTCGGCATGGAGTCAATTTTATATAGTGTGACGAGCACAGCGAGCCACCGAGCCCGAAGCGTGGCGAGCGGACGCACATTTCTTCACAGGTATTACGCGTCCCCTCGCGGGACTCGCTGCTCTCGCCACGCTTCGGGCTCGGTGGCTCGCTGCACTCGCCACACTATATAGAATCAACTCCACGCCGACGTGGATAGTGGGGGTATGAAAAGGTCAGAGGATGCATACCGCTGCCCCAAGCGGGCTCGCTGCGCTCGCCACGCTTGCCACGCTTCGGGTTCACGTTCATAGTGGGGGTGCATTTTAACATTGTAAGCCCCCATTAGGGTGCTTATACAATTTAACATCGTATAGGGGGCTTATACAGTTTTAAATCGTATCGCAGTGCATCGGGTGTATGCCTTGCGATGCGATTAAAAGTTGTGCGACCAAATATCGTGGGCGCCGTGCTAGTACACAAGTACCTAAATATTATTTGACACGATAAACAGATTAAAAAGTTATAGGCCCTGCTGTTCAATTCCAAGCAAACATCAGCAATTAGTTGTTCCTTTTATTGCAATAATAATTCCCCCTTGTTACCAGGTACTCACTACACACACTACACTACATCTGATACCGTCACTTCATAGAACTGAATGCAGCGCCTTCCATCTTTCCCAGTAATGGCAGGGTTTAATGTAAAACTGCTTTATAATTGGAAAATAATCTGTTTACTCTAGAAAATGGAAACATCTGTATGTGATTACATTATAATTACAGAATAACTAGCGTGTGATTACATAGGTACAGTAAGTGCTGATTTGTTTCATGTCATTTCAGTATTCCAGTTGAATTGATTTTTTATGAATAATTTGATTAAACTAATTTATTTGCAACTGCTTGGAACTGGTGTTCTAATTAACTAGCTGTGATAAATATACATAGACTTATATTCATTAGCGCAGGCTTCATTATATGGATTAATTAACATTATTACCTCACTATATATAGTGAGGGAATAAGCTTAGCAGAATCGCTGTCTCATGCTGTAGACAATGCATCAAGCAGCAGGTACACAGGCGGTGGGCAGTTGCTACGGTTACTGCACACAGTTAGTTACCCATACCTCCCAACATGACCCTCTCCAGGAGGGACACATTGCTCTGCTCCTGGACTTTCTTCTTAATGTATGATTGCATTCATCTGTGTTGAACAGGTTAATTGATAAGAAAGTAGCTTCAACACAGATGATGTAATCAAACATTAAAGGTGCCCATACACTAGTAAGATTTATCTTCAGATCTGGCTGGTTGGAACAAAAACATGGTTATGGATGAGTGACAGTTTGGCAGTTTCCAGCATTTCCAAGCAAATGGTCAACTGTCATTTGCTCTCATCCATAACCATGTTTTTGTTCCAACCAGCCAGATCTGAAGATAAATCTGCATGTCTATGGCCACCTTAAGAGGAAAGTGCAGGAGAATGGCAATGTGTCCCTCCTGGAGAGGGTCATGTTAGGAGGTATGGTTACCTGGGCAGGGCTGCCGACAGGGGGATGCTGTGGGTACAGCTGCCCCGGGCCTCTGGACGGGCCCGGGCAGCTCATTTCCACCACAAAATCCCCCCCCCCCCCCGACTGCCACCTCTGCACTTAACGAAGCACAGGCATCTTCAATGCAGGATGCCACAGCCAATAAAAATGCTGCACCGGCTTTTGAACCAATCAGAGCTTGTGTACTGTTAGCCAATCAGAGCGGCTGCCAGTACCTGGGGGGCGTGTCAAGATGAGGAGGGGGATGGGGGTGATAGGGGAGGGGGGGCCCAGAAGGGCCCTGACTGGAGATCTGTCCTGGGCCCGAAAATTCCTAGTGGCAGCCCTGTATCTGGGCAGGTAATAGCAGGGAGAAGGGGCAGATTTTCACACCTACAGTACGCGTCCTCCGACCTTTTCATATCCCCACTATCCACGTCGGCATGGAGTTGATTTTATATAGTGTGGCGAGCGCCACCGAGCCTGCACTTGCAATGTATCCGTAGGTGGCGGGACCTCCCCTGACACTCTGGGTCGGGTTTAGCCCGGTTGGCAGATGAGCGACAGTCACCGATAATTGCTTAATGGTGCCTTACTAGGTATAGGGTCAGGCTACACTCCCTGCGGCTCTCCCTCAATAAGGTTAATCAGTTTTTGCCTTTCCCTACTGTTTTTTCTGCAAATGTAGTGGTGCTGGGTGTGACAAATTACACTCACCACTTCCCTCCGGGACTGCTGACAGCTCCTGAACCTGACACTGCACACAGACGCCCCTCCGTGTATTAGCGCCGCCTCCGTAACAACTCCGGACGGCCTCTCCGGAATGGCGCCGCCTTCTGCGATGACGCACCAAGCCGGCCGCGCCTCTCTGCACTGGTGCCGCCTCTTCAGCCTGGACGATCACCGGACACCTCAGTCTCACTGCTCACCGTCTCACGATCCCGCTGAACAAAAACACGGATCTCCGGTAAGGTCACTTCGGTATTTTGGGCCAGCGCCGTTATCCTCAATCAGCTGCGCAGCTCTGCAGTTTGTCGTTTCTCTCTCCTAACTACGCCACAGCCGTTACTCCTGGCCCCTTTTATCTCCTTCTCCTCGAGGCTCTCACTCTCCCCTCGCTCCACGAGGCAGCCAACTTTATTTACAAGGAGCTAACGGGCATAAGTTCTCTCCCCCCGCTGTACGGGGTATATAGATGAGTCCAATGATATAGTTCCTGGGGTGACTAGTCCATTCTCCCCTCTAAAGGGGCGCAATGTTTTAACCATAAAGTCACCGGGTTGTGCCATTTATATACAATATACAGCCCACTAAGCCTTCCTTGTATTCTCCCAGGCTTATCAGGTTTCATACATTTCTCTAATTATGTCATATTTACATATATACAATGGTATGCAAGTAGAGGCTGCCACAAGTGCATGGACACTACAAAGCCTATTGCATAGTGCTTTACTTGCACAGTGCGTTGCCACCATCCTGAAGATATCACTGGAAGATGGTGCCACAGAGGAGACAAAAGTGCCGGAGCCAAGTAAGTATACATAGGGCCAGGGCCGGCACCACCACTAGGCAGCTCATTGCCTATGTCGCCGGCCACTAGAGGGCGCTGGAGGGCGGTAGTTTGGAGCAGGTGCCCCCTCCCTGGATGGAGGTGAGTGGTGGTGTTGTTGTCCCCAGATCCCCCGTTCCCCTCCCCTGGCAAACCCCCCCCCCCATGGAACGACGCTGTCACCTGCCGCCGCAATACCTGGAACCCCCCCGTGTAGCTAGAGCGGCCGAATACTCGGATGTGGCAAAGGGTATGCACTGGCATGACATATCATAGGACCAACAGTCACGCAGAGTGGCTGACTCCGGTACTGTATACTGTATATACTTACCGATTGTGTGCACATGGTTTTGACCATTTTGAGAACAAATTTGTACTGCGATCAGATCTGAATAAGGGTCATAGCATAAGAGGTTAGAAATTGATTGTTGTATGGTAACACTTTCTGGTGAGGTCAGCTGCCCGCCCAGGTCACCGGGTGATTTCCATGGGAACGCCCATGAAATGCCGGTCGTTCCCATGGCCGCGACTATCCGCTGCCGCCTCCTGCCTGCAATGTTGGGTTTGTCTGTTTGCCGTGGCCACACACAGCCAGCGTATGCTCTGGCGCAGAAATGCGCATACACGCATCATCGGTCCCCGTGCGAATGGACCAGAATAAGGGCCACAGTGTGCATGGTTAGGCACCTCTTACCTCCTTCCTACGCACAAAGTCCAGCGGAAACTAATCATAGTGAACCGTTAGTCTAAAATAGAAGCCTGGGCTACATATCATGTAAGTTCAACCCCCATCACACACACCACCCACAGACTGAGAACTTCTGTGGTCTGGTGCTTGGAACCCACGCAGACCTGGGAAGATCTGTCTCCACCACTGTAGCTGCTCTCTGGAGTGACATGTTTCTGAAGTGCCTATCAGACAGCAGTGACAACGAGTCTGGTAAACCCTTCTGCCTGCACGCTTTCCCCCAGTGAAATTAAAAAAGGCACCCAAAGTAATACTGATATCTACGATGTGACTTTGGGCCCTATTCAGTCCTGCTTGCTGGGCTGCATGTGTTCGGACCCCAGAAAGCAGATTAACGCCGCCCCGCCTTCCTTCCCCATGTGCAAGGCTGTGAACGGGCACACATCCGTTCGCAAGCGGCCACACAGAGGCAAAATCATTTGATGGTTACTTAAAGAGTTGCTCAATACATGAACTTAAAATATACTTGCCTACCCTCCCAGAATGGTCAGGAGGCTCCCATAAATCAGGTCCCCCCGAACGTGGTCAAGTCTCCCGCATCGCCCTCCAACCCCCCCTACCCCGCTGCACCAAATACTGGATTTTTGTCGGTCCGCAGTGAGGGGGGCAGGGCTAAAATGACACGAATCGCATCATTTTGCATAATTTTAGTCCCCCCCCCAATCCACGGACCTGCAAATTGCATCAGCCTAGTCCCGCCCCCTGACAGTAGTATCTGGTCTCCTCTCTCACATTGCATGCGATGTGCATGCAATGTGATGCAATGCGATCAAAACAGTACAAAAAGTATGTGCTGCACATACTTTTTGTACTGTGTTTTGATCGCATCACATTGCATGCACATCGCATGCAATGCGATGCAATGCTATTTTAGCACAAAACGTACCGTATAATCGGTACGGGTCTGGGCACCTTATGTGCTGCACATACTTTTTGTACTGTCTTTTTATCGCATCGCACTCATGCACATCGCATGCACAACGCATGCAATGCGATGCAATGCTATTTAAGCACAAAACGTACCGTATAATCGGTACGGGTCTGGGTACCTTTACTGTAAACTCCACTGTTTGTTGTTGTTAATGTAGAGAGCGCAGAGCCTGAAAGGTGAGCCCTAAAAGTAACATACTGTACAAAACATTATTGATTGCTGTTTGTTGCATGACCATTAGAACTCAGGTACAAGGTAGAACACAATTATTATTACATCTCACAGTGCTGGAACAATGATGTGTGGAGTGTTGTTAAACAAGTTCTATTATACATCTGGAAAGTGCTATTTATTGTAATGACCGGTAACTGTTATCACTCAAAGCTTTTACACAACGTCCAAGGACTGACAGTACATTCATCACTGCCAGCACAGTGCTGGTCTTATATCACCAAATGGGGCTTGGATAGAGATTTAATAAGAGACATATTGATTAGCACCGTCTCACTCATAAGCGTCTCTATTGGTGTCATAAGAGCTGAGATACTGTATACTATAGCTGGGTAGTTAACAGGGACATAGCATAATACAGGGTTGCCTACCCTCCCGGAATGGCCGGGAGTCTCCCGAAAATCGGGTCCCCCTCCTGGCCCCCCGGAAGGGTGGACAACCCTCCCGGATTCAGGGGGACCCCCCCGCTGCGCCCCCGATCGCGGCATTTAAATGCCACAATCCGCGGGTCTCAGAGGAGGGGGCGGAGCTAAAATGGCAAAATCGCGTCATTTCAGCCCCGCCCCCTCCAGGGAGATCTGTGAATTCAGCTGTTTAACACAATGGGGGCGGGGCTTAGTGATGTCGCGCTCAAGCCCCGCCCACAGAGCAGCTGCTGAAACTCTCCTCTCCGGGATTCTCCCGGAGAGGACAATATTAAAGTCGGCAACCCTGGCATAATATGATATGGGAAATAATACAATTATAATAGGGAAACACAGTAAAATATAATAGCCTACAAACTTTCAAGCATTCCCTGAAAACTCACCTATCGCAGGTCCCCCTCCCGGCCCCCTGGATAGGTGGACAATCCTCCCGGATTCTGCCCCCCCCCCCCCGCATCTCCCGTGCAGCTGCCAGTCACCTCGTTCAATTACTGTGATCAGGCCCCGCCCCCAGAAGTGACGCTGCCAGTCTCCTTTCCGGGCTTCTCCCGGAAAGGAGACTTTAAATGTAGGCAAGTATAACCTATCATAGTTAAGTACCGCACGCATAACCCTCTGAGGTACTTATGTTATTTATATTCATTATATTCAGTGGTATTTTTTACCTACAGTATGGGACCTATTGGAAGTCTGACCTGCCAGTCACTCGAGGCTGGCCCATTGGGAGGTGTTCCCTCCCTCCGGGATGCCTCTCTGTGCTATCACCGGATGTCAGCTGTCCGCCCACTTCCCCCTGAGCATACGCGTATATGTAATGTTGCTCAGAGCAGCCTTACACATACATCTTTCCAGGTGGGAGGGTCCCAGTGGCATACGAATGGATGTTTAAGTGAAATATCCATTCACCAGCTAGTGCGAACGTCCGAGCCTTGAGAATGTTGGGCTGGCATACCACCATTTGCAGGGCAGGATCTGGGTCACTTCCAGGGAATTAACCAGAATACCCCCTACGGCCCTTATTCTGGTTCACTCGCAAAGCAAATTCCTTCTCAAATGGACAAAACCATGTGCACTGCACGTGTGTGTGTGTGTGTGCGGGGGGCATATGTAACATGTGCAAGCAGAATTAGATTTAGGTGGGCTATTTGGAACTCCTCTTCCTCGCACAGTGCGAGAAGCCCCACTGTTCACCTCGCAACATCTCATGCATCAGACCATTCCTCTCCACTGACGCGACCAAAATTCTCATTCATTCTCTTGTCATCTCCCGCCTTGACTACTGCAACATCCTTCTCTCTGGGCTACCCTCTCCCCTGCCTTGTCCCTCTCCAATCCATTCTTAAGGGGCCCATACACGGTCCGTTTAACGGATCCGTTTGGGACTTAATTAGCACACATCGGATCGGATCCCTAGTGCATGCAGTGTGCATGCACTGTGATCCGATCCGATGTGTACCTAGTACAAAAAGTATGTGCAGCACATACTTTTTGTACCGTACGATGAGATGCGCGGGAGCGTGCATCTCATAGTACAGAACGGATGGTCCGGGAACGGACCGTCTATGGGCACCTTTAATGCCGCTGCTAGGCTCATCTTCCTCTCCCGCCGCCTCCCCCTCTGTCTATCTCTTCACTGGCTCCCCATTCCTTTCCGAGTTCTCTTTAAACTCCTCACCACCACCTACAAGGCTCTCTCCTCCTCCACCGCTCCTTACCTCTCTTCACTGATCTCTATCCACACTCCCTCCCGTCCTCTTCGCTCCATCGCTGACCGCCGACTGACCTCTCACCTAATCACCTCCTCCCACTCCCGTGTCCAAGATTTCTCTCGCGCTGCCCCCCTGCACTGGAACAACCTCCCGCCACCCATCAGGCTTTCTGATTCCCTTACCTCCTTCAAGCGCTCCCTCAAAACCCACTTCTTCCGACTAGCCTACCCCTCCTCCTCCTCCTAACCTCTTTCGCTCCTCCTATCCTGCCTACCCTACCCCTCCATCCTTTCCTACTTATCCTGTTGTTTTTCGTTTGTCCACCCACCTCCTTTTAGTCTGTTAACTCTTATGAGTAGGGCCCTCCTTCCTCACGTACTCACCCTACCTCTTTACCTCACCAGTGCTCCTGTCCTGTTCTTCCCTTCCTCTACTTCATCTTCAGTCTCCTCGACAATTCCGACACCTACTTCAAAACTGATGCTGATTTTAGTTCTACCAGCTATACCTTATTTATGCTGTATTTTATCAACACACCCTGTATGTTACCTTGTATTTTTTTTTTTGCTATGTACGGCGCTGCGGACACTTTGTGGCACCTTATAAATAAACGAACTACTACTACTGTAGAATCCTTTAAAAATAGACTAAAGACGTACCTGTTTACTCAAGCATTTTACTGATATCTACTGTTAAGCTTGTTTTGTATTTTGAGCTGTAAAGACAATGGTCCTATTGGGAGAAAAGTGCTATATAAATATCATTATTATTATTATTTTGTTTCTGTGCAGGAATATACTTGCAGCTTTATTTTTACACTGCAATATAGATCTCACTTTGAAGTAAAAACCCACCCAAATCTAACTCTCTCTGCACATGTTACATCTGCCCCCCCCCCCCCCTGCAGTGCACATGGTTTTGTCCCTTTGAGAAGGAATTTGCCTTTGCGAGTGAACCAGAATAAGGGCCAATGAAACAAAATGTTGCCAGCGGATATGAGCCATTGGAAACTAGGTCAAGAAAAAAAGAAAGATTCTTCAGATATTAAACAGAAAATGATTTGTCACTAATAGATAGGTGACAACAATGAGCTGTGGTTACATAACTACCGACGTACAGCCCCAATCCTCTGTGTAATCTTACAGCTTTCAGTCATCACAATTATGCTGCCGGCTCTGGAGGACTTCAGTGATCACAATCTTCCCTGCTCTATATGGAACGCCAATATGTAGTGTATGGGTAACTAGGAATCTGGATGATACGTCAACAGTGTCTAGGTCCAGAGTCCATATGTCAACACTAAAGGGTTAGACATCCACTTGGTTGATAGTGGCAAAAGATCGACACATAAAACACTAATTGGGGGTCCAAATCCATAGACGTTTACACTGACCGTTTATAAAAATAAAAATAAAACATGTCAACCTTTTCACGTGTCGTCCTTAGTTTCCACGTCAACATTATGTCAATATCGACCTTGTGCCTGTCGACTTTTTGTTGTCAACCTAAACACTGTTGACCTCTTGATCCACACCGAGTAAATTAGCAGGTTGCTTGATTAATACAGGGTTCCTGTTTTCTGGCTGCCCTCTCCGAAAGAGAATGTTCCACAGGCAGGCTCCACAAGTATGGTCAACTGTGAATCTGCCGCTACAAAGGGGTGTGGATCGTTTTATGTCGGCACATGTCGGCTCAAATAACAGTGAAAAAACCCATGTCGACCTGTCGACATAACCCATGTTGAACTAACGCTATGTCGACATAAACCCATGTTGTCTTTGTCCCGTCGACCTAGACACCTGACAACCTTCAACCTTGTCGACCTAGAACCCTGTCGACCTTCCTTCATGTCGACCCAACAGTGTCGACCTAATGACTGTCGACCTAAGTGTGGTCGATAATACGACTGTATACCCTACGGGTCTGGAGTAAAGAAATGACACAAGCCGGAGAAGGGGGCCACAACCCTGGAGCACTCTCCTATTTTTTGTAAATAACCTACTGGGTATATTTATTTGTGAGGTTTTTTTATTTTTGTTATCTAACAAAGCTCATATAGCAGGGGTGGCCAACCCGTGGCTCTTGAGCCACATGTGGCTCTTTGCTTAATGAGATGTGGCACTGCTGCTTGTCTCCTCTGATGCTACTTTGCTGTGTGCTTGTCGTGATGTTATGACATCACGTCGTGGGAGGAGTATGCTGTACCCAGCATTAGGGAGTGGGCACAGAGCCCTCAAGAGTTGAGAGGCTGGGTGCGGCGACTGGGCATCAGAGAGGGTGCGGTGGCCGGATGGCAGATCAGGTATATGGCTGCAAATGGGTTGTGGAGGCTGTCTACTTACCTTTGTGAGTCATTTTTTGAACATTAAGGGGGGTATTCTATGCTCCGCCGCTATTCCCTACAGGGGAAATAGCGGTGGGTTCCCTACTCAGTGCTGTCTTTACTTTATCGACAGCATTAAAGAGGGATCACAGCAGAACAAGCCCAACTTTAGAAGCTGTCAGGCCCGTTCTGCCGATAACGGCCGTGGATTGTCACGATCCCAGCCAAAGGATCACCAATCCATGGCTGTTTACACAGACATGCCGACTTTTTGTTGTTGGGCAAACCGCAAACGGGCCTGGATCACGGCTGTCTTGAGGGATCGACAGCTGGGATTGAATACCCCCATAAGTCAAGTGAAATCAAACATTCTAACAGACACATGTGAGATGATTACTAAGAGTAGCTTCACATACAAGCCAGAATTTATAAAAAATTATTGAAAACAGGGATTGTCAAATGTCCCACTAATAAAAAAAATTACAGCAAAGAGAAAAGGTGATAAAGTTTATTTTATATTGGGAAGATTACTTAATTGTGTATTTTCAATGTGCTTGTCTCATAAAAAAACTGAGGTTTGACTCAAGGTCATGCTCCTGCAAATGTCATTCCAAAGGCACAGAAATGGGGTGTGGCTTGTGGGAGCTAGGCCACACCCATTTTCTGCATGGTATCGGCTCTTTGTCTTACCATAACATATTTTTTGGCTCATTGCCTCTGATTGGTTGGCCACCCCTGTCATATAGTATGTACTGTATATATTACAAAGGTGCCATAAACTAGGGCGACTTAGCTGAGGCTTCAAGTGATTTAACACACATGCAATTTATCTTACTGCATCACATGCATCATACGATTTATCTGATGGGCGCTACTGGGCTGTAACGCCAGTAAAGTGAGTCTCGCGACAAATTGCTGTATAGTGCACAATAGCGATGTGCACCGTATTGCCTGCGATTCCGATAAATATACTGTATACTGCAGCCTGTGCGATCTTGCTCGGATGCGATGTTCACAGGAATGCGCATTGCATCGGACCCGATGTCAAACAATGCGATTTTGACACTTTACATCCCATTTATCACCGCAATCGGATAAAAAGAGCCCAAATTGCTCTAGAATTGCCCTAGGTACTTTAACAGTGTATCGACGATACGTAAATCATTTTTTAAATTGAACTTAATGAGAGAAATGTAAGTGTGCCCCATGCCCCCTGCTGGCCGTCTATAGTAATGTTATCTATCAGAGCAATTCAATTGCTAGATGAGCAGGGCCGGTGCAAGGCACCGGAGCGCCCCAGGCGAGTCGGGGTGGGGGCGCCCCGGTGCCGGGGGAGGGAGGGGGGGGTGGTACCTGTGTCAAAAAATTGCTGCCCGGTGTCCCTGCAGTGCTGGGGCGGTCAGGGGTGTCCGTGCAGTAGGGGTACCTGCGGCGCCGTCATGTGTATAAAGCTGTCTGCGGCCGGCGGGGTCCCTGTAGTGAATAGCAAATAACTAGCGCTTCCCCGCACCGCGCGCATAGCGCTAGTTATTTGCTATTCACTACAGGGACCCCGCCGGCTGCAGCCAGCTTTATACACATGACGGCGCCGCAGTTACCCCTACGACACAGACACCCCTGACCGCCCCAGCACTGTAGGGACGCCGGGCAGCAATTTTTTTACACAGTTCGCTGGGGGTGAGGGCGAACTGCCGCCCTCCAGGTGCCGGCGCCCTAGGCAAATGCCTAGAGCTGCCTTGTGGTGGCGCCGGCCCTGTAGATGAGAATGTGGCGTTCGCACACATTTTATTTTTTTTGCAGCCTCTGGAGGTGTAAGAAAAAAAAAGTGTGAAAAGTCCCAAGTGAGGCGCTTAACTCGGTGCTTTCAGATGCATTAAACGCTTATGGACATCTGATCTGAGCAACAATTGAATTGCTCCTACAGACGCTCATTACAATAGATGGCCAGTAGGAGGGCATGCGGCACAGTTGATTTCCTCCCATTTGTTGCAATCAATGATAATTTACTGATATACAGTACAGTACTGATTACAGCAATGCACGTACACTTGATTCCTCTTAGGGAGTAGCACTCTGACTTCCTGGCAGTATACTTACACGCATCGCATTCCTCCTCCTGTCACACTTCCTATCCTGGCCCTTCTTGTGCATTCCTGCAGGATTATTGAATAAACGATGCTGATCTCCACAGATTACTCACCTGAGCATTCTCACAGGTACTACTCTATCAGTAAGCACACGTGAGTATCGGCCGTTCCTGTGTGTGTGCACTCTCATTTCACAAGCAGTGAAGCAGAGGGCACACCTGTGTGCACACAGCTTATAGGCGGCAGAGTCTAACAAAGCTGTTGAAAATATGTTCAAATATTAAGTAACTGGTCATTGGGCCTTACGGAGGTCACAGGGCCTTAATTTATGATGCGTAAAATAGGGGCCCTCAAAGGGCAAAGTGCATGGGCTTGTGGTGCAAGGGGATTATGTTCCTGAGGTTTATACAGATATACACTCTCAACACGCGCATGCGTACTCAGCAGACCACAGTAGTGCTGGTGAAGGGATGGTATTAGCAATCTCCTCACTTCTGCAAGTACAGGACCTTTAAACATCCCAACATCTTAAGTGTACCTTTAGCATGTCATACTTATACATTCTTAACTTACATAACTAAACCTGAAATAAAGACTCTGAGGCATAGGTTTGGCAGAAATTGTTAACTGAATTTATTTGTAGCGATATTTTAAGCTAAATTGATTATTTAAATTAGATTAATTAATTAATGGTGGCCAAGAAAAAACGGCTACTACTGTAACTCCACCCCAAATCTAAACGTAACTGGCCTAACTCAAAAACAAGCGGTATCCAACTCCACCCAACAGCATTGACTACCCATCCGGGTGGGGTCGCTGTCCCCGAACGGGTGATCCAGCAAAAGGCCTAAGCCAATGAGAGGTGAGTGCACCGCAAACAAGCCATTAAAATGTCAACATCAACACGTAGAGTGAGCTAATAGATTAAATCTGCCGTTCTTTCCCGCCTATCAGCTAACGCGATTAAACCCACCACCCTCGATAGAACAAAAGGGAAGGGAGGGCGGGGAATTCTGCAGGAAGAAGAGGAAGTCTCTTCCTCTTCCTGCTAACTTAACTCATACATGTGGGCAATAATTGATATTTTATTTCTGCAAATTGTGGTGATAACAAATTATAATTATTTGGTCTAGGACCTGATCATTCATACATAGGCTTTTAATGCACCTAGTTTTATAAACCATAATGCTCTGTGGACTTCTGGCAGATTCTCCACAGCTTCCAGTGGTATAAGTAATTATAACCGCCATCCCTCCCCGTTGGTGCATAATCCTAAACTCCCATACTATAGCCTAACCCCTACCTAACCGTAACCCTCCCCTCCCACAGCCCAGTCCTCCCCTGGTGCCTAATCCTAACCTCCCATACTATAGCCCAGGGCAGGGCAATTGCGGCCTTCCAGATGTTGAGGAACTACACATCCCAGGATGCTTTGCATTAGTTTTGCTATGTGGCCATGCTGAAACTGATGCAAGGCATGCTGGGATGGTAGTTCCTCAACATCTGGAGGGCCACAATTGCCCAGCCCTGCCATAGCCTAACCCCCACCTAACCCTAACCCTCCCCTCCAACAGCCCAGTCCTCCCCCGGGTGCCTAACCCTAACCTCCCCTAGCCTAACCCCCACCTAACCGTAACCCTCCCCTCCCACAGTCCAGTCCTCCCCCTGGTGCCTTACCCTAACCTCCCATACTATAGCCTAACCCCCACCTAACCCTCCCCTCCACAGTCCAGTCCTCCCCCTGGTGCCTAACCCCCCATACTATAGCCTAACCCAGGGGCGGATTGGCCATTGAAGTCACCGGGACTTTTCCTGGGAGGCCGGCGGACCCTGAGGCCGAAAGCTGCTGGACACTGGTGGTGACACTGAATAAAGGGGCCGGCCACCGCGAAGTTATGGGTAGCAGTGGCCGTGCCCGGAAGTGGTTCCCTGTCTCCAGTAGCTTTGTACGCACTACGCATTAGCTGCCCCTTCCTGTGTTTGTACAGAGGCCAGCCGCAGCAAACACCAGCAGCAGCTCAGGTGGTGAGGCTGCGGCTGGGAAGACAGCGGGGCCGGGGTGCGTACCGAGCAGAGAACCCCCTCCCCCTGTGCTGCTGCTGCTCCGGCTCTCAGTGGCTGCTGCTGCCTGTCACACTGCAGGCAGCAGCGCCAGCAACATGAAGCCCAGCCGGCTAAGCTCCTTCCCAGCTCCCATATCCCCCCACAACCCACCTAACTAACTACTGTACATCATCAGTGCAGTCAGCACTGGGCAGGGGGCGGAGCTACACGGAATGGATGGGCGGAGCCACACGGGACGAGGGGGCGGAGCTACACGGGAGCACACAGCAGGGCTGATGAAAGCAGAGGATTGCCACACAGATTTTAAGGTAAGAAAAAAAGTGTGTGAGAGCGAGCAGTACTCAGCAAACTATGGGGTTTATTCAGGTGGATTCGCAAGGCTGCGAATTCGCAGCCTTGCGAGTCCACCAAACCCCGCCCGGCGAACGACCGCCCCCCCGCCGCCCCCTCAAAGTGCGGCTTCGTCCCAGCTGCTGCGAATGGATGTTTTGCATAAACATCCATTCGCCTGGCTCGGGTAACCGCCCACATCTTTTGATGGTCACCGACCATCGAATGATGTTTAGCGTGCACGCATATATAAGTGACTTTTCAGTTACTTACATTTGCGTGCACGCTGGCGTGGATATAGGCGGGCAGCTGATATCCGGTGATGTCAGCTACCCGCCCCCCACACCCGCGTCACTGCTTCATTACCATGAGAACGCCCAGCATTCTCATGGGAACGCCAATGGAATGCTGGGCGTTCCCATATGGTAATGGGGCAGCCCAGCGCCCCCCGCCCATCTCCGCCCCCCCCCCACGCCAGCATGAGATACCCGCATGCGCAGACGCGTAACATCGGTACTGCGTGCGAATGCACGCAGTACCGAATGGATTTGAATCAGGCCCTAAGTCCAGATGGAGCCATCCTCATTGTACCTGTCCCCTGCACACCAATCGCTGCGGTGCGCTGGGGATTATGCCATGTGTCCATCTCCGATGCTTGCCTGCCCCATTCCAGGCAATGGACATGCGAGCTTCCGAGACGATTGCGTGTCCGTTTATGCTGGCGGGCCACCCACCAGATCGGAGCATCTGGTGCACCAGCGACAACAATGATGCTGGCTCCATCTGTAAAAGCAGCGTAGTACTGTTGGCAACTAATGTGTATGTTATGTACAGAATAAGCAGCACTACTACTGACGGCAACTGGTGTGGGCGTTACATATAGGCAGCGCTACTACTGACGGCAACTGGTGTGGGCGTCACATATAGGCAGCGCTACTACTGACGGCAACTGGTGTGGGCGTCACATATAGGCAGCGCTACTACTGACGGCAACTGGTGTGGGCGTCACATATAGGCAGCGCTACTACTGACGGCAACTGGTGTGGGCGTCACATATAGGCAGCGCTACTACTGACGGCAACTGGTGTGGGCGTCACATATAGGCAGCGCTACTACTGACGGCAACTGGTGTGGGCGTTACATATAGGCAGCACTACTACTGACGGCAACTGGTGTGGGCGTTACATATAGGCTGCACTACTACTGACGGCAGCTGGTGTGGGCATTACATATAGGCAGCGATATTACTGTCGGCAGTTGGTGTAGGCGTTACATATAGGCAGCGCTACTACTGACGGCAACTGGTGTGGGCATTATATATAGGCAGCGCTACTACCGGCAACTGGTGTGGGCGTTACATGTAGGCAGCGCTACTGTCGGCAACTGGTGTGGACATTCGTTAAAAGCAGCGCTACTACTGTCAGCAACTGGTGTGGGCATAGGTATAAGCAGGGCTACTACTGTCGGCAACTGGTGTGGGCATTAGGTATAAGCAGGGCTACTACTGTCGGCAACTGGTGTGGGTGTTACGTATAATCAGCACTATACTTTCAGCAACTGGTGTGGGCGTTACGTATAGGCAGCGCTACTAGTGTCGGCCATTGGTGTGGGCGTTACATGTAGGCAGCGCTACTATTGTCGCAAATGGTGTTGGCGTTAGGCAGCGCTACTACTGTCGGCAACTGTTGTGGGCATTAGCTAAAAGAAGCGCTATTACTGTTGGCAACTGGTGTGGGCATTAGGTAAAAGCAGCACTACTACGTTCGACAACTGGTGTAGGTGTTACTTATAATCAGCGTGTCAAAATGTCTAGTTATGGCACTGGTGCTCTATAATGTGAATAAGATGGTGTACTGTGTGGTGTAATTTGAAATGAGTGTACTGTTGTGTGGCCATGACCCTTTGTGAGACTACATATCTTTTTTCCTCGTCTTTCTCTCTCTGCGCTCTCCTCGTCTCTCTCTCTGCACTCTCCTCGTCTGTCTCTCTCTCTCTCTGTGCTCTCCTCGTCTCTCTCTCTCTGCGCTCTCCTCGTGTCTCTCTCTCTCTGCACTCTCCTCGTCTCTTTGTCTCTGTGCTCTCCTTGTCTCTCTCTCGGCGCTCTCCTCATCTCTCTCTTTCTCTCTGTGCTCTCCTCTTCTCTCTCTCTCTCTGTGCTCTCCTCTTCTCTCTCTCTGCGCTCTCCTTGTCTCTCTCTCTCTGCGCTCTCCTTGTCTCTCTCTCTGCGCTCTCCTTGTCTCACTCTCTCTGCGCTCTCCTTGTCTCTCTCTCTGTGCTCTCCTTGCCTCTCTCTGCGCTCTCCTTGCCTCTCTATCTCTCTCTGCAATCTCCTTGCCTCTCTCTCTCTGCGCTCTTCTTGTCTCTCTCTCTCTCTGCGCTCTCCTTGTCTCTCTCTCTGCACTCTCCTTGTCTCTTTCTGCGCTCTCCTTGTGTCTCTCTCTCTGTTCTCTCCTTCTCTCTCTCACCGGACTCGCGGCCTCATCTTCCATGGCATGACCCACTGCTGCCCGATCTCCCTCCACACAGAACCCGCCGCCTCTCCCACGGGACCTGCCGCTTCTGCCTGCCTCTTCCACAGGACCTGCCGCCCCTGCCTCCTCTACGGGATCTGCCGCCTCTGCCTCCATCAATGGACCCGCCTCCTCTATGGTACCCGCTGTTGCCCCCCTGACCAGCTACATTATTTGCCTTGTATATTGTAAGTGAAGAAGGAACGGGGGGGGGGGGGGCGGACACAATACCATTTTCAACTCTCTCCTCTCCCTTTCCCCCACTCTTCCCTCTTTCTTTCTCTCCCTCTCTGCTCTATCTCCTCCCCTCCTCTTTTTCTCACTCTGCTCTCTCTCTCTCTCCTATCCTTGTCTCTCTCTCTCTCTGCGCTCTCCTTGTCCCTCTCTGCGCTCGTCTCTCTCTCTCTATGCTCTCTTCGTCTCTCTCTGTGCTCTCCTCGTCTCTCTCTCTCTGTGCTCTCCTCGTCTCTCTCTCTCTGCGCTCTTCTTGTCTCTCTCTCTACGCTCTTCTTGTCTCTCTCTCATGGCGCTTTCCTTGTCTCTCTCTGCGCTCTCCTCTTCTCTCTCTCTGCGCTCTCCTCATCTCTCTCTTGCTCTCCGCGCTCTCCTCGTCTCTCTGCGCTCTCCTCATCTCTCTCTCTCTGCGCTCTCCTCGTCTTTCTCTGCGCTCTCCTTGTCGCTCTCTCTCTGCGCTCTCCTTGTCTCTCTCTCTTTGTGCTCTCCTTGTCTCTCTCTCTCTCTCTCTGCGCTCTCCTTGTCTCTCTCTCTCTCTGTGCTATGCTTGTCTCTCTCTCTGCGCTCTCCTTGTCTCTCGCTTTCTGCGCTCTCCTTGTCTCTCGCTCTCTGCGCTCTCTTTGCCTCTCTCTCTGTGCTCTCCTTGTCTCTCTTTCTCTCTCTGCGCTCTCCTTTTCTCTCTTTCTCTGTCTCTCTGCGCTCTCCTTCTCTCTCTCTCTCTCTGCACTTTCCTTCTCTCTCTCTCTATGCACTCTCCTTGTCTCTCTCTCTCTCTCTGCGCTCTCCTTGTCTCTCTCTCTTTGCGCTCTCCTTGTCTTTCTCTCTGCGCTCTCCTTGTCTCTCTCTGTGCGCTCTCCTTGTCTCTCTCTCTGCGCTCTCCTTGTCTCTCTCTCTCTCTCTGCGCTCTCCTTGTCTCTCTCTCTATCTGCGCTCTCCTTGTCTCTCTCTCTGCGCTCTCCTTGCCTCTCGCTCTCTGCGCTCTCCTTGCCTCTCGCTCTCTGCGCTCTCCTTGCCTCTCGCTCTCTGTGCTCTCCTTGCCTCTCTTTCTCTCTCTGCGCTCTCCTTGTCTCTCTTTCTCTCTCTGCGCTCTCCTTGTCTCTCTTTCTCTCTCTGCACTCTCCTTGTCTCTCTCTCGGCGCTCTCCTTGTCTCTCTCTGCGCTCTCCTTCTCTCTCTGCACTCTCCTTCTCTCTCTCTCTGCGTACTCCTTGTCTCTCTTTCTCTCTCTGCGCTCTCCTTGTTTCTCTCTCTCTGCGCTCTCCTTCTCTCTCTCTGCGCTCTCCTGGTTTCTCTCTCTGCGCTCTCCTTGTTTCTCTCTCTGCGCTCTCCTTGTCTCTCTCTCTGCGCTCTCCTTGTCTCTCTCTCTGCGCTCTCCTTTTCTCTCTGCGCTCTCCTTTTCTCTCTCTTTGCGCTCTCCTTGTCTCTGTCTCTGCGCTCTCCTTGTCTCTCTCTCTCTGCGCTCTCCTTGTCTCTCTCTCTGCGCTCTCCTTCTCTCTCTCTCTCTGCGCTCTCCTTCTCTCTCTCTCTGCGCTCTCCTTGTCTCTCTCTCTCTGCGCTCTCCTTCTCTCTCTCTCTGCGCTCTCCTTCTCTCTCTCTCTGTGCTCTCATTGTCTCTCTCTCTTTCTCTGTGCTCTCCTTGTCTCTCTCTCTTTCTGCTCTCCTTGTCTCTCTCTCTCTGCTCTCTCCTTGTCTCTCTCTGCGTTCTCCTTGTCTCTTTCTCTCTCGGCGCTCTCCTTGTCTCTCTCTCTGCGTTCTCCTTCTGTCTCTCTCTCTGCGCTCTCCTTCTCTCTCTCTCTCTCTGCGCTCTCCTTCTCTCTCTCTCTCTGCTCTCTCCTTCTCTTTCTCTCTCTCTGTGCTCTCCTTCTGTCTCTCTCTCTGCGCTCTCCTTCTCTCTCTCTCTCTCTCTCTCTCTCTGCGCTCTCCTTCTCTCTCTCTCTCTGCGCTCTCCTTGCCTCTCTACAGGATCTCCCACAAAGCAGTAAGTTGCTTTGTGGACTAGCATTAAAATCATAGGTAACACTAACAAGGGTTCTTGTACGGCACTAGCCATAGTGCCATAGTGTAGTCGTTAGTTGGGGGGGCCGGGGGCCCGGCACCAGCAAGCCTGGCAGGCCATCGTTGCATGTGGTATACTATGTAATGGGTGTGTGACACGTAATAGGATTTACAGTGTGGATTTTCGGCGCGCGCCTGCGGAGCGCACTATCCCTGTTGTCCCTATTTTATGAAAATGTGGCATTAGTTTTGCCTGTCAACGATGTATCTAAGTATGGTGATGTAATAATCCTGCCTACTGTTATGTTGGCTCCGACCTTTATTGATTTGTTGCCGCCCACATGAGGCCACTTTCAGAAATTTTCCAGGGCCACTTTTAGTCCCCAATCCGCCCCTGGCCTAACCCCCCACCTAACCCTCCCCTCCCACAGCCCAGTGCTCCCCCTGGTGCCTAATCCTAACCTCCCATACTATAGCCTAACCCCCCACCTAACCCTTCCCTCCCACAGCCCAGTCCTCCCCCTGGTGCCTAACCCTAACCTCCCACAGCCCAGTCCTACCCCTGGTACCTACACCTAACCTCCCATACCATACCCTAACCCCCACCTAACCCTCCCACAGCCCAGTCCTCCCCCTGGTACCTACACCTAACCTCCCATACCCAGGGCCGGTGCAAGGCACCGGAGCGCCCCAAGCGAGTCGGGGTGGGGGCGCCCCGGTGCCGGGGGGGGGGTGGTACCTGTGTAAAAAACTTGCCACCACGTGCATAGCGCTAGTTATTTTCTATTCACTGTAGGGACCCCGCCGGCCGCGGCCAGCTTATACACAATAACAGCGCCGCAGGTTCCCCCGGCGGCACGGACACCCCTGCACGCACCAGCACTGCAGGGACGCAAGTTTTTTACACAGGTACCACAGTTCGCTAACCCTCCATGCTGGGGGTGAGGGGCGAACTGCCGTCCTCCAGGTGCCCGCGCCCTAGGCAAATGCCTAGAGCTGCCTAGTGGTGGCGCCGGCCCTGCCCATACCATACCCTAACCCCCACCTTACCCTCCCACAGCCCAGTCCTCCCCCTGGTGCAGGGCCAGCACCACCACTAGGCAGGTCTAGGCATTTGCCTAGGGCGTCGGCCACTGGAGGGCGGCAGTTTGCCCCTCGCCCCCCCACATGGAGGTGAGCGTAGGTGCAGAGACTGGAGCTGGCCGGAGCGGGCAGGGGTGTCCGTGCCGCGGGGGTACCACTACCTGCGGCGCTGTGTATTAAGCTGGCGGCGGCGGGGTCCCTGCAGTGATTAGCAAATTACTAGCGCTATCCAGCGGCCTGGCGGCGGCGCACGCTGATTGGCTGAGATTCAGCCAATCAGCATGCGGCAAGTGTTTTCAAAATCAGCAGCGCTTCCCGTGCCGCCCGGCCGCCGGACAGCGCTAGTTATTTGGACCCCACCGCTGCCGCCAGCTTAATACACAGCACCGCATGAACCCCCGTGGCACGGACACCCCTGCCCGCTCCTGCCAGACGGCGCAGCAGGTACTCCTCAGCCCCCCCCTCCGGTGTGCACCGGGGCGCCCCCACCCCCCTTGCACCGGCCCTGCCCTGGTGCCTAACCCTAACCTCCCCTAGCCTAACCCCCACCTAACCTTCCCCTCCCACAGCCCAGTCCTCCACCTGGTGCCTAATCCTAACCTCCCATAACATAACCTAACCCCCACCTAACCCTAACCCTCCCCTCCCACAGTCCAGTCCACCCCCTGGTGCCTAATCCTAACCCTCCCCCTTGTAGCCTAACACCCCTTTATACCACCCATATCAGGAGCACGCATGCCCACGGTAATTGAAAACTAGGCACGAGGAAAGGAATGTTTTTAACCTTGCTAAACCGGGTTTCCTCGGTGCGGATCACTCAAAATAGGCAAGTATGCCCTGCACCTATGGTAGCTACGCCCTTGTGTATAAGGGATGGAACTGTGACAGGGAAGGTGGCCCCTCTCAACTCTAGGCCCCATAGCAACTATGGTAGCTACCCCCTTGTGTCCGGGACACGGTGAATGATCTCACAGTATCTGCCGATGCACAGTGTGAGATGCGAAGATCTCCCATCATCGGAGTTGTATGAAATCATGGGCTTTACGCGCAATTAGATCCTAAGCGCAAAAACTAAAATACGAGTGTCAGCCTCATATAGCAAGACGGCCTTTTTATTATCAGTTTCTTATATAGCGCATACATATTCTGCAGCGCTGTACAAAGTATAGTTGAACATTCACATCAGTCCCTGCCCCCAGTGGAGCTTACAATCTATATTCCCTACCACATGTATATACACGCACACACAGACATTCTGGGGTTAATTTTTGGTGGAAGCCAATTAACCTACCACTATGTATTTGGAATGTGGGAGGAAACCGGAGTAAATATACGGGGAGAATATACAAACTCCACACAGTTAGGGCCACGGTGGGGATTGAACCCATGACCTCAGAGCTGTGAGGCAGTAATGCTAACCATTACACCAGCCGTGCCGCCCAATGCTATATGCACTCAAAAAGTAGGACTCCCATTAAACTTTCACAAACGGTTTGTTATCCACTAATATCTACATTTGCGGATCAGCAAAAATAAAGACACTAATATGTGGTTTGGGGGTGACCTATTTTCCATGTGTCACAATGCAAGCCTAGCAAAACAGCAACCACAGACAGCATGATGCCTAGTTAGAGGCCAACAACAGCCAAAATATATTACGTTCCTTAAAGGAAATCTCTATTTTGTCAGTAGTCCCACAATCCCTACAGTATCCATGGATGCTAATGGGCTGCACCCTTCATTTACAACCGTACCAGCACACCGTGTTGGAAGTTCTCCAAAAACACAACACAGGCCGATCTGGGACGACATCTGCCCAGTGCTACCTGGGCACATTCACACTTCTCATGTCATTATTACCGAAAGGAGTTTTATGAATTCTAGTTTTATTTTGTTTGTTTTTTTCCCCAGATCTGGAGAAATTTACATGGAGATGTATGGACGGGTCAACACTTTCCACAATCAGTCCTATTGTGAACTGGAGAATTTGGGATAAATTTGCTAAGATGGGAATTACAGTATATTGAAGATGGGATGTTGCCATAGCAACATCAGATTCTGTCTATTATCTTCTAGAAGGTGCTAAATAAATACAAAAAGTAGAATTTGTTTGGTTGCTATGGCAACATCCCATCTTCATTATACTGATATTCTAGGGTCAATTTATGTTAGGAGCCAATTTACCTACTGTATGTCAGGATTCAAGGTCTGAGAAACACTTACTGTACTTACATTCCAGGTGTTTCTCTAGGCTTGCTCAGAGACTGTCATCCAGATCTGCACTGCGGCGTTCCAGTGTCCGGCTGGCACTGGGTGCACGTGGTCAGCGTCTCCCACGATATCATCTCAGCGGGCACCGCTGAACACAGTCTGCGGCCTTGTTGCTTACAAACTCCCAGCAACGGGCCTTCTCTCCGTTACAGGCCTCAGGCCTTTCCGCATGCACACCAAACATCATTTCTGTCTCCAACATGGGAATGGCCCTATTGGTTTGATTCACAGGAGCGCCTTAGCCAATCCTGGACTGGCTATTCTGACATCCCTCCACCAGGGGCGGATTTAGGGAGGAGGGCGCCACTAGGCACAACAATAATGTTTACTAAGTAGGACAGTTTATTGGGGCAGTATCTGCATGTCCTATCCATTTACACTCTATTTAAGATGGAATATAGTACAGTACAGTGGATATTTTGCAGTTATTGGTACATTTTGGGCTGACAGTACTATCACAGGCATCCAAATGCCGCCCCCAAACATGTGCCGCCCCTAGGCCGGTGCCTCATGGGAAATTCGGCTCTGCACTCCACTACAACCAATCTGCAGCACTCTCTGCCTATAAGTATCCTGAAGTTGGGCCAAGCAAACAGTCACTGCAATGATGTCATTAGGGCAGGGGTCCTTAAAATGTTTTGCTCTGGGACCGCATTAGACAATAAGGTACTTGTGGAGTATCACGGCTCCCATCGCATGCCATCGCATGCCATATATAGTGGCATGAGATTGGATGCGATTTTTGCAGTTTTTAACCATTTTTGACAAAATCGCATGCGATCGCATGCGGTTTTTTAACAGAAAAGCATCCAAATGCATTGAAATTAGTATCAAACATGTTCAATGGCCCCCAAATGTCATTTTTGAGGCTGTACCAACCCCACTATCAACGCAAACCCGAAGCGTGGCGAGCGCAGCGAGCCCGAGAGGGGCGGCGGTACGCGTCCTACGACCTTTTCATACCCCCACTATCCACGATGTGCATCGCATAGCAAAAAATCGCATGCGATCGCATGCGGTTTTTAACAGAAAAGCATCCAAATGCATTGAAATTAGTATCAAACATGTTCAATGGCCCCCAAATGTCATTTTTGAGGCTGTACCACCCCCACTATCAACTCGAACCCGAAGCGTGGCGAGCGGCGGCGGTGCGCGTCCTACAACCTTTTCATACCCACACTATCCACGTCGGCGTGGAGTTGAGAATAGAAAGTGTGGCGAGCGCAGCAAGCCACCGAGCCCGAAGCGTGGCGAGCGCAGCGTGCCCCGCGAGGGGACGCGGACACCTGTGAAGCCCGTGAGGGGACGCGTATAATTGTGAAGGTATCCGTGTCCCCTCGCGGGGCTCGCTGCACTCGCCACGCTTCGGGCTCGGTGGCCCGCTGCGCTCGCCACACTTTCTATTCTCAACTCCATGCCGACGTGGATAAGGTTGTAGGACGCGTACCGCCGCCGCTCGCCACGCTTCGGGTTCGAGTTGATAGTGGGGGTGGTACAGCCTCAAAAATGACATTTGGGGGCCATTGAACATGTTTGATACTAATTTCAATGCATTTGGATGCTTTTCTGTTAAAAACCGCATGCGATCGCATGCGATTTTTTGCTATGCGATGCACATCGTGGGAGCCGTGATTGTCCACAAGTACCGACAATACAAATAATTACAGGACCCCAGAAAGTTACTGCAGTAGGTCATTATCAGGTGTGTAGTCAGCCGACAGCACATGCATGGCAGCATTGTGGGAGGAGTCTAAAATAACAGACAGTTCAACCAATTTTTCAGATCCTTGAATCACTGACTGAGATTACAAAGTCATCAGCATGATGGTCAACAACATGGAGTCGCAACCCCATGGCCCATGCTGAGAAGGTCGGGACCCACTTTGGGGTCAGGACCCACAGTTTGAGAACCGCTGCCTTAGGGTAACAGTGTCTCCTGTTACCTCTGAGTGTTTCCTGCTTTCCATAGCATCTGTGGCTTACCACCTTGCTGCAGCCTGACTCCCTCCATTGTCCAGACCTTGGTTCTTTCCAGAGACCCTGCTTCGCCATCGGTTCCTGCTCAGGCACCATCACTCATTCTGCCTTCACTGCTTACTTCCATTGCTACCTGCTCGTGTCCCCATTACAACCTAATTTACCACCCACCTGCTCAGAGTGTCAACATTGATATTACCCCCATCGGTGCATCAACATCGGTTGCAGTCATCATCGGTGGACCTCTTAGTGATTGTGTTAGTGGTATCTACTTGAGCCATATACTTACCTGCAGTGTCTCTCCGATGTATCCTCCACCATCGAGGGTCAACAACTTCCGTTTCACTCCAGTACAAAGTCACCCCTCAGACGTGACACTGTCCCAGTATATTTTTGGATTGCGGGATGAAACCGGAGTACCCGGAGGAAACCCACGCAAGCACGGGGAGACTATACAAACTCCGCACAGTTTGGGCCATGGTGGGAATAGAACCCATGACCTCAGCGCTGTGAGGCAGTAATGCTAACCATTACACCATCCGTGCCATCCATATTCTGTTAGAATATGTGCTAAATAGAATTTTCTTTGCTATAAAACCTGCCTGGAACCATCCAACAAGTACATCAGTAAACGGTCTTATTTTTCCTTTCCGTTGTTGGGTATGCCCTACTTTAATTCTTTGTCTGACTACTGAGCCAGCTGCTGACATAAGCCCCCAACATCAGGAAGTGGTTACATTCAAAATGTCACAAGAATAGTAAAATGATCAGCTTATCGCCTGACGTTGTGCCTTGTCTCTTACTGACATCTCTTTTTCAGACCTACGATTCCACATTTTTAAGCTACAGCTGTTTTTGTACCTATTTTTCTATGCATTTTAAAAATAGCATAGTGCTAATGAGTATCTAGCAACAATGCTATTATATAGCCAATAAAACAAAAACACTGCAAATCACTGTCATATCTTCTACCCAGAGTTGCCTACCCTCCCGCATTCAGCGGGAGGCTCCTGGTTTTTACCCGAACCTCCCACTGCCCCGCTAAGGCCAGCTTACCCTCCCGTTTTTTTGATGGTTAGTAACCGAAAATCCGGACGGCACATGTGCGAGTCTGGAAATTTCGGTGGGCGGGGCATATAGGGGACGCGTCATGACGGAAGATGGCGTTGTGCGCTGCGGGGTTTTGAGCAGTGGTGGCCGTTCTGTTGCAGTACAGGACAGTGCTGGGAGAGGCATGTAGAGCCTGCTCAATGTACTGGGCAGCTCTGTACAGCACGGAGGGGGTGCCGGACGCCGTCCTGACAGTCGGGATCCCGACAGTCATTTATCCGACGTCGACTGTCAAAACGCCGACAGACAGGTGCATGACCGCCACCCGCTATTTTCCCTTGTGGGGGTCCACGACCCCCATAGGGGGAGAATAGAATAGGTGGTGAGCTTAGCGAGCCACCGTGCCCGCAGCGTAGCGAGCCTGCAAGGGGCTTTGTTGCGCTCACCATGCTGTCTGAGTCCGGGCAGTCGGGATCCCGATGTCGGGCTAATAACTGTCGGGATCCCGACTATTGGAAACCTATACCACACCCAACGGAAGCAGCGGGCTCCCGTCCTCCTTCTTCTAAATGCTGCTGCACCATCTGTCACACTGACAGGCAGTAGCAGAGCAGCAGTGACAGTGACCATCGAGGTTCCCGGTGTTAAAGCTAGGGATGGCCATCGTCCATCGATGATTAGAAATCATCGATGGTTCATGGCTGATGTCGAATAGTTTTGCCATCGATGGGGGAGAACCAGATGGTTTCCCACCATCGATGTCAAGCTTAAACGAATAGTTTCATTTTTGCTTTTTTCACTAAGGAGCCAGGACACGGAGCTTAGCTCAGCCCCTGACACCCGCGAAGCCCCGTCCCCACATTTTGATTGGCCCACAGGCCAATCAATCAAAGAAAATGGATGACCATCGATATCTCGGCCCCCAGAGCACAGGATGGGTAAGTTAAGGTCAGTTTGCCATCCTTATCAAAAAGCTTGTTTTCCTTACCTCACCCTTCTCCAGTCCTTGTCACTATCTGTGCCTTTCTCCTAATGTGTGCATTATGTGTGCAAGATGCACTAATATTTATGTGTTGTAATAGGTATAACTAGTGTATGTGGGCATTGTGCATAGTGTCACTAGTCCTGTGGGCGTAAGTGGTGCTATCTATGTGGGCATTGTGGGTGTAAGAGGTGCTATTCATGTGGGCATTTTGTGCGTAAGCTGCACTAGTCCTATGGGCATTGTCAGTGTGTGTGTGTGTGTGTGTGTGTGTGTGTGTGTGTGTAACGGCACTAGTCTTGTGGGCATTGTGTGTCTGTGTGTAGTGGTGCTAGTCTTGTGGCCATTGTGTGCGTAGCGGTGCTATTCATGTGGGCAATGTGTGCGTAGGTGTCGCTAGACCTGTGGGTATAGGTGGTGCTATTCTTGGGGGCACTGTTTGTGAAAGCGGTGCTAGTCATGTGGACATAGGCGGTGCTAGTCTTGGGGTGTAGGCGGAGCTAGTCTTGGGGGCAATGTTTGCGGAAGTGGTGCTCATCATGTAGACATAGGCAGTGCTAGTCTTGGGGTGTAGGCGGCGCTAGTCTTGGGGGCAATGTTTGCGGAAGTGGTGCTCATCATGTGGACATAGGCAGTGCTGGTCTCGGGGTGTAGGCGGCGCTAGTCTTGGGGGCAATGTTTGCGGAAGTGGTGCTCATCATGTGGACATAGGCGGTGCTAGTCTTGGGGCGTAGGCGGAGCTAGTCTTGGGGGCAATGTTTGTGAAAGCGGTGCTAGTCATGTGGACATAGGCAGTGCTAGTCTTGGGGCGTAGGCGGCACTAGTCTTGGGGGCAATGTTTGCGGAAGTGGTGCTCATCATGTGGACAAAGGCGGTGCTAGTCTTGGGGTGGAGCCGGCGCTAGTCTTGGGGGCAATGTTTGCGGAAGTGGTGCTCATCATGTGGACAAAGGCGGTGCTAGTCTTGGGGTGGAGCCGGCGCTAGTCTTGGGGACAATGTTTGCGGAAGTGGTGCTCATCATGTGGACATAGGCGGTGCTAGTCTTGGGGTGGAGCCGGCGCTAGTCTTGGGGGCAATGTTTGCGGAAGTGGTGCTCATCATGTGGACAAAGGCGGTGCTAGTCTTGGGGCATAGGCGGCACTAGTCTTGGGGGCAATGTTTGCGGAAGTGGTGCTCATCATGTGGACATAGGCGGTGCTAGTCTTGGGGTGTAGGCGGCACTAGTCTTGGGGGCAATGTTTGCGGAAGTGGTGCTCATCATGTGGACATAGGCAGTGCTAGTCTTGGGGTGGAGCCGGCGCTAGTCTTGGGGGCAATGTTTGCGGAAGTGGTGCTCATCATGTGGACATAGGCGGTGCTAGTCTTGGGGCATAGGCGGCACTAGTCTTGGGGGCAATGTTTGCGGAAGTGGTGCTCATCATGTGGACATAGGCGGTGCTAGTCTTGGGATGTAGGCGGAGCTAGTCTTGGGGGCAATGTTTGCGGAAGTGGTGCTCATCATGTGGACATAGGCGGTGCTAGTCTTGGGGTGTAGGCGGAGCTAGTCTTGGGGGCAATGTTTGTGCGTACAGTAAGTGGTGATATTCATGTGGGGATTGTGTGTCCGGGTCCAAACCCAGAAGTCCTATACTTTGCCCAATTCTTCATGTGTGCGGCGTTATTAAAAGCCATAGTGTGTGCGGAGACTGGCGGCAAGCATCTCAAGTTGCTTTCTGCATTCTGCCCACTGTCAGTGATGATGCGCGTGTCATCGGCGACATCCTCCATCGTCTTCGTTTGTGCATGCAGGACAGCATGTTGCCAGCAAGATACATTCTCGGAATGCAGCATGCCCTCCGCTCCATTCTGCTGCCGACCATCGTGTCCATCATCTGCAAGTGTGTACACACTATATCGTTAATGATGAACTCTGCTGTCGGTTGTTAGCGATGTCCGTCTCCATCGTCTGTACACGAAGGACAATGGGGGATATTGCTAGAGAGCCATGCTGCAGAATGAAACACTGCCCACATTTCCCCCCCCCTCCCACCCCCTCATTTATACCTGCCACTACCACACACCCCTAGGTGACATGACACTCCCCCTTAACGGAGCGCTTTGCGTGGCAAAATCTGATGACCCCCTTAAATCTCCCTGAAATTAATTTTCAAAAGTAGGCAAGTATGTCTTCAACCAGAAGAACAATACATAGGGAAACCGTGTTGAGGGCTTAACCAAAATAACCTGGTGTAAATAGCACCATAATACCATGGAATTAAAGTAGAAAATACTTTTTATATATTATTGATATATTTCACAACACAGTTTTAGCTTAACTTACAGGTCACTGTGACACAAGGGCTGGCCGAACAGGGATGTTTGGTACTTGTGAATTATCCGGGCTGCCGATTTTGTCCTTAAGTTTAGTTAACTTAAGGACACCCAACCGACGCGATGCCCGTGATTTACCCCCAAATCGGGGGCATCGCGTCGGTCGTGGCCGTTATAAGGGGCCGCGACGCGATGCCCGCGATTTCCCATAGACAGTAATGTTAAAAGACGCGATGGACCCGATTTTCCATAGACAGCAATGTTAAAATAAAATGACAATGTGAAATTGGCCAATATGGCCATTTCACATTGGATATGTTTTAAAAAAAAATGTTTCATGGCCCCCCACCACCGTTAACGCCACCCCGCTATTGACGCCAACCCGAAGCGTGGCGAGCGCAGCGAGCCCGCGAGGGGCGGCGGTACGCGTCCTCCGACCTTTTTATACCCCTACTATCCACGTCGGCATGGAGTTGAGAATAGAATAGTGTGGCGAGCGCAGCGAGCCACCGAGCCCGAAGCGTGGCGAGCGCAGCGAGCCCCGCGCGGGGACGCGGATACCTTCACAGGTATCCGCGTCCCCTTGCGGGCTTCACAGGTGTCCGTGGCCCCTCGCGGGGCTCGCCACGCTTCGGGCTCGGTGGCTCGCTGCGCTCGCCACACTATTCTATTCTCAACTCCACGCCGACGTGGATAGTAGGGGTATGAAAAGGTCGGAGGACGCGTACCGCCGCCCCTCACGGGCTCGCTGCGCTCGCTACGCTTCGGGTTGGCGTCAACAGCGGGGTGGCGTTAACGGTGGTGGGGGGCCATGAAACTTTTTTTTTAAAACATATCCAATGTGAAATGGCCATATTGGCCAATTTCACATTGTCATTTTATTTTAACATTGCTGTCTATGGAAAATCGGGTCCATCGCGTCTTTTAACATTACTGTCTATGGGAAATCGTGGGCATCGCGTCGGTCGTGTCGTGGCCCCTTATAATGGCCGTGACCGACGCGATGCCCACGATTTTTCGGGCGCGATGAAAAAATCGGCAGCCCGGATAACTCACAAGTACCGGATGTTTTTTTTAAAGGGGCAATCATTTACAAAGCATGGTTTTGCCATATACAGTAAAGGCCCCCATACACTAGCTGATTTTGGTCCGATTTCGGCCAGATCAGTCGGATCTGGCCGAAATCGGACCAAAATCGGCTAGTTTTGATGTCCCCTCAGATCCGATGCGCGGTCCCGTGCGCATCGGATCTGCGTCGGGTGGTCGGACCTGCTGCACGTCCGACCACCCGACTTGGGACCTAGTGGGGCGGCGCGGCGGTGGAGGGAGCAGGGGGGGCTGGGGACACTGCGGGGGACACAGGCGGCATAGAGCCGGGCAGGGGGAGCCGGCCGGGAGCTGTCAGTAATGAATAAAAAAAAAAGCCCATACAATGAATGGGCGGCCTGTGATTGGCTGAGCGCTCTCTCAGCCAGTCAGCAATTGGCTGAGAGAGCGCTCAGCAGCCAATCACAGGCTGCCCATTCATTGTATGGGCTTTTTTTTTTTATTCATTACTGACAGCTCCCGGCCGGCTCCCCCTGCCCGGCTCTATGCCGCCTGTGTCCCCCGCAGCGTCCCCAGCCCCCCCTGCTCCCACCAGCAGCCCCGCTCGTTAGCCCCCCCCCCCCCCCCTGCTCCCCGGGTTTTTTACATGTGATAAATCGAGACGATTTATCACATGTAAAAAATGGCACATCAAGTGCCAATCTAATCAAGCTCCCCCGGGGAGAGTTAGACTTGTGCGAGTTATTTTGTTTCTGTGCAGGGTAAATTCTGGCTGCATTATTTTTACACTGCAATTTAGATTTCAGTTTCAACACACCCCACCCA
Source organism: Crinia signifera (assembly GCF_055691185.1). Lineage (NCBI taxonomy): Eukaryota > Metazoa > Chordata > Amphibia > Anura > Myobatrachidae > Crinia > Crinia signifera. The sequence continues at coordinate 177,419,318 of NC_139223.1, read as the reverse complement.
AATGTAACTATGGGGATTATTCTGGTTCACTATTTCTGACAAATTCCTTCTTACAGATGGGGCTGGCTTCATCTTTGCAGCCCCGCCATCACGCCAGCCCCGCCACCCGTCGTTACAGGTACCCCTCGCCACCCCGACAACCCTACCAACCCTGCCCGTCTCCCTGAAGCGGAGACAGGCAGGGACACGCAGCGTCCCTGCCATGAGACTGGGATGCGCGTACGTGTGAGACGCACGTGCGTCCCAGTTCAGTGTAGCCCCTGCCGCCGGCGTTCGCCAGCTGAGAGGGTCTGGCGAGCCCCGGCCAAGGATGGCAGGGGCTCCATCTGTAGATGGACAATACCATGTGCACTTCAGGGGGGCAGATGTAACATGTGCAGAGAGAATTAGATTTGGGTGAGTTATTTTGTTTCTGTGCAGGGTAAATACTGACTGCTTTATTTTTACACTGCAATATATCGATCTCACTTTGAAGTAAAACCCCACCCAAATCTGATTCTATCTGCACATGTTATATCTGCCCCACCTGCAGTGCACATGGTTTTGTCCATCTAAGAAGGAATTTGTCAGAAAGAGTGAACCAAAATAACCCCCTATGTTACATCTGCCCCACCTGCAGTGCACATTCTTTTTCCCATTTTGAGAACAAATTTGTACTGCAATCAGATCTGAATAAGGGCCTTAGGGGCAGATTTATTAAGCTTGGAGAAGAGATAAACTGGAGATAAAGCGGAGAAAAGGTAAAAGGAGATAAAGCACAGCCAATCAACTCCCAACTACAGTATCTTTTTCAAACACAGCTGATTGGCTGGTGCTTTATCTCCTTTTACCTTTTCTCCGCTTTATCTCCAGTTTATCTCTTCTCCAAGCTTAATAAATCTGCCCCAATATCTATTATCTTCTTGAAGGCGCTAAATAAATAAGGATTAATAGATTCTGATTGTAGCGCATAGCAACATCGCATCTTCAATAGAACTCCAATTTTAAGAGGTACATTTAAGCTGGGTACACATATGTACAATCGTCGGGCCGTTCTTCCGTTCTGCGGATGAACGGCCGTTCGATTGTATATATATGTACGCAGTCCCGATCCCTTCGTTGCGATCGATAAACGGCCAAAAACGCTCTTGGCCGTCCACAGTCGGTCGGTCGCAGGTTCTTTGCTGCTTAATATTCTTACGACAGGACGGCTCCATATCGAAAGAAAAGTGACATGTGTACGCACGTTCGATCGATATGCAGCCCGTTCCTGCGATCATTCCTCCCAAAAGCAGCACGCCCATGTGGGTGTTGACTAGCTGCGTCATCCCTCCATCAGCGCAGCATGTAAACAACAGGAAGTCTTCTCCCCCGTACTTTCCGCGCCATGCTGTTAAAGAATATTCGTTGTGTGTGCATTCCTTTTGAAATGAATAATCGTTGTGTGTGCATTCCTGACAGATATAGTTATATAGTATATAGCCAGATCGGGAGAGTGTGTACGGTGGTACAATCTTTTTCTTGCGATTGTTTGGACGGGAGTACATCGGACGTCGCAAGTAAAATTGTACATATGTGTACGCGCAGATCGGTCGTATGTTTTGGACGGTCGAACATGTATTCGGTCGATCGAACGGTCGCAAGAAAAATGAAATTGTACATATGTGTACCCAGCTTTACTCCTAAGAGGTAGATTTACTAAGATAGAAGATATATTGAAGATGGGATGCTACCCATAGCATTCGATTCTACTTCTTTATAGACCAGGGGTGGCCAAACCTGTCAGGATCTACCAACAGTTCATGTTTTGCAACCTGTGGATCCATAGTAGGAATGTATGCAGCATGTATAAAAATGTGACAGTTAGTAATGACTACAGCTGTGCACCAGATAGGTTATCTGGGAAATGTGACAGTTAGTAATGACTGCAGCTGTGCACCGGATAGGTGATCTGGGAAATGTGACAGTTAGTAATGACTACAGCTGTGCACCAGCTAGGTGATCTGGGGAATGTGACAGTTAGTAATGAGTACAGATGTGCACCAGATAGGTTATCTGGGAAATGTGACAGTAATGAGTACAGCTGTGCACCAGATAGGTTATCTGGGAAATGTGACAGTTAGTAATGACTACAGCTGTGCACCAGCTAGGGCAGGCATTTCCAACCACGGTCCTCAAGGCACACCAACAGTGCAGGTTTTGTAGATATCCAGGCTTGAGCACAGGTGACTTAATTAGTATCTGAGGGATTCTGATTAAACTATCTGTGCTGAAGCCTGGATATCACTAAAACCTGCACTGTTGGTGTGCCTTTAGGACCGTGGTTAGGAATGCCTGAGCTAGGGGATCTGAAACATGTGAGAGTAATGCTGTGTACACACGGGGGAGATATATTGCTCAGCCATATATTGCTGAGCAATATATGGCTGAGCAATATATTGCTCAGTTTCTACTTTACATCAGCGACCAGAGATGGTCGCTGATGAAAAAGAAACTGCCGGGGGGAGCCCGGCAGTGGTAATCAGCTGGTCGCAGGAGCATGTTCCTGCGACCAGCGATCACCACAGGGGCAAAAACGGGAGCGCGCACCCGGCGATATATCACCGGTGCACACTCCCATTGCGGGCAATATGGTCGCTCAGCGACCATATTTCCCGCGATTTTGCACTAAATCGCCCCCGTGTGTACGCACCTTTAGTAATGACGATCTGGGGAATGTGACAGTTTGTAATGACTACACCTGAGCACCAGCTAGGACGGTGATCTGGGGAATGTAACAGTTAGTAACAGGGCCGGCGCCACCACTAGGCAGCTCTAGGCATTTGCCTAGGGCGCCGGCACCTGGAGGGTGGCAGTTCGCTAACCCTCCATGCTGGGGGTGAGGGGCGAACTGTGGTACCTGTGTAAAAAAACTTGCGTCCCCGGCGTCCCTGCTATGCGCGCGGCGGCGCAGGAAGCGCTATTTATTTTCTATTCACTGTAGGGACCCCGCCGGCCACGGCCAGCTTATACACAATAACAGCGCCGCAGGTTCCCCCGGCGGCACGAACACCCCTGCACGCACCAGCACTCAGCAGGGACGCAAGTTTTTTTACACAGGTACCACCACCCCCCCCGGCACCGGGGCGCCCCCACCCCGACTCGCCTGGGGCGCTCCGGTGCCTTGCACCGGCCCTGGTTAGTAATGACTACAGCTGTGCACCAGCTAGGTGATCTGGGGAATATAATAGTTAGTAATGACTACAGCTATGCACCAGCTAGGTGATCTGGAAAATGTGACAGTTAGTAATGACTACACCTGAGCACCAGCTAGGTCACGGGTGTCAAACACAAGGCCCGCGGGCCAAATCCGGCCCGACAGACCTCGTCATGTGGCCCGCGCAGCCGCCGCCAGCCTTCACCTTTTATTCTCTTTTTTGAGATCTTTTTTGAGAGGTTTTTTTTGCACTGCTGGCAGCCATGTTCCTGTGGTCTTTTAAGATGTCTGTGGCCACAGGAACATGGCCGCCGGCCTCCACAGCTACGTGGAGGAGGGCCCGGCAGCCTGTTCCCTCTTATCGAGGCAGTGGCAGACGCTGGGTGGGGACTTCATGACGATGACGCCTCCCACCCACGCGTCTGCAGAGAGGAAGGAAGGCAGGCCGAATCGGGGGGCCGCAGCAGGACAGGCCGCGGCGCAGAGAGTGGAATTGAAATAACTGGAGCCACAGCAGCAGTAAAGGAGCCTGAGGGATAAAATACAGTAAGTTACATAAAAAAAACAATATATCTGGTGGTGGTGTCATGGCATAACTTGTATATTATACAGGGGGAGCAGCCTGTGGTGTCATTATTATTGTACAGGGGGAGCAGCCTGTGGTGTCATGGCATTATGCCATGACACCACAGGCTGCTCCCCCTGTATAATATAAAAGTAATGCCATGACACCACAGGCTGCTCCCTCTGTATAATAATAATGCAATGACACCACAGGCTGCTCCCCCTGTATAATAATGTGTGTCATGGCATTACTATTGTTATATTATACAGCGGGAGCAGCCTGTGGTGTCATTGCATTATTATTATACAGCTTGAGCAGCCTGTGGTGTCATTGCATTATTATTATACAGCGGCCCTTTGAGGGTGCCCAAACTGCTGATGCTGCCCCCGATGAATTTGAGTTTGACACCCCTGAGCTAGGTGATCTGGGAAATGTGACAGTTAGAAAGGGTTTATTCAATGATAAATGTGACAGTTAGTAATGACTACATCTGTGCACCAGCTAGGTGATCTGGGAAATGTGAGAGTTAGTAATGACTACAGATGCGCACCAGCTAGGGGATCTGGGACATGTGAGAGTTAGTAATGACGATCTGGGGAATGTGACAGTTAGTAATGACTACAGCTGTGGACCAGCTAGGTGATCTGGGGAATGTAACAGTAATGCTGTGTACACACGGGGCCATAGGGGCTGAAATAGCTGGAAATATGGTCGCTGGCGACCATATTGCCAGTGATTGGAGTGTGCCCCAGCGATAAATCGAGGGGTGCGCACTCCCGTTTTCAGCCCGTTCTAATCTCTGGTCGCAGGAGCTTGCTCCTGCGACCAGCTGATTACCTCTGCGGCTCCCCCGGCAGAGGTTCCCTTTCATCAGCGACCATCTCTGGTTGCTGATGAAAAGGAGAAACTGAGCAATATATTGCTCAGCCATATATTGCTAGCAATATATGGCTGAGCAATATATCTCCCCTGTGTGTACAGGGCTTTAGTAATGACTACAACTGTGCACCAGCTAGGTGATTTGGAAAACGTGGACCGTTGGTGGATCTCATGGACTGGTTTGACCAACTCTGTTCTAGAAGATATAGATAGAATCTGATTGGTTGCTATGAGCAACATCTCATCTTCCATAGACCTCCCATCTTAGTAAATTTACCAAGAGTCTGTCATAGCCTCTTGATTCCCACTTGATAAAACATGCAACAAACAGGAATAAAATGAAGATAAACAAAGGTTTCGAAAAAAACAGGTGGAAGCAAAACCCACTTCTGCTTGAGGGGTCTCAGGAGAACAGTTGGTGTGCTCTTATGGACAGGGTGTGACAAGATATTCATAGTGTCCATCTCTTGTATTAAAAGCAGTTTTCCACTCATCTCCCTCACGAATGCGGATGAGATTATAAGCTCCACGGTGATCTAATTTAGTAAAGATAGTAGCTCCTTTGATTCTGTCAAAGAGTTCTGTGATAAGTGGCAGTGGATAACGATTCTTTATAGTAATTTCATTTAAGCCTCGATAGTCGATACAGGGACGCAATCCTCCATCCTTTTTCTTTACAAAAAAGAAGCCCGCCCCCGCAGGTGATGATGAAGGGCGTATGAAACCTTTGGCCAAGTTTTCTTCAATGTATTCTGACATGGCTTGTGTTTCAGGCAAAGACAAAGGGTAAGTGCGACCTCGAGGAGGTTTTTTCCCTGGTATTAAATCAATAGAACAGTCCCATGAATGATGGGGAGGCAATTTGTCAGTGGCTTGTTTCGAAAAAACATCAGAGAAATCTTGATACTGAGTAGGTAACCCTTCTGGCATCTGAAGGGAGACTTGACGGGTAGGTGCCAAAGAGTTAAAACACGATTTGGTACAATTAGTACTCCAAGTTTGAACCTGGGACGTTACCCAATTGATACTGGGATTATGGGTACGTAACCAGGGTAGACCCAGGACGATTGGGTAGGAGGATTTGGGGATGACAAAGAACTGTATGTAAACCAATTTGCAGTGTTAATGGTTGAGTTTTTAATGTGACAGTCTCTCCCAATATACGACTTCCATCTACTGCAGTGAGATATACAGGGCAGTGGAGGGGAACAGTGGGTAGGTGCCAACGATTAGCAACATCAGTGGTGATGAAGCTTTCTGCTGTTCCTGAATCGAGAAGAGCTGGCAACTGTCTGAGCTGATGTTTAACCTGCAAGGAAACTTGAAGGATACAGTCTTTGTTGTTTAGAGAGGAAATAACTTGCCCTCTCTTTTACAGGTTAGGTTCTGGCGTTTCCCAGCTTCTTAGGACAGGAATCGACGGAGTGCTGGGGATCAGCACAATAAAGACAAAGGCATTCATCTTGACGACGTTTACGCTCAGCTGGTGTTAGTTTGGAACGGTTGACCTGCATAGGTTCCTCCGTTGGCAATAAAGAGGGTTTGGAGGCAAGAAAAATGGGTTTAGGGTCGGTTTGATGTCTCTCTTGATTCCTCTCTCTGAGTCTCAGATCAATTTTGGTGCATAATGAGATTAAATCTTCTAGCCTGGAAAGCAGATCTCTAGCAGCAAATTCATCTTTGATTTTGTCTGAGAGTCTATTCATAAATGCTGCCAGAAATGCCTCCTCATTCCACGCCAACTCAGCCGCTAGGATTTTGAATTGGATCAGGTATTGGCCTACCGTCCTGGACCCTTGGCACAAACGTAGGATTTCAGTAGCAGCGGAGCTGAGACGCCCTGGTTCGTCAAAGATGATTTTAAAAGTGGAGATAAACCGAGCATAGTCTGTTAATAGAGGATCCGATTTTTCCCACAAGGGAGACGCCCAATTGATGGCTGAGCCTGTGAGGAGAGATATCACATAAGCTACTTTACACCTTTCGGTAGGGAAATATAAGGGTTGAAGCTCAAAATGAATTTCACATTGATTGATGAAGCCCCTACAGCTTTTGGGGTTCCCATCGAATTTAGCTGGAGTAGGAAGTTGAAGATGAGCAGTAACTCCTGGGTCTAGGCGATGGCGCCGATGTAACCACTGACCCCTAAGCCTTTTTGCAACGTGGTTTGAAGAGTGTCCAGTCTTTTAGTCAGGCCCTGGAGGGCATGAATGACTTGCTCCTGAGCGGCCTCCTGTTGATCCAGGTGAGCCGCAAGTTGTTGTACAGGAACAGTGCCTCTCTCCTGACCAGATGCTGGATCCATGGAGTCAGTACAAACTGTCACGTTCTTTAAAGCACCAGCTGGAGTGTAACGGAGGCTGGACGCTTTAATGTAAGGTTGTTGCATCAACGACAGAGGGGAGTGAGGCAATAGGATAAAATAAATCTGGTTTAATAAAGATACTGAAATACAAGTTGATAATGGTGGCACAAATAATATACTGTGGATTATGCAATGATAAAAGTCAATAGTCCAATACTTTATTGAAGAATATGATGATGCTTGATATTGGAGAGAATATTGGAGAGTTGATTGAAGAGTTGAAGAATTGGAGGTTTGATGGAATAATAGAATAATTGGTTGAAGGATTGGATGTTTGGTTAAAGATTGAATGATTGGTTGGAAGATTGGATGGTTGATTAGAAGGTTGGATGATTGATTGGAAGATTGGATGATTGATTGGAAGATTGGATAATTGGTTGGAAGATTGGTTGGAAGATTGGATGATTGGTTGGAAGAATGGAATGGAGCAATGATGCTTAGGTATTGACATCATTGTACTGACTGCCGGTCTTACCCGGCCAGTCAGTACTTAACAGGTGAGCTGTGCGGCTATTGGCTAGCCTATTGACAGGAGAGGCGGAGCCGCACAGGACAGGCTGAGGTATCTGAAAAGATGGCGGCCGCCAGAGGGGGCAATAGGATTCAGCCGGCAGTGAGTGTGCGCAGCTGCCGGCCCTCAGTCAGAGGTCTGACCAGGCACAAACACACATGGCGGTTCAGGTCTCGTGCCGCTCATGCCCAGCATGGCACCGGAGCACACAGCACCACACGGTGACAGCGCGGGCACATGTACCCCACCTGGACCAGGGACACAAGCGGAGGTGAGCGCCATAGTGTTAGACATGCTGGTAGAGGACCTAGGGCTGGGCACAGCACAGGAGCTTTGGGTGAGAGCCATGGTGGATGTGACACAGTCTATGGTACTCTGGCAAAGAACAATTACTCACCTTGGATTTTAGTGTTTAAAAATACTCAAAGGGATGGTCAACAGTAATGTCAGTGACTGAAGAATTAGCATGTGAAAGCTGTATACCTGGAAGATAAAACTGTCAGCAGAGCTTCAGCACTACTAGAGGTAGGTCCTACAGATTGTGATGCTTCATAAGAGATACTCTAATGTTTATCAATGACTTTCCAATGGGATACGGTCGCAAGGTCAACACTACTAAAGGTCGACAGGGGTAAAGTCGACACATGAAATAGGTCAACATGGTCTGAAGGTCGACACAAGCATCATGTCGACAAAGGGAAGGGTGACAGTGAAAGGTCGACAATAGTTTTTCTTTTTTTATATAATTTAATCTTTATTATACTTTTTAGTAAATACAAAAATAAAACATTAAGGACCAGCGCTCCGCTTACCAACACGTTGTAATACAGAAATAATTACATATATACAGTAGCCATTTAAATTTAACGAGTGTACAGTGGCAGCCCCCCCCTCCCCCCCCCCCCGGTCCCTTTACTCAATTTAGCTCGGTCTGTGGATGGTTACATCCTATGGGGTACCCAATAATTCTTACCTTCCTATCGATGGCATACCCTGTTTTTGGGCGGGCCTGTCCACTGCCAAGTAGCTCCATGTCCGAGAGCGGGGAAGAGAAGGAGAATTTTTTTATTTTATTTATGTACATTTTCTTTCTTGACTATAGTGCTTTATTTTATTTTAAACATTTACGGTGTTATAGACTTGATTACATTTATTTTATTTATTTTCCTCAATATTTATCGTTTTTATAATATTTATTTACTTTTTACATACAGCCACAAGGCTGGGTGGTATTAATTTTTTGTGTTGTTATTATATATGTGGGGTTTTTTATATGTTAATTGACTAGCCCTTTATGTGTCTGTGTGGTTCCAATATTTTGATCCTTTCCACCTCACCCAAATGTCCTCGTGCTTACTTATCGTGTTTCTACTTATATGTATATATTTCTCCTGCTCAACCGTATACCATGGCTAACCAGCAGTGGACATCACGACCCGTTTTTGCCATCCAGGTTCTCGATATTACGACCTTGGCCAGTGAGCACATTCCTGCCATATACATTTTAACATCCGTCTTAACTCTCCTATCACTCACTATATTAAGAATACAACTTTTCAGGGTGAATATTTCTCCGGGTATACCGGTATCGATCATTATACAAATGATTTTCTTCTACGATCCCCATGGCAGCCATGACAGTGGGATATTCCCCTCCTCCTACCAGATTAGACAGGACTTTTTTCAGGGACCGCCCACCTTGGGTATAATAGCTCACACCTCCCTTCCCTCTGTGTCTTTTTCTCCTGTCTCCGTCTAGATAGGACAGGCAGGGCGTTATTTTACTTTTAAACAGGGCTACCTCTTAAATACTGTTGGGATGGCTTCCCGGGAAGAAGGAGAGTTGCGGAGGAGTGGGGCCTCTGAGATACCTGCCTCCAGCAACTGTGCTAAGTAAGGACTGTGCTTAGCGCCAGTTACTTACTGAAACCCCGGCAGCATATGGTATACTAAACCCCCGGTCAGTGTGGGTGTATGGCGGCAGTACCTGTTAAGGGTGTTGAGCGGTGAGCACGCTGGAAGATGGAGCTGGCAGGGAGAACTGTCTGGCGGCCGTCAGCGCGTGGAGGTATCCGGCTGGGAGCCGACGCTGCAAGCGGCCGGGTGCTGGGACGCGTGCGGCGGAAGTGCGCGTAGACGTCACTTCCGCCGGCGTGGTGCACTAAGTGTGCGGCTAAACGGTGTCCCCGGAAACGGGGACCCGATATTTTGGTTCCGCACAGCGGAATTCAGCGCTGAATAGCTATAGTGAAGCGCTACTGGCTGAAGAAGGGTTAAAGCTGTGACCTGATATAAACGGAGCATGGATTACAGGTGCTGGGTGTTGTACAGCAGCAGAACCATGGAGGAAAGCCAGCAGCAAACACCTTCTTCCCATCAGCCTGACATTGCCCCTTTGAGGTAAGCCCTTTGGTTTTGGGCATTAGTTTGATTTTATTTTGCATGATACTAGTTAGGTTTCTGCTTGTTTTCAGTGTGCCTAAATCACCTGTTCATAAAAAAAGGACAGCTAAGAAGAAATTCCTTACCTGCACCTGCATGAGTTGTGATAAAGAATTTGCCAGTGCCGATAAGAGGACTCTGTGTGAAGATTGTGACAAAATTCCACAGCCTAAGGTGGACAAGTTGGACCAATCAGATGTCCTTAAAAAGCTAATGGATTGGATGCAAAAGTCGTTTGTCTCTAAAGAGGAGTTCTTGCAGTCTCAGAAACCCAAGAGGTCTCGAGAGCAGGCTGGAATGCTGACAGAAGGGGGTGGTTCTTCAGAGGAGATAGAACCATTGGAAGCAGAGTACATTGAGGAAAGAGAAATAGAGGAAGATGTGAGATCTTTCAACCTAGAATTGGTGGAAAGTGTGTTGAAAAGCATTTACAAATCGATGAATTACCCAGAAGTGTCAGACACCACAGCGGATCCACTTTTCGAAGATAGATCTAAGAAAGGAAGAACATTCCCTGTTCACAAAGTAGTCCGTGAGATGATCAATAAAGAGTGGGTCAACACGAATAAAAGGATGGCTGGATGGGCGAGAGTGGATAAGATGTATCCTTTCAAGGATGAGGATTTCCTGAAGTGGTGTCTAGTGCCCAAGGTTGATGCAGCGGTGGCAGAGCTGACGTCTAGAACAACCATACCGCTGGAAGATGGGGCGGCGTTTAAAGACGCTATGGAAAGGAAGATTAAAAATTTGCTTAGGAAATTGCACCAGACCTCTGCACTGTCACTTAAATCCAGCGTGGCTATCGCATCGGTGGCAAGGGCGATGAGGCTATGGTTGTCAGAGCTCCATACAGACATAAGTGAGAAGATTTCCAAGCAATATCTGTTGAGAAGCTTACAAACCATACAAGTCTATTGAATACCTATGTGAGGCCTCTTTAGACGCGGTGTCGTTCTCGGCTAAAGCGATGGCACAAGGGGTGACGGCCAGGAGGGCGCTCTGGCTCAAGCCCTGGAGTGCGGATGCCAACTCCAAAAATCGTCTAACTGCGCTACCCTTTGAAGGCGGGTTCTTGTCCGGATCGAAATTGGATTCGATGATCCAGAGAATTTCGGGGGGAAAATCCGTGAGACTACCCCAGGATAGGAGGAATAGGTTTCCCATCCCTACGTCTAGCAGGCAAACCTACAGAGAGGCAAGAAGCTATCGGCCTGGATGCCAGTATTCCTGTAGGGGGAATCCGAATATGACTCGCCAGTCCTTTCGGCAGCAATATCGGAGAGGTTCCAAGTTATGACGGTGGTTCAATGGTGAGAGTAGGAGCCCGGTTGCTTCAGTTTTCAGAAATCTGGAAGGCATTGATTTCAGACAGATGGGTCAGCAATATTGTGGAAAGGGGCTACCAAATAGAATTCCTAAAGAGGCCTTGGAAGAACAAATTCGTCAAGTCAAGAGTTCCAGTGAAGAAACTGGAAAAGGAGACTCTCACCTTGAAGATTCAACAGCTTCTACAAATCGGAGCAATAGAACATGTCCCGAAAGACCAAGTGGGTCTGGGGTATTATTCGAATCTCTTTTTAGTGGAGAAGAGTACAGGTGGTTTCAGGACCATCTTGGACCTGAGAGGATTGAATCTCTTTATCAAGAAAATAAAGTTCAAGATGGAAACTATAAGTTCTATCCTTATGGGTCTCAGGCAAGAAGATTGGTTAGCGTCTATAGACCTAAGAGACGCTTATTATCACGTTCCGGTGTCACTAGAGGACAAGAAGTTTCTCAGATTCTCACTTCTCGACCAACATTATCAGTTCACCTGCCTTCCTTTCGGGCTCAAGACATCGCCAAGAGTGTTCACAAAAGTCTTGGTGACACTGGTAGCAGAACTAAGGAAGCAGGGGATTCAAGTCTGGCTGTACCTGGACGACCTATTGCTGGCAGGAAGATCGGTGAAGGAGGTTCAGATGAGTGTCAAAACTATGATAGAGTTTCTGCAAGAGCATGGTTGGGTGATCAACCAAGAAAAGAGTCAGTTGCAGCCAACTCAGACGATCAAGTTCCTGGGTGTTCTTATAAACACAGTAAAGTTTTCAGTGAGTTTGTCGGTAGACCGCTGTCTGAAATACAAAATCTGACGCAGCTGTTATTAACAGAAGGAAAATGCTCCCTGAAGATGGCGCTACAGCTTCTAGGGATGATGACATCATGTATACATATCATCCCATGGGCCCAGTGGTACATGAGGAAGCAACAGTGGCAGTTGCTCCCATTCATGAAGAGTCAAACCCACGAGGGGGTCCAGATAGTTCTGAATACCAAAACGAAGAATTAGTTAAGGTGGTGGAGCTCTGGCTTAAGGACGAGAAGCTCCAGTCTCTCGAGTCCAGAATTTGTGGTGATGACGACTGATGTGAGTCTCCAAGGTTGGGGCGCTCACCTCGGGGAAAGCTCGGTACAAGGGTCTTGGACCACAGAAGAAAGTGCAAGGTCATCGAACGTCAGAGAATTGCTCGCCGTTTGGGAAGCGATCTGTTGCCTACAAGACAAGGTCCGGAATGCCAATCTAAGGATCATGTCAGACAATATGACAGTAGTGGCACATATAAACCACCAAGGGGGTACAAGGAGTTTACCTGTACTGAGAGTGTTGGAGGAGATCATGTCGTGGGCAGTGAGCAATCTGCAATCAATCTCGGCCGTGTACATTCTGAGCCCAGAGAATACGGTAGCAGACTTCCTCAGTCGCAAGAGGATTCTGCCAGGAGAATGGGAGTTGGACTCGAAGATTTTCAGTCAAATAGTCGCCAGATTTGGCGAACCCGAGATAGACCTGATGGCTTCGTTCTCCAACAAGAAGGTGAACAAATTCTGCTCGAAATCCTTTCACCCACAAGCCACGGCACTGGACACATTCTCAGTAAAGTGGGAGTTCGCTCTGGGATATGTCTTCCCGCCATTTCCCATGATCAACAGAGTTCTCAAGAAGATCAGAGAAGACCAAGTGGAAGTACTGATAGTTCTTCCATTTTGGCCGAGAAGAGCCTGGTTTACTTCAGTGATAAGAATGGCGGTGCAACCACCTTGGGTGTTGCCGGTGATACCAGACCTGTTAAAACAGGGACCAATACGTCATCCAGAGCCAGAGAGCTTCTCGCTAAGGGCATGGCGATTGAGCGGGCGACTTTGAAGCATCATAACTTGTCTGAACAAGTGACCGAATTGTTGTTGAAAGCAAGAAAAGAAGGTTCCTCGCTTATATATTACAAAACCTGGAATATGTTCATTTCATGGGGGAAGTTCGAGGGCCAGTTTGCCGATATCTCTACGGCCAAAGTCTTGCAATTCCTGTATGAAGGGTTCGAATTGGGGCTGGCAGTAGCCATTATTAAGTCACAAATTTCTGCTCTCAGTGTACTGTTGGACAGAAGATTAGCTGAAGAGAAGCTAGTAAAGAAGTTCTGCAGAGCAATCAAGGGGATACGGCCTCCAAGAAAATCTTTAGTGGCCCCCTGGGATCTGAATTTGGTGCTAAAGGCACTAATGCTACAACCGTTTGAACCTTTGGAAGATACTTCGGTAAAGTACCTAACATGGAAGGTACTGTTCCTGATAGCTATAACATCAGCGAGGAGGGTGAGTGAGATTCAGGCCCTCTGGATCAAAGAACCGTACTTAGTGATCTTCCCTGACAGGGTTGTGCTGAGAACTCACCCAGACTTCATGCCGAAAGTCATATCAGCGTTCCACTTAAATCAGGAAATATCCTTGCCAAGGTTTTTCCCTGATCTGATAAATGAGGAACAGAAGGCCTATCATACGCTGGATCTGGTGAGAGCAGTTTCAGTGTATCTGGACCGTACAAAGGAGTTGAGAAAGTCTGATCACTTGTTCATTATTCCTGAGGGTCCGAGGAAGGGCTCGAGGGCCACAAAACAAACCATTTCAAGATGGATACGAGAAGTTATCGTATTCGCCTACAAAAATGAAGATAAGAGACCACCTCCAATCATCAAGGCACATTCAACCAGGGCAGTCGCCACGTCATGGGCTAGAAGGGCCAAGGCGTCAGTGTCGGAGATCTGTCAAGCCGCTACATGGTCTTCCGTTCATACCTTTACTAACCATTATGCCTTGAATGTGTCTACAGCCCACTTTGGGAATCATGTAATCGAAGAGGCCTTGTCCATAAGATAAGTCTCTTGAATAAATTACTATTGCATTCATATTGGCTCCCTCCCGTTTTTTATACAGCTTGGGTATGTCCCACTGTCATGGCTGCCATGGGGATCGTAGAAGAAATATGCGAATTATACTCACCGATAATTCCTTTTCTTCCTAGAGATCCCATGGCAGCCACTTATTTCCCACCCTTTGTGTTAGAATTTTTTTCAGGGACGTTGGTGCGGAGACACTCGAAAGACACAGAGGGAAGGGAGGTGTGAGCTATTATACCCAAGGTGGGCGGTCCCTGAAAAAAGTCCTGTCTAATCTGGTAGGAGGAGGGGAATATCCCACTGTCATGGCTGCCATGGGATCTCTAGGAAGAAAAGGAATTATCGGTGAGTATAATTCGCATATTTTTTCCCAAAAATTCGGCCACAGATTTACATTCCCAGAGCAGATGCAAAAAAGTGCCTGGATATTTTTTACACTTTGGGCAAAGTGATGAGGCCAAGCCCCTAAATGTTACCATCCTATTTGTTGTAAGATACGCTCGACGGAGAATAAAAAGTTGTACTTGCTGTACTCATATAGCATTTACAGCCTTGGCCCCTGATGATATGCCATTCCTCCTCACTTAGGGTCCCCACGTCCTCCTCCCACCTTGCCTTTAATTTCCTTAAATGATCACTAGGTTTAGCACTCCCAATAGTTCTTCAGGATTCAGTACTGAATCCCGGCGGTCGGGATCCCGGCGTTCAGAATCCCGACGCCGGAATCCCGACAGCCAAAATCCCGACAAGGGGGGGACGTGGATCGTCCTCCCTTGCGGGCTCGCTACGCTCGCCACGCAGCGGGCCCGGTGCCTCGCTACGCTCGGCACACTAATTTGTTCTCCTTCCAGGGGTGTCGTGGACACCCCAGGAGGGAGAATGTGTCGGGATTTCAGCGGTCGGGATTCCGGCGACGGGATTCTGAACGCCGGGATCCCGACCGCCGGGATTTTAACTGCATCCCGTTCTTCATATCTTGGAGGTTAGTCTTCTCTTATTACCCATTTTTATACATTTTTTGATCTGGGATTCAGCGAATCTTCGCGGGGAGCTGTGAAACCGCTTATCAAGGGCACGTCTCAGTTGGACATAACGAAAAAAATATGACTGTGGCAGTTCAAATTCGAAGGAACGACTTGAGTCCGCCTTCCATGTCTACCTCTCTCAACTGTATTCCTTTTATCTCCCCCCAACAACCATCTATCCTCTATCGGGTGCTGTGGGTCTGTCCTCTCATGTGTAGTTATTTTATTGGCTTCTCTCCAAATTTTAATAGCCTGTGTGACCAGGGGGGACCCGAGCTATTGTATGTCCCTGAACAATTCTATGCAAAGGTTTTTACCCCGGGGTTGACGTATTTACCAGGGCCATTATTAAATCGCTTCCCTGGTCCTCAACCATCCAGGCCCTCAACTGTGCTAGTTGTGTTGAGATATAATACTCTCTGAAGTCGGGCATCCCCAGACCCCATCTTCCCTCTCCTGCATCAGGGCTTTTAACTGGACCTTAGGTTGTGCATTGTTCCAGATGAAAGATGATAGGACACTATTGATTTTCCTAAAAAGTGAATTGGGGAGATAAATTGGAGATTGCTGGATTACATATAAAAATTGGTACTTGTTTCCTAGAACGGCGCCCACGATATTGATCTTAGGCATCACAAAGAAAAAAATTGCGTCGGTCGCATCGCATGCGGCCAAAAAATTGCATGCGATGCAACCGACGCGATTACCGCGATTTTACATAGGGAACAATGTTAAATGGCCCAATTGACCCGATTTCACATAGGGAACAATGTTAAATGGCCCACAGACCCCAAATAGCCACCCTGAAGTGTAAAATGGCCCCCCAATTGTTAACGCCACCCCACGATCAACCCGAAGCGTGGCGAGCGCAGCGAGGCCGCGAGGGGCGGCGGTACGCGTCCTCCGACCTTTTCATACCCCCACTATCCACGTCAGCGTGGAGTTGAGAATAAAAAGTGTGGCGAGCGCAGCGAGCCACCGAGCCCGAAGCGTGGCGAGCCCCGCGAGGGGACGCGGATACCTTCACAGCTATATGCGTCCCCTCGCGGGCTTCACAGGTATCCGCGTCCCCTCGCGGGGCTCGCCACGCTTCGGGCTCGCCACACTTTTTATTCTCAACTCCACGCCGACGTGGATAGTGGGGGTATGAAAAGGTCGGAGGACGCGTACCGCCGCCGCTCGCCACGCTTCGGGTTGACATTGATCGTGGGGTGGCGTTAACAATTGGGGGGGCCATTTCACACTTCAGGGTGGCTATTTGGGGTCTGTGGGCCATTTAACATTGTTCCCTATGTGAAATCGGGTCAATTGGGCCATTTAACATTGTTCCCTATGTAAAATCGGTAATCGCGTCGGTCGCATCGCATGCGATTTTTTGGCCGCATGCGATGCGACCGATGCGATTTACATTTTACCATGCATTTCTATGTAAAATCGCGGGCATCGCATGCCATTATAAGTGCATGCGATGTACATGCGATGCCCGCGATGGGCGCCGTTCTAGGAAACAAGTACCTAAAAATTTTGGAAGTATGACCATTTTCAGTAGGTTTATGCGACCTGTCGCTGTTAGTGGTAACTTACGCCTCGTTTTTTATCCAGGTACTCCATCCGAGGGTGGAATAAACTCCTTTGGGTTTTTAGAGATCCAAATCCCCAGATATTTAAATCTCCCAACCCACTCTAGGGGGACTGGATGGAGAGAAGGAGGGCTCCCAGTGTAATTGATCGAAAGACTATGAGATTTTTTCCAATTTATTCTCACCCCCGAATAATCGCCGAATTCCTCTATTATTTTTAGGACTAAAGGTAGTGATCTCTCATAGTCAGATAAATATATTAAGAGATCATCAGCAAATAGGGTTACTATATCTCTACCAGCCTCTACTTCAAATCCCTTAACCCCTTCCCGACATTTGACGTATATATACGTCATGGCCGGGATGTACTTCCCGACACATGACGTATATATACGTCATGACTTTAAACTGTCCCCGCGTCTATAGACGCGGTGACAGTTTAAACATGTCTGCTGTCCCTGACAGCAGACATGTCCCTGCATGCCCAGGGGGGGTGGCGATGCCTCCCCCCCGTCGGCGATCGCTGTGATTGGCTGTTCAATGTGAACAGCCAGTCGCAGCGTTTTCCTGTGTTACCGGCGAATCAGACGCTCGGTAACACAGGTGTCAATCACCGCCGGGTGTGAGGGGGCATGAGGGGGTCACCGGTGATGACCACACCTCACCCCACCTCACCCCACCTGCCCCCAAGGCTGTGATTGGTCTGTCGGACCGACGGACCAATCACAGCCAAGGCGCGTCATTTAAACTAACGGTGACTGCGCTGCAGACGCCATTCCGGTCTGGAATTGCGTGCAGAGCGGTCACCGGCCACTCTGTCGTGCTATACATACCTGAACCTTGCCTGATACTTACCTGATCACCGCTGATCACCGCTGGTAGCGTGCTGCCAGCAGCTGAATGCTTCCTGGATCTTGTGACTTCCTGTGTCCTGCTGCTGCAGTGTCATAGAGTCACAGATCGTGAGAGATAGTGAGAGATAGTGACAGAGAGTGACAGAGAGTGATAGAGAGTGATAGAGAGTGCTATATTTTGTGTCTGCTGCACCCCTTTTGTGCTGATCAGTATATCTGTGCTGATCAGCAACTTTTTGGGTTTTTTTTTTTTATATATATATACCTGTCAGTTGCACCAAAGGTTGTGCTGCCTGTGCAACTGACTGCTGCCCCCCCTTTTGTGCTGATCAGTTTAAATTAATTAACTGATCAGCAACTTTTTGGGGGTCCAGGGTTTTTTTTTTTATATATACCCTGTCAGGTTGCACCCACAGTTGTCTGCCTGCTGCCCCTCACTGCTAATCAGTACTGCATCACTGATCTGCAGGTTTTTTTTTTTGGGGGGGGGATTGCAGTGGGGTTTTGTTTTTACACCCACGTTGCTTTTGTGGGTGCTTTTGTGGGTGTCCTGTGGCCGCTGATCAGTGACGTACATCACTGAACAGCATTTTTGGCACAGGGTTGATATAATTTTTTTTCTGCTGTTTTTTTATTTTTATTTTTTTTGGAGAGTGCTGTGGTTTATTACACCCTTGTTGCTTTTGTGGGTGTCCTGTGGCCGCTGATCAGTGACGTACATCACTGAACAGCATTTTTGGCACAGGGTTGATATAATTTTTTTTCTGCTGTTTTTTTAAATTTTTTTTTTTTTGGAGAGTGCTGTGGTTTATTACACCCACGTTGCTTTTGTGGGTGTCCTGTGGCCGCTGATCAGTGACGTACATCACTGAACAGCATTTTTGGCACAGGGTTGATATAATTTTTTTTCTGCAGTTTTTTTTTTGGAGAGTGCTGTGGTTTATTTATTTTTTAAATTGTTTTTACACCCACGTTGCTTTTGTGGGTGTCCTGTTGCCTTTGAGCGCTGTTCAGTGACGGACGTTACTGACCAACATCTGTGCTCAATTTTTGGCGCAGGACCTTTTTTTTTTTTTTTTTTAACCCCTTCATTTTTTTTATTGGGATCAAATTCCTGTATAAAGTATTTTTTTTCTGCACTACATACACACTACACACTACATACCCCCCGTGTTGAAATAAAGTTTGTACCCCCCCTACACTATACACGTGTTGAAACATTACACTTACAGAAACACAAAAATAAAAATGGCATCCCAAATGTCATCCCAGTCATCCAGAAGAATGTATTCAGCGGAGGAGGCATATGCCATGCTTGCCTCTGACTCTGACACAGCCAGTGATGCAAGCGGGGAATTTGAAGGATTCGTCTTAAGCTCCTCTTCCTCCTCTAGTGATGAGGGACCCCCTCAAAGACGCCCCCGTAGAGCAGCTGAGACCCCCCCCCAAATGATTGATCCCGTATGGACCCCACCACCAGACAATTTTGAGCCCCAGGTTCCTGAGTTTTTGGCCATCCCAGGAATCCAATTTGATTTAACAGGTCTCAGAGAAATTGACTTTTTCAAATTATTTTTCTCTGATGATTTTATAAATTTAATGGTGGACCAAAGTAATTTATATGCCCAGCAGTTTATTGCTCAAAACCCCACGTCATCATTTGCTAGGTGGACCCCTGTAGATGCAGTAGAGATGATGACGTTTTGGGGTCTGGTGTTACATATGGGCATAGTAAAAAAGGCAGAAATTAGGCAATATTGGAGTACAGATGTTCTGTACAGCACCCCATTTTACCGTATGGCCATGACTCGGACTCGTTTTGAGACAATCCTTAAATGTTTACATTACACCGATAATGCACAGTGCCCACCCAGAGATGATCCCACCTTTGACCGGCTATTCAAAGTCAGGCCGGTCATTGATCATTTCAGTGCCAAATTTGCAGAGATGTACATCCCTGAAAAATTTATTTGTATCGACGAGTCCCTTATACATTTTAAAGGAAGGGTTAAATTCCGCCAGTACCTTCCCAGTAAGAGGGCAAGGTATGGCATAAAAATGTATAAACTGTGTGAAAGCACCTCAGGGTACACCCACAGGTTTAGGGTATATGAAGGGAAGGATTCAAGAATTGAACCGCCAGAATGCCCCCCCTCCCTCGTAGGTGTTAGTGGAAAAATTGTCTGGGATTTAGTGCACCCCTTCCTGGATAAAGGTTATCACCTCTATGTGGATAACTTTTACACTAGCATCCCCCTGTTTAAGGCCCTTGGTTCAAGAGGTACAGCAGCTTGCGGTACTGTGCGCAAGAACCAAAGAGGCCTCCCAAAAACGCACATTGCCCAAGTACTGAGAAGGGGTGAAAGCAGGGCACAATCCACCGAAAATATGTTGTTGGTCAAATATAAGGACAAGAGGGATGTCCTTATACTGACAACAATTCATGGAGACAGTACCACCTCCATCCCTGTACGAGGTACCAGTACCCACACCTCAAAACCTAATTGTATCCTAGATTACAATAAGTACATGGGCGGAGTGGATCTTTCAGATCAGGTACTGAAGCCGTACAGTCCCCTGCGGAAAACAAAAATCTGGTACAAGAAGCTGGCCGTGTATATCATCCAGATGGCACTGTATAACGCTTACGTGCTATTCCGTTCTACCAGCCAGAGGGGGACATTTATGCACTTTCAAGAGGAAGTCATAAAGGGCCTAATATTTGGAAACCAGCAGGCAGAGGACCCCAGTACTTCTAGTACTGGCCCCCGTATTGTACCAGGGCAGCATTTTCCTAACGAAATCCCCTCCACTGCAAGAAAGGGCAGGACACAAAAAAGGTGCAAAGTTTGCTATAAAAAGGGAATAAGAAAGGATACTATTTTCCACTGTGAAACTTGCCCCGACAAACCCGGCCTATGTATAAAGGAGTGTTTTAAAATATACCACACATCTATGGATTATTAGGTTCATCATTTCACCGTGCTTCGGGGGTCTTGCTAATGCCACATAGCACCCACCATTCATTCCACCAGAATCTGAGCTGCAAAATCCAAAAATCACTCCTTCCCTCCACTCCTTGAGTCCTGCCATGCACCCAACTGGTATTTTTTGGTCACATATGAGGCATTGCCATACTCGGGAGAAATTGGGGCACAGATTTTGGGGTGCTTTGTCTCCTTCATTCCTTGTGAAAATGAAAAATTTGGAGCCAGAACTGCATTTTTGTGTAAAAAATGTAATTTTTCATTTGCACAGCCCAGTTGTATCAAAATTGGTAAAACCCCTGGGGGTTTGAAATGTACACTATACCCCTAGATGAATTCCCTGAGGGGTGTAGTTTGCAAAATGGGGTCACTTGTGGGGGGTTCCACTGTATTGGTGCTTCGGGGGTCTTGCTAATGCGACATAGCACCCACCAAGATTCCACCAGAATCTGTGCTGCAAAATCCAAATATCACTCCTTCCCTTCTGAGTCCTGCCATTTTTTGGTCACACATGAGGCATTGTCGTACTCGGGAGAAATTGGGGCACATATTTTGGGGTGCTTTGTCTCCTTCATTCCTTGTGAAAATGAAAAATTTGGAGCCAGAACTGCATTTTTGTGTAAAAAATGTAATTTTTCATTTGCACAGCCCAGTTGTATCAAAATTGGTGAAACCCCTGGGGGTTTGAAATCTACACTATACCCCTAGATGAATTCCCTGAGGGGTGTAGTTTGCAAAATGGGGTCACTTGTGGGGGGGTTCCACTGTATTGGTGCTTCGGGGGTCTTGCTAATGCGACATAGCACCCACCAACATTCCACCAGAATCTGAGCTGCAAAATCCAAAAATCACTCCTTCCCTTCTGAGTCCTGCCATGCACCCAAATGGTATTTTTTGGTCACATGTGAGGCATTGCCGTACTCGGGAGAAATTGGGGCACAGATTTTGGGGTGCTTTGTCTCCTTCATTCCTTGTGAAAATGAAAAATTTGGAGCCAGAACTGCATTTTTGTGTAAAAAAATTAATTTTTCATTTTCACTGCCCAGTTGTACCACAATTGGTGAAACCCCTGGGGGTTTGAAATGTACACTATACCCCTAGATGAATTCCCTGAGGGGTGTAGTTTGCAAAATGGGGTCACTTGTGGGGGGGTTTCTAACTTTTAGCATCTTATGGTGCCTAGAAACCTACATGGTGCCTAAAAAATAATCTCATAAAAAGGAGGCTCCAAAATCAAGTAGGTGCTCCTTCTATTATGAAGCCTGTGGTTTGGTCAACGTGCACACTAGGGCCACATATAGGATATTTATGAAAACAAAAGAATTGGGGGAATCAATTTTTAGTCACATTTCTCTAGTAAAATCTACTGTGTTCCTTAGAAAAATGTATTAAAATTGCAAATCTGCAAAAAAAATGAAATTTTGAAATTTCACCTACACTTTGTTTTAATTCCTGTGAAACACCTAAAGGGTTAACAAACTTCCAAAATGCTGTTTTGAATACTGTGAGGGGTGCAGTTTTTGAAATGGCATCATTTATGGGGGTGTCTCACATACAAGTCCCTCAAAGTCACATCAGAACTGAACTGGTCCCTAATAAAATCAGTGTTTGAAATTTTCTTGAAAATTTGAGAATTTGCTATTCATATTTTAAGCCTCCTAGTGTCCAAAAAAATTAAAAGGAGGCTGAAATAATGATGGAAACATAAAGTAGACATATGGTCTATGTTAGTTATTAACTATTTTGAGTGGTATGATTATTTGTCTTACAAGCAGAAAATTTAACATTTTGCAAATTGCTAAATTTTCCATTTTTTTACGACATTTTGGTATTTTTCACAAAAAAACACAGACTGTATCGACCCAAATTTACCACTAACTTGAAGTACAATGTGTCACGAGAAAACAATTTCAAAATCACTGGGATAAGTAAAAGCAAAAAAGTTATCCCCACTTAAGTGATACATGTCAGATTTGAAAAAAAGGGCTCTGTCAGGAAGGCAAAAACATGCTGCGTCAGGAAGGGGTTAATATTGGAGCGGGATCTTAGAATACAAGCCAAGGGCTCAAATGCCAGAGCGAACAAGACAGGGGATAGTGGACACCCCTGCTTCGTCCCTCTGGCTAGCAGGAATGCCGGCGATTTCCAGGCCCAAATTAGGCCCCAACCCAAAGGCCTTTAGGACCGCCCACAAATAAGGCCACTCGACCGCATCAAACGCTTTGGTTGCATCTAGTGATACCACGACTGGATGTCCATCCCTCTCAGTTTGCATTTGAAGGTGGCAATATCATTTTCGTATAGACAGGTAGCTTTTCCAGGCATAAATCCGGACTGGTCTGGATGAATTATTTTTAAAATGTACTTATTTAACCTAGCCGCCAATATTTCGATCATCGATGGCCAATGTAAAATAGTTTTGCCATCAATGAGGGGGGAAAACCAGATGGTTTCCTTCCATCGATGTCAAGCATAAACGGATAGTTTTGTTTCTCTTTTTCCCCAAGGGGCCGGGGCAAGGAGCATAGCTCCGCCCTTTACAACTGTTAAGCCCCGCTCCTGTGTTTTCATTGACCCACAGGCCAATATCAAAGAAAATGGATGACCATCGATAGGCAAAAACATTGGGATGCCCATCCATTGCATCGAATGCCACTATCGATGGCCAGATTAACTATTGCCATCCCTATATCAGGCCCACTATGTGTGATGCTTTCTGTCTGTATCAGCCCAGCATGACTACTTGAGCCAGCCACCTGCCGGATTACAACTGGGTCACCAGTGGAACTGCCCTGTCAGCAAGGAGAGGATAGGGAGTGGTTCCATCACAAATAGTGGGAGCTGCCCATACACCATGCAGAGGGGAAGTAGTCACCCAGCACAGGATGGGAGTAGGAGTGGTGTAGACTTCTCACCACCCTAGGCAAAATTTAACCTACTGCCCCCAACCCCACCCATAAGTGTGGAGGTGGAATCTTACAAATCCTACAGCCACCACCCCCCCCTCCCCCCCAAGATCCTGGGGCCCTAGGCAGGGTAAACACTGGAGGATGGGCCTAATTCAGACCTGATCGATGCTGAGCAAATTTGCAGCGGCCAGGTAGACGCAGCCCCGCTATACTGAAATCCCGCCTTGTGAATAAATGTGTATGCCCACTCACAGCATGCACCGCGTAGCCCTGGACTTACTCAGCGGCTGCAATGAATACAGGCATATTTGGCCTGGAGCTGATGTGACACACCCTCCCCTAAAATGCTTGGGTACGCCTGCATTTTCCTAGCCATGCCTGCGTCTTTCTTAACTCTCCCACTAAGTGGAAGGTTACCACCCTCAGACGCCTACTTCTTGCGAACCGCCTGCAAAGGAATAAAGTAGCAGGATTCCTTTGCTAGCAGGCATTGTGCATGCACATTGCGGCCCATACACATCTGCAGTTCAACAATAATTGGCCGCTGGGTCCCTGATACTTGGTCACCCAGCAGGGGGTGGGAGCTGCCATCACCCAGCAGGGGGTGGAAGATACATCACTTGGTCACCCAGCAGGGGGTGGTAGCTGCCCTGTAACCCAGCAGGGGGTGGCAGATCCTTGGTCACCCAGCAAGGGGTGGGAGCTGCCCCTCCACCCAGGAGGGGGTGGAAGATACAGTACTTGGTCACCCAGCAGGGGGTGGTAGCTGCCCTGTAACCCAGCAGGGGGTAGCAGATACTTGGTCACCCAGCAGGGGGTAGCAGATACTTGGGTTAAAAAGCAGGGGGTAGCAGATACTTGGGTCACCCAGCAGGGGGTAGCAGATACTTGGGTCACCCAGCAGGGGGTAGCAGATACTTGGTCACCCAGCAGGGGGTAGCAGATACTTGGTCTCCCAGCAGGGGGTAGCAGACACTTGGGTCACCCAGCAGGGGGTAGGAGCTGCCCTGTTGCCCTGCAGGGGGTGGGAAACTGCCCTGTTACCTAGCAGGGGTTCTGAAGCTGCCCTGTCACTCAGCAGGGGGTGGGAAGTTGCCCTGTTACCCTGCAGGGGGTGGGAAGCTGCCCTGTCAGATGATGCGTTTAACCCTTCCCACCCCCTAACCCGCCACCATGGCGATGGCTATGTATGCGGAGTGACAGGTGCCCGCCGCCGGTCAGCGGGAATAGGGCGCAGCACGCACACCCTGGCACAGGCAACTTTATCTCCCGTGTAAACTAGCGGTGGGCATGGGGGGAGAGGCCAGCGCCGAGCACTGTGCCAGATCCCGGGGATACTGTGTCCTGGATCCACCCCTGGCTGCTGCTGCTGCTGCTGAGATCACTGGAGACATTCAGCAGCAGCGGATCAAGTGCACTGTCCTGTAATCGATTGCCGAGCGCCAGCCTGTGTGCACTGGCCGTGTGTCTGGGGAAGGCTGGCTGGCGGCTGCCCGATCCGTTTCTCTGGGTTTGACCAGCTGTCCCGGGCTAACCCCTGCCGCCTCCTGCTGCCTGCTGCCTGGCTCTGCTGCTGCTGCTGCTGCTGATGGAGGAAGTCAGAGCCGGGGGATTATCACCCTGGTAGCCCCGGGGCCCGGACCCGCCGCGCAGGGGGATGGCAGTGTGGCCCCGCATACACTGCTGAGGTGAGCGCCGCCTGCAGGTGCCCGGGGGGAGGAGGGGGGGGGGGGGGGGGGGCACAAACTTGTTATTATGTAGCATGGTGTCTGCGCTGCCGGGGACTTGTTGCTGTCAGGATGAGAGGAGAAGGGGGAGGGGCTGCTCTAGTGTCACCCTGCCTGTCCCCTGTCCCTGTCAGCCTCCCTGTTACATGCCTGTCACCTGTCCCTGTCAGCCTCCCTGTTACATGCCTGTCACCTGTCCCTGTCAGCCTCCCTGTTACATGCCTGTCACCTGTCCCTGTCACCGTCCCTGTTACATGTGTGTTACCTGCCACCCTCCCTGTTACATACCTGTCCCTGTTACCCTCCCTGTTACATGCGTGTCACCTGTCCCTGTCACCCTCCCTGTTACATGCGTGTCACCTGTCCCTGTCACCCTCCCTGTTACATACCTGTCCCTGTCACCCTCCCTGTTACATGCCTGTCACCTGTCCTTGTCACCCTCCCTGTTACATGTGTGTCACATGTCCACCTCCCTGTTACATACCTGTCACCTGTCCCTGTCAGCCTCCCTGTTACATGTGTGTCACCTGTCCACCTCCCTGTTACATACCTGTCACCTGTCACCCTCCCTGTTACATGTGTGTCACCTGTCCCTGTCAGCCTCCCTGTTACATACCTGTCACCTGTCCCTGTCAGCCTCCCTGTTACATGTGTGTCACCTGCCACCCTCCCTGTTACATACCTGTCCCTGTCACCCTCCCTGTTACATGCGTGTCACCTGTCCCTGTCACCCTCCCTGTTACATGCGTGTCACCTGTCCCTGTCACCCTCCCTGTTACATACCTGTCCCTGTCACCCTCCCTGTTACATGCCTGTCACCTGTCCTTGTCACCCTCCCTGTTACATGTGTGTCACATGTCCACCTCCCTGTTACATACCTGTCACCTGTCCCTGTCAGCCTCCCTGTTACATGTGTGTCACCTGTCCACCTCCCTGTTACATACCTGTCACCTGTCACCCTCCCTGTTACATGTGTGTCACCTGTCCCTGTCAGCCTCCCTGTTACATACCTGTCACCTGTCCCTGTCAGCCTCCCTGTTATATGTCTGTCACCTGTCCCTGTCCCCCTCCCGGTTACATGTGTGTCACCTGTCCCCCTCCCGGTTACATGTGTGTCACCTGTCCCTGTCATCCTCCTGTTACATGCGTGTCACCTGTCCCTGTTACATTCATGTCACCTGTTCCTGTCACCCTCCCTGACAATTTTCCTACCTGTCACCCTCCCTATTACCTGCCTGTCACCTCCCTCCTACCTCTCACACTCCCAGATACCCTACCTGTCAGGCTTTCTGTTACCCCATCTGTCAGGCTCCCTGTTACCCTACCTGTCATGCTCCTTGTCACCCTACCTGTCACCTTCCTCCTGCCTCTCACACTCCCAGATACCCTACCTGTCACGCTCTCTGTTACTCTACCTGTCATCTTCCTCCTACCTGTCGGGCTCACTGTTACCCCTACCTGTCAGGTTCCCTGTTACCCCTACCTGTCAGGTTCCCTGTTACCCCTACCTGTCAGGTTCCCTGTTACCCCTACCTGTCAGGTTCCCTGTTACCCCTACCTGTCAGGCTCCCTGTCACCCTACCTGTCACCTTTCTCCTACGTCTCACACTCCCAGATAGCCTACCTGTCACGCTCCCTGTCACTCTACCTGTCACCTTCCTCCAGCCTGCTCAGTTTCTCCTTTTCATCAGCGACCAGAGATGGTCGCTGATGAAAGGGAACCTCTGCCGGCGGTGCCGCAGAGGTAATCAGCTGGTCGCAGGAGCAAGCTCCTGCGACCAGCGATTAGAACGGGGCTGAAAATGGGAGCGCGCACCCAGCGATTTATCGCCGGGGCACACTCCCATCACTGGAGTGATGACATCACTGTCATTAGTGACAGTGTAGTATTGGGGATAGTGTGACAGTGAAGTATTGGGGACAGTGTGACATTGGTGACAGTTTAGCATTGGGGACAGTGTGACATTGGTGACAGTGTAGTATTGGGAACAGTGTGACACTAGTGACAGTGTAGTATAGGGGGTAGTGTGACACTGGTGACAGTGAAGTATTGGGGACGTGTGACATAGGTGACAGTGTAGTATTGGGGACAGTGAGACACTGGTGACAGTATAGTATTGGGGCAGTTTCACACTGGTGATAGTATTGGGGACATTGTGACAGTGTAGTATTAGGGACAGTGTTACACTGTTGACAGTGTAGTATTGGGGACAGTGTGACAGTGGTGACAGTGTAGTATTGGGGACAGTGTGACACTGGTGACAGTGTAGTATTGGGGAACAGTGTTACAGTGTAGAATGCGGGAGAGTGTGACACTGGTGACAGTGTAGTATTGGGGGCAGTGTGACACAGGTGACAGTGTAGTATTGGGAACAGTGTGAGAGTGTAGTATTGGGGACAGTGTGACAGTGTAGTATTGGGAACAGTGTGACACTGGTGACAGTGTAGTATTGGGGACAGTGTGACACTGGGGACAGTATAGTATTGGGGACAGTTTGACACTCGGGACATTGTAGTACTGGGGACAGTGTGACAGTGGTGACAGTGTAGTATTGGGGACAGTGTGACAGTGTAGTATTGGGGACAGTGTGACACTGGTGACAGTGTAGTATTGGGGACAGTGTGACACTGGGGACAGTATAGTATTGGGGACAGTGTGACACTCGGGACAGTGTAGTACTGGGGACAGTGGTGACAGTGTAGTATTGGGGACAGTGTGACAGTGTAGTATTGGGGACAGTGTGACACTGGTGACAGTGTAGTATTGGGGACAGTGTGACACTGGTGACAGTGTAGTATTGGGGACAGTGTGACACTGGTGACAGTGTAGTATTGGGGACAGTGTGACACTGGTGACAGTGTAGTATTGGGGACAGTGTGACACTAGACACTAATTTACTAAGATTAGAGTTATATTGAAGATGGGACGTTGCCCATAGAAACCAATCAGATCCTACTTATTTATTTACCACATTCTACAAGATAATAGCAAGAATCTGATTGGTTGCTAGGGGCAACATCACATTTAGAAGCCTTAGCAAATTGACCCCATCTTCAATAGAACCCCCATCTTACACTAAGGTGTACATTTACTAAAGATTCTTAAAATGAAAAGAAGTGATGTTCCGCATAGCAACCAATAGAGACATGATTGACAGAATTTGATTGGTTGCTACATCACCTCTTTTGATTGTTGGCATCTTTAGTAAATGTACCCCTAATAGTGGTAGCATTGTGGAACTGGTGACTAGGAATGGCGTGACAGTGTGATGTCAGTGTGTTACAGTGTGATGTCATTGTCATTGTTACAGTGTACAGTAGTAGTGATACTATATCTAGGCTAATATAAGGAAATACAGTATGTTACATGTATGACTGATGATGTGGCACAGTATGTGACATGTATGACTGATCATGCGGCACAGTATGTGATATGTATGACTGATGATGTGGCACAGTATGTGACATGTATGACTGATGATGTGGCACAGTATGTGACATGTATGACTGATCATGCGGCGCAGTATGTGACATGTATGACTGATGATGCGGCACAGTATGTGACATGTATGACTGATGATGCGGCACAGTATGTGACATGTATGACTGATGATGCGGCACAGTATGTGACATGTATGACTGATGATGCGGCACAGTATGTGACATGTATGACTGATCATGCGGCACAGTATGTGACATGTATGACTGATGATGTGGCACAGTATGTGACATGTATGACTGATGATGTGGCACAGTATGTGACATGTATGACTGATGATGCGGCACAGTATGTGACATGTATGACTGATCATGCGGCACAGTATGTGACATGTATGACTGATGATGCGGCACAGTATGTGACATGTATGACTGATGATGCGGCACAGTATGTGACATGTATGACTGATGATGCGGCACAGTATGTGACATGTATGACTGATGATGCGGCACAGTATGTGACATGTATGACTGATGATGTGGCACAGTATGTGACATGTATGACTGATCATGCGGCACAGTATGTGACATGTATGACTGATCATGCGGCGCAGTATGTGACATGTATGACTGATGATGCGGCACAGTATGTGACATGTATGACTGATGATGCGGCACAGTATGTGACATGTATGACTGATGATGTGACAGTGGGAGTGGTGGGATTCTGTAGTGTTCATTCTAGCACCCGCAATCTTTGAAACCCTATGCAGTTCCTCTTCCCTGCCTGGGGTTTCGCTGTCTGCTGTGGTGTTTCTAGCACAGTGTGGTCTGTATATAACCACTGATATGCAAACCAGACCTGTGCTAGAAACACCACAGCAGACCGCGACACCCCAGGCAAGGAACAGGAACTGCATGGGGTTTCAAAGATAGCGGATGCTAGAATGAACACTAATGCTGGTAACAGTGTAATATCAGGAATGGTATGACACTGCTGCTGATGGGATAATTGGGGCAGTGTTCTGTTGTTGATAGTGTACCACAGTACATGTGTTTGACAACAGAAGTAGTCTGATCATTGTGAGATGAGACCGCTCCAGCAGACACATGCTACAGGTGGAGGAGAACTGATTGCTTGTCTCTGAGTGCACCCTGTAATTACTGATGCTGTGTAATGTAAATGATCCAGGTACTGAACTGTGATATAATTCGCAAAATAGGCGGGAGGGGGGGTTATCCCCCTTTTCTAGCAATATAATATTATTATTAATGTGCCGTTAAGGGCACCTATCAGCTGGCATTAGAATCCATGTACTTCCTAGGCGCTCTTCATCCATCCCTACACTACAGTCATCCCCTGATGGTCTGGCTCCCTAGGTCCCTCACTCACCTTACCTTGAATTTGGAGCTGGTCTTTTCCTGCTTCCCTCCCTGTATTCTTCTCACCCCTACCTCCTCCCCTTTCCTCTCCTTTTCTTCTCCTGATTTTTCTCAGCTGCTTCAGAAATAACCGGTGGATCCAGTTTTGTTTCTTGTTAATCTCATTGCTGGTGCGATGACCTCCCTCTCCTTCTTGCTTTCCTGAAAGTACGTGACATTCCTAACTTTGTTCACTAGTCTGCCTAACAGCTCTACCCTGCACTGCACTCATCTCCTCAGCCGCTGCCTTACTGATATCCACCCACCCCGGGACTCATCAACACTGCTGTCATCCACGGCCGCCACCCTGCACCTCTTCATCTTCACCTGCTAACAGAAACCAATGGGACAGTTCTACACGTGAGGTAGTTACATCTTCAATATGTATTCTTTACTCCCAACCCACGTATCCACTCTTGTCAGACTCACGCGCCCAAATAAAGTCAGACCAATATACCTGCTCAAGCATCATCACGCGAGATATATATATATATACATATATATATATCTGGGTTGCAGCCCGGCACTCACCCCTCCTGTTCAGTTACCCGGGTGCCCGTTCAAATAGATGGACGATAGAAGGAAGAAAGGACTGGCACTCCTGGGATTTGTGAAAAGTTTCTTGTATTTCAAAAAATAACGACCAACGTTTCGGGGCAGATGCATCACCTACACCTTGACAAAGGGGCATCTGCCCCGAAACGTTGGTCGTTATTTTTTGAAATACAAGAAACTTTTCACAAATCCCAGGAGTGCCAGTCCTTTCTTCCTTCTATATATATATATATATATATATATATATATATATATATATATATATATATATATATATATATATATATATATATATATATCATATATGTGTGTGTGTTAGAATACATGATGTACATTTGTATGCACCTATCTAGTTTTGGAAGTCTGACGGTTAATGTCATTTCATTGTGATGATCGTTTTCGAGATGTGTAGCTAGTCTGAAAGTTGTGCCAATAATGAATCCACAATTGACCTCACCAACGGGCCATTCCTATCTACAGTGTGGTGGTCACTTGTTATCTTGTTCTGGACAGTTAGATTAGGTGGTGAAACCTGCTGTTTGATTGGGCGATTCCTTCCCCTTATCTCTTACCCCCATTTTATCTAGCGTCGCTTCCTGATTTTATCACTGCCTGTTCCTAGGCATTTAAGTGACAAGTCATGAGTAACTGAACCTAAAACGCTGCTGTGTATTTTGTACGTTCAGAAGTTTTTCCATACTTTTCTCATGCTCGGCCTGCAGTGTGTTCAAACCAATGGGTTTTCTGTTGCTGGTGACAGCAATTTGATCCGTCTGACAGGGAAAAGGACAGATGAGAGAGGGGTAAAAGTGCTTATGCAGTATCTGCAGCAGTTAGAATTATCTGCATACTTTTTTTTTTTCTTTACTTTTTTGGGAAGTGATTTGGAGACGAGACTCGAAGCAGCCTTCTTTCCAGTAAGTAATGAAGAAATTCCAGGAGCAGTGGCTAAATATACTTGGTGGATCAATACAGAAATGGCTGCTTGTGAATTATTTAGCTGGCAGCGCTGGAACAGTTTGGATGCTAAAAGCAAACAGGGAAGAGGTGATAAGAAAATTCCTCCTCCTGCCTTACAATTTGGGTTTGAGCTCCGGACTAGTTTTCTGCCTTTTTTTTTTGTGACAGTATTTATGCTACTTAGCGGAGGAGTGTGACGTTAAATGCAACAGGTTTATGTGACAGTTGAAGCCCAACTTCTGTGTTCTACGGTAGATCCTTATAGTTATTAATATTGATTATATAGATGGTGCTTCAAGGGTTCTGCTGCGCCTAAATATGCATAAACTAATAAGCCTGCCCAAAGCAAATGCTTCGAAAGCTAGTCTGCTACCTTGTGATTGTCTCTGTGTTTGTGCACGTGTGAGAGAAAGAGATGTAGTTTCACTCGCTGCCAATAGATGGCAGCGTTTAGGAGGCACACCAACGGACACTAGATAGTTATATTGTCCTGGGGATAACTTTTTAATTCTGTTGTAAAAGTCCTTAGACAACTTTTCTAAACTGCTTTTTGCACACGTTTTTCGTGATCGTTAGCCACAGAACATGGAAACATATTTGAAAATAAAAAGGAAAGATGTTTATAAATAGGACTGTCAAGTTGCTACGTTGTATGATCTCAATGTGAACGATACCATCTCTGAATTCCGCTTGGCAAGGGTTAAGGCGGTCATTACTTTCCTATAAATGTTTTGTTTAATGTAATGACCGAGCGCACAGGAAATAATAGCTGGCTGACCACATAGTGATTTGGTTCTATATTCTGGGCCCAGTGGGTTTATACTCGGCTATGTAACCCATACATTATTTAACCTGCCACACCATTTCAATGCCCATCAAACATAGCCTTCACAGCGTTGTAGGGAAAACCAGCTTACGCACTCTGTATGTTTGCACAAAAGTGCGAGGCAGACGGTAGCGCATCCTTTTGGGCGAGCGGTATCCGGTAAGACACTTGTTTCTGGTTTTAGATTCATGTAAGAAAGAACTAAGTTTGGACATAGTTTGTCAGTTGCTAAAACTTGACATCACATCACCTACAAGAAAATAGTATTTTCGGAACACAGTCAATGTAACCGGGGCTGTTTTGTACATTGATGCTTCGAATTTTGACCTGTGCTCTAGAACATCTGACAAACGTAGACTTAATTCCAAAAAATGAACATTGAGATCCCTCTTATTCCTCCGCAGCAACCTGAAGTGATTGTGAATCTGAACCATTATATATTGGTAAACAGGAGGTTAACTGTGTGATGTAATAAGTCTTTTGATGAGAGGGAGTTTTGTGCGGAGTTGCAACTTCTTGCTGGTTACAGAGGGGTTAAGTCACATAACACACGAAGACTCTGGCTTGTCACATTAGGCGGCTGACAGTGGGACATAGGTACATGTGTGCTGTGCTATTGTTGGAAGCCCATTTGCGCATCAACGTTTATTGTTTTTTTTTTTTTTTTTGTTATGCTTTTGTTCTGTCTTTTTTTTACTTCTCTAAACTTTTTTAGCTTTTATCTTCTGATTTTAAAGCACCTGTCGTATCAGTCTGACACTTCTTGAGAGGCCTGATACCCTTTTAGACAAAGCTGTTTGACAGTGCCCCCCCCCCCCTTTTTTTAAGTCAATTTCTTTTTTTTTTATTTTTTTTTTAGAAAGTTAATCTAATGACCACAGTATTCTGTTCATTTGTTTTTAAGTTATTTTATTTACACAACTTATTTAATTTCAGTATCTGCTTAATTAACAAAGCCATGCTATGCAGTTCATGGAGACGAACGACAGCAAAGCTTATGAGAGGGAGTGTCAGTTGCCCAAAATCTTAAAGCAGACGGACTCCTCTGGAGTTCTACATCCTAGGAAGAGAAAGTCATGGATGACTGCAGGCCGCCCAGATATATGCTCAGTGCAGCAAAGGCAACAGAAAAATGTAAATACTTTGCAAAAAAATCAAAATACAAATCTATTGATTGTGGAAAGTCTTCTAGATTTTTTTAAAAAATGTCCCTTTTTTTTTTATATTTCAGCACGGCTTTTTTACTATGGAAACAGAGAGACCAGATGGATATGTGACTAGTAAGTGGCTGTTTTATTCCAAAGTTTTGTAGCAACTACTACTGCTGTCTACCTTTTGTGTTATTACTTCTTGTTCCAATTCTGTTTATATCATGTAGTTAATATATGAGGACATATTGCAGAAGTGCTTATTGGGACCTATGGGTCTCCAAAACAACACGGTAGCTGGTAGGGTAGGAACGTCATAAACAAATATTATAGAAGCTTTTACTGTCACAAAGATAGATTGTAAGCTTGCAGCAGGGCCCTCCTACCTCCAGGTCTGTCTGTTTTTACGATGAATGATGAAAAAAAAAAAGTTTGCTTGTCAATTTTCACACTTATTTTGACAAATTCGCTTGGCACTCAACGGGTTAAGTAAATTGAGCCTACCTGTCATCCGTAGGGTCAGTTATGGGGTGGTGAGCAGCTGGGCTTCTGTTTCCTCATGTTTGAGAATTGCCAGCCACTAGCACTGGTTTTGCCTATCACTTTGATAATAAATAATTTGGTCCTGGACCAGGCACAGCGTTTGAAAACCACTGAGTTAACTGTTTAAAACTTTAAGTTTTTGTCATTTTGTACCAGATTAACCTGCAGAAAGTAGTTCAAATAAATAAATAGAATTTATAAAAAAAATAAAATAAAAATAGCTATATAATCTCTTACAGTATTAATTTGATGACCACAAAGTTTTAAACAGACTTGGATGATTGCTTACTCTATTGATCTTTTGGTCATGCTAATATAGCGCATGGTGCCTAGAATTTGGGGCTCATTTACCTATATTGCATTGGTGCGCCCATCATTCTTGGCTTCTTATAATGTCTAATTGGTTTATAAATTCTGAATTCTATTGTGTTGACTATCTCTTAAGTGCAAACTGTGTTTTGTCATGCACCTGTTTGTTTGTACAACCTGCTATTGTAATGCCTCGTACATACAGTTAGATTTGGTCTATTTTCGATTTGATTTTTCTTATATAAGCAAAATTGAATCATAATCGAATGGACATCAAACGGTTTTCAGCCACATTCAATGCCAGCATCGCAATCGAATAGCAATAGACTCTGCAGGCAAGACTGATCTGTACTATATAGTCCAATTCGAATGCGTTTTGCTTGCCGTTCAATTTGATCCCAATCGAATGGAGATCCAATCGCAAGCAAAATCGCACCGTGTGAACACCCCTTAACTCACTACAGCAGGGTACATTGTTTCCTGTAAACATTTTAAAAATTGTTAAAAAAATCTACAATAATGATACACAACTTATAGCCAATTTGAAATAATCACGTTTACAAATAATATAGGGAATTAGGGAATGCTGTTAGC
This sequence comes from Crinia signifera, assembly GCF_055691185.1. Classification (NCBI taxonomy): domain Eukaryota; kingdom Metazoa; phylum Chordata; class Amphibia; order Anura; family Myobatrachidae; genus Crinia; species Crinia signifera. The sequence goes on along the minus strand of NC_139223.1, from coordinate 177,384,293 downwards.
TGTCTGATAATGCTAATGCCTTTCCCTATAAACTGGGGTTATAATACACACATTGCTTATATTTACTACCACGTATATTAGATGTAATATCTCTCAATCTAAAACATCATAACTGCATTTTACAAACATGAGTCATTTTTTAAATGTTATCTTTTCAAGTTTGCGATCTAAGCTGTTTATGCATTTTTGCAGCAGGTATTTCATATTTTGGCAAGTTTTGTTTTGACGAAAATGCCAGCCTTATTATTCAATTAAATGTAGGTACTCCCAGTACTAATAGCCCATCTTTAGGCACCGCATCGCCTGCCTGATATGTGACACTCATTCTCTCTGCTGGTCTAGGACTTTTGACTTTTCTGCTTTTCTAAAAAAATTTGTTAAAACATTGTTTTGTGTTGCGACTGTTTTGTGTTCGAGTTTCAAATGTTACATTTAAGAAAACCACAATAAAATGAGATAAGAAAATATTTGTCATTGTAAAAGAACAACAAAATTACAATCCAGGTCACAAAGAGGTGCAATTTATCATGTTTAACAATATGTTTTTGGTTTATAGTGTTTATTGTATTAGGATTTGTATTAAAATAAACGCCTATGTGGCATTCTAACACTGGACAGGTGGAACTTTGTGTCCATTGGATGTCACTAACCATCAGAAAAACCTTATTTTGCCTTGCAAAATGATTGCCGGTTTAAAAAACTTCTGAGATAGGCAACATCCAGCACCTCCGGAACCTATTACATAGGCCCTGTGATCTGATCTGGAACCAGTTGACTGTATACACTTGCCCTGTATACACTTTCCTAATGATAGTTTGCATATTTTTTGGAAACAAGTTCCAAAGATGTCAACTTAATAATTGTCCCTGCTAAGTATATTTATTGTGTGATATAATATAGTATTTTGGGATGGTCATTTGCAGGATCTGGGGTTTGTTGTTTTTTTACATCCCATCTGTTGCCCCCTTATTCTTTAGCCTCAGAAGTGGGAACCGTTACCTAGGGGACTGCGAGCAGTATTATTACATGCTCCTGCTCTCATTGTGCATGACGGAGGTAGAACAACTTACAGAATTATATAATAGACAAAGGATACTGTATAACCTACTGTCAATTTTAGCTGCTCAAGTTATCCACATGTTAAAGGCTGAATGCACTATGGTATTATAACAGCGTACAGCGATTGTGACATCATACAGGCATATATAAGGCCAGTGAAGTCCTAGATGACTTGCAATGTTCACACTTTTCCTACATTAGAAGGGCATACTATTATACTGTATTACACACTATTGTATGATAGACAAACACTTGCAGCCACTGGTGGAGTCACCAGTTATGTAACTATATAATTAGGGAACCCTCTCCTTCCCAGTTAATGACCATTACCACTACTGTGCTCAGCACCTGCTCTTTTATACTGTTCTAGATTATCGTTATAAAGGCGCATAACACTGAACATGGGTGAAACGTCCGAAATACCTATACGCACAAAACTGCACTAATCTAAATACAATCAAGAAAGTAATGGTGCTCATACACTTGTGCGATTTGTTAACGACACTGCGATTTCCCTTGAAGCTCCATGTGCGATCAATCGCATCTCAAGTTTTTTTTTTTTAAGCATTCGATGTGCATACAATCGTGCGAGAAATGGCATGCACCTAGCGACCTGAAATTGGGCGATGGAATGAGGGCTGGGCTAAATAAACTGGCAGATCGCACAGTGCATTGCAAAAAATCGCATGTGTGTATACGGTAGTGAATAGGCACTTTACAAGCATTGCTGACCAGTTCCAAGGTGGTTACACTTACAGGTTATGTAGATCCAGAGTTTATTCTGTTAATAAAATAAATATATAAAAGATGAGAGTAGTCTGGTTGGAGTCTATCAGACGTCAGAGAAGTGATAACTAGGTAGACCACCCATAAGATACCCTTGTTTAGGAGGCACAGCACCCTGGCTCTTGGCTGGCTCATCTCAGTCCTCCGGTTAGGCTGCATTTATTATTATTACTAACATTAATATATATATTAACCCTAGAATGTCTGTGCACATGTACATGTGGTAGGAAATATAGATTGTAAGCTCCACTGGGGCAGGGACTGATGTGAGTGGTCAAATATTCCGCAGTGTTGTACAGATAATATTTGAACATTCACATCAGTTCCTGCCCCAGTGGAGCTTACAATCTATGTTTCCCACCACATGTACACGCACACACATTATACTGTTACTTTTTGTGGGAGCCAATTAGCCTACCAGTATATTTTTGGATTGTGGAAGGAAACCGGAGTACCCGCTGGAAACCCACACATGCACGGAGAGAACATACAAACTCCACACAGTTAGGGCCATGGTGTGAATCGAACCCAGGACCTCAGCGCTTGTGAGACAGTAATGCTTAATGTAGATTAAAATAAAATTAAAAAAAAAAATGAGATGTTTTATTGGATTCATTGAAATCACTATTGGTGAGTCACCCAAAGAATTTGTTTGTTTCTACTTTTAAAAAATGGTTGCTTTAAAGGTTCTAGCCGATAATAATTCTTAGCTGAGAGAAGTCATAAAAATCCCGAAGCAATGGAATGCCCTTCTAGCTGGGAATCGCATCCACAGGAAAGGACATGTTAAGACTCTGGGAGAAAACATTCTGTGAAGAAGAGACGAGGGATTCTGTTGCAACGATCTGATATTCCTCAGGAGTTAGTTCAGGAAGGCGCTAGGGACATCCGTGCCTGAGATGAGATTGCTGAGCTTCACATTCCAAGTATCGTGAAACTAGTATAGTCTAGGATAGATGTGGACATCGGCCACGTAAACCAGGGTTCTTGGGGTAAATTTAATAAAGTTTCTAGCAACCCACCAGTTTCTGTCTATCATTTCTCTGTTGCGTCCTAAAAAATGATAGACATAATTTGATTGGTTGCTGCGGACAGCATTGCCTCTTTCCAGTTTTAGAAGCTTTATTACATTTCCCACTATGGGGGGGGGGGGGTATTCCCACTATGGGCGGTATTCAATATGAGATTCCGACTGTCGGAACATCCCGACGGTCGGAATTCTGGGTCATTTCAGTCCGGTCTGACAGCACATAGACAGTCGGAATTCAATGTTCCGGCTGTCGAGTGTCGGTAAGTCTGTGGATTGGACAACACGCGGCTAGTTCTGACAAAACAGATAAGTCAAATCTGGTAGCCATTGTTAACGACAGCATTGAATAGACGAGTATTGAATACCTCCCTATGTGTCAGGATTGGCTCAGCCTTGGGCTGCCCGATCACTTTTGTGTAGCCGGCTTCTAGGGACTCAAAATCTATCCATCATTTTTGTAGGATGCAGCCGTCCTTATCGCAGAGGAAATAGCACAGGCACAAGATTTAGCCGTATCGACTTTAAGTGCGACTTAATTGGTTTTCCTAGATCTGATGCACATCCGTACCTTCTCAGACCTTATCCAGCCATTAGTTGTACACCTGCTCTAAACCTTTGGTCGATTTTTTATTTAAGTTTTGAACTGCGAGCTGTAGTGAATTCAGTGACTTGAGGACTGTTCGTAAGCACAGACTGACAATGACTGATGTCTATGATGCAAGAATAGAAAAACAAAAACATTTATCTAAACATTTATAGACAAACATATAAACGCATACTGAAATAGGAAAATCTTTGTTAAACCTCATACAGTATGCATCTATGTCATGCTGAGACATAATCGCCTTCTTCCAAGGGTGTGTGGGAATTCCCTCTATCTTTTGGAGCATTCCAATCAAGCCATCAGTGACTTCGGGGTAATTCCATCGGTGCTACAAATGTTTATTGCATGAATACTTGCTATAAAGTTAGAAAGTGCTATATAAAACAAATGACACCCTTTTTGCTGGCATTTCTCATCAGATTCACCCAACTTGGGCGAGTTTCAGACACAAATCACCAAATCTTATTTTATTATTTGAACCATAACAAAGCACTGAATATCGCAGACATCCACAAGGTGGGGGGGTTAAAGGGAATTCAAAGGAAGATGCACACCGTAGGTGTCATGTGAAGTGTTTATATATATATAAGCCCACATACCAGATGCCCAGAAGGGGACAGTAGCCAGGCAGAACAGGATCACGCGTATGCATGTTGCAGTCTGTAGCCCTGGTAGAGGATTATACGGCTGTATTGATTTGTACCAGGCAAGTACTATAAGTGGTCACATTGTTTCCAACGCCTAACTATCTGCATTGTGCAGACAGCACCTATTATAGCACTGCGCAGCTTAATGCTAGAAATCCAGCTATGAGATCATGCACCGGGATCGATATTTCTCTGTAAAACGCGTAAGTGCAGTTAAATTGCCGAAATACTACTTTTGTGGAATGAGCCTTTACAATAGATTACACATAGTTACTCCCTTGTCCCTTCCCGAGCAGACAACACTATCTCTAAGCACCATCTTATTTATACAAGTTGTACCCATCGTCTACTAGTGCTGGGAGCTAGCTTTCAAAGTCTTAGGGGGGGATTCGGATTCACCCGCAAAGCATATTTGGTTTGCTAATGGACAAAAAAATGCTGCACTGCAGGTGGGGCAGATGTAACATGTGCAGAGAGAGTTATATTTGGGTGGACTTCAAACTGATATCTATATTGCAGTGTAAGAATAAAGCAGCCAGTATTTACCCTGCACAGAAACAAAAAAAACCAACCAAATCTAACTCTCTCTGCACATGCTTCACCTGCCCCACCTGCAGTGCAGCATGGTTTTTAGCAAACCGAATGTGCTTTGTGGGCGAACCCCGAATCACCCCCTTAATGCCTCCAAAAGAAATGTACTTAGAAAACAAAACTACCATGCAAACAAAGATAAAAAGGTTCTCTACAATATTCTTTTACACAAACATCGCATTAAGATTTCTTCCTGAGCTGACAAAAAAATTGTAGCCTCTTGGATTTTGCATTCCTAGGGTCGGCGAAGGTCTCGCCCTACAGGCAGAAGACTCCTAACAGGTCTGTTCTTTATTTTTACCAGGTGATAATGAGCTTGTGCCCGAGAGGGAGCACTCAAACATGGCCATAGACCTGACCTCCTGCGCCCCCAATGGACAGCATTCCTCTCCTAACCACATGGCAAGCAGTAAGTCACCCTTCAGTATCTATAAATATGTATTATTAGCAGTAGGATGACTTTTATGACTGATGGTTTCTACATTTTGGTGTTATGTGGCAAAGCATCCGCCTTCCATTTACAATGCATCACCATTGTGCTCTGGAAAATGGTGGTTGGTGAGTTCTTCCGGTGCACCTGCTTGGGGACTTGGATCATGTGATCTGCTGGGTGGTCTGGAAAATGTGACAGTTGGTGAGTTCTTCCGGTGCACCTGCTTGGGGACCTGGATCATGTGATCTGCTGGGTCATCTGGAAACTGTGACAGTTTATTGCAGCTACCCACTTAGCAGGATTTTTTTGAAATTCTAATCCTAAGGGGGTTAAAGGGGGTACAATGTTTCACCCAGCAAATCTTTGCCTGGTTGAAACCAGACGCATCAGCTGTTTTTTTTTTTAGTATATTACACTGCACCATGGTCCTAGTTCGTGTTTGTAAGTAAATTAAAAAATCAGGCAACTGGGTAAAAACCATGCTGCACTGCAGATGGGGCAGATGTAATGTGCAGATAGTTAGATTTGGATGATTGTCCGACCCCAAATTATAAATTGCAATGTAAAAATAATTCTGTCTAACATCTGTGGGCTACATGCAGAAGCAGCCAGTATTTACCATGCACATAAAAAAATATATAAAAAGAACTTGCACCCAAATGGAGCCAATACAGACCTGTTCGTACAGACAGGTTTGAATTCGTCCCTGTTCCCGATGGTGGTGGTCATTTCCACTAGTCACTTATTGGATAAAGGGGAACCGTTGCTGTAAATGATGTTGGGCAGCTTTTCTAATTTATGCACATATTGCCTCGTCTTGGCCATATAATTATTATTCAAACCAGTATTTAGCAATACATGAATTACAATCTTTCTTTAGCCTCAGACAGAGCAATTGTCTGATTTAAATGACATTCCTAGAAAGCGTATTGCAATATTACATAAGCAGACAGCAGCAGTTTCGCTCTTCCAGTAATGTAAGAAAGGCACATTTATGGCACGGTAATAGAGCGTTTTGTTTATTGGTTTATGCGTGACGATTCATGCAACTTGTACTAATTACATTGCTTTTTTTTTTTTTTTGCTTACCTCTTTGATTTTCAGTCATGTATTTATGTAATCAGTAATGCAAATCAATAAAAAGTCACATGAATGCTCCGTAAGAGACAAGAAGGGGGGTATTCAATTGCTGACAATGGGCCTGATTCAGAGTTGATCGCTAAATAATCTAACACCCGCCAACTTTGAAAACCCCATGCAGTTCCTCTTCCCTGCCTGGGGTGTCACTCTCTGCTGTAGTGCTTCTAGCACAGTGTGGTCTGTATATCAGCACTGATATGCAAACCAGACCTGTGCCAGAAACACCACAGCAGACAGCGACACCCCAGGCAGGGAAGAGGAACTGCATTGGGTTTCAAAGTTGGCGGGTGCTAGAATGAACACTACGCATGTGTACCGTACGCATCGCGCATGAAAGAGGCCTAATAGCGAAAGGATCATAAACGTGATCCCCTCACAATTTGACTGAAATCGGGTGCGCCCATTTTAAAGAAGGGTCTGTGACATCAGCGCCGGCCTCGTTCAGCCCGTCTCTGTCGCAGATTATGGGAAGGATCAGAGCTACTCACATCTGCACAGACCGGTGGTTCGTGAATTGCGCATGGGTCCGCGAGTGGATGGCGGTTGGCTTCCAATCGTGATTCAAATGCAAATTTCACAAGGGGCGGGTCTTCTCTCTGTGTGGGCGGCGGCTATCTACTCGCACCCATCTGCAACTCTGCAGGTTAACGATCGTTTAACTTAGGGCCTGATTCAGATCCGCTCGCTGCTTATTGAGCGGGAAAGTGCTGTCCAAACCCCCTCACAAGCATGCAAGGGGATGTGTACTGGAACACCTCCCCTCACATGCGGGCCGCAGGGAGAGAACTCATTCGATGGTCGCTGACTATGAAATGATTTTTCTCCCCTTCGGTAATAAAGATCAATCAGAACTGGCTTATTTCCATCGGAGTTCGCTGAAGACGGATTGGGCGCTGACGCCAGCCGCCCGTCCCGGGTAAGGATCAGCACGCCTGCGCTCCCAGGTGAACCCCCATCGTTTTCATGCATATGCTCCTAAAACCCTGCCCATCCCCCTCCCTACCCGTGCAAATGCCACAGAGTGTGATACTCGCCGAAGGCATCTGCACTTGTAACTCACGTGCGCATCCCCCCCCCCCCATCATTGTAACGGGGCAGAATCTGGCCCTTAATGTGTAAGGCTGTTTGCCCCAGAAAATAAGCCTCGGCCATGGTGAAATTATTTTTAAGGTCATGGAAGGTGATACGTGTTTCTCTCTATGGGAACCCCAATTCTTACAGTGGAAGCAGAGGACGCTCTGATACTCCGGACAGTCAAATGTGTCCACTTACATTGATCCTCCAATGGGATATGTGTCCCGTTATACAAAATACGGCGTGAGCTCTGGGTGACTCTGGAGTATGTTTTTTTGCAACTTTTCACACACACACTTATATAGCGCATATATATATATATATATATATATATATATATATATATATATATAATCTCAGCAGGCTGGCACTCCACCTTTCAAAGGAGATAATACTTGCCTGGGTGCCTTCCAGGGTACAAGACCAAACTGTATATGGGGCAATAGGGCGGCACTCACCAGGACTTGAAGAATGAAAAAAAAGTCAGACCACTTTGGGGTTCTCCGTTCGACGTTTCAGTCGCTTAGGGGGATATTCAATCGCCGTCGAGCATCTCCCGTGGGGGAGATGCTCGACGGGCCCTATTCAATGCTGTCTTCCCCGACAGCATTGAACAGGGTTTCCTGGCAGAACGAACCCGACATCTCTAGCTGTCGGGCTCGTTCTGCCGAGAACAGCCGGGAAGTGACGAGCTGCCGGCTGCATCTCGTCACTTCCCGGCCGCAACTCGCGGCCACGCCCCCTTCTCGTCCCGCTGCAGGCGGGACATTGAATCCCGTCTGCATATTCTCGGTCGAGCTGACCGAGAACGGGACTGGGTCACGGCGGGCGAGCAAGCTCGTCTGCCGTGACCCGAAGATTGAATACCCCCCTTAGACTTTTATCAAGAACTTTGGGCATACACGTGTATGCCCAAAGTTCTTGATAAAAGTCTAAGCGACTGAAGAAACGTCGAACGGAGAACCCCAAAGTGGTTATATATTCCACATTCTTTCAAGTGACTTCAGCATACGTAACAATCAGTGCATTAAATAATCATGAATTCCGATTTAGTGTTAAATATCAGTTAAAATATCCATTGCTCCATTAGGTTTCGGTCAGATAATTATTTCCATGTGCCTTCAATACTTAAATGAAAAGTGTGCTGGGTAATTATTTTTACTGCGACGGACCCACGGTATTGATGGCTCCACTTTGCAGGAAGCATTAAATTTTACAGTTTTACACGCTTTCAATTTCTGAAAATTCTAATGAGGCCTCTCCAGCTCCTACAGAAAAGACTAATGTTCCAGGGCTGTCCGATAAAACGCGCCACAAAAGTGAGTAACGGTCTCGCTGGGGTCAGCATTGCCGCGGTCATTTACATAGTTGTGCAAGATGAGAGAGTCTGCAGTAATGGCTAATTCTTCACGGCACATGTCAATATATCAAGGCGTTAGAACGTTCCATAAAGGCTGCGCCATCGAACTATGCCTTGAATGCATCTGAGGGTAACCTCTGCCTCAGCAAACCTGGTCAATTATATACCTGTCTCCAGAGAACCGTACACCTCGTCTCCTGAAACAGCGGTGTTAGTTTCTCCAGGGATCCAAGCGTTAGATAACAGGACACAGATGCTGCTGCTGCTGCACATTGCTGGCATGCTGGTAGATTTTTATGTCAGTCAAATTAACGCTATCCACCAAGTGACAGTTTTATGAAGGGATTTACCATTTTACAAGCTGTTACCTATCGCTGGTTACAAAAGAATGCACGTCACATCGTTTTCATGGGATCACTGTAAACGGATGAAAGTTTATTAAATGACTTTAAGGGATTTGTGGCACTTGCGTTGCTTCACTTCGGATACTTAAAACACATACTGAAGTTACTTGTTGGTTAAATCATATTTATGGGGGGGGGGGGGGGGTGACAGTAGCCTAAGGGCCGTGTGTGGCCAACGTGTAGATTTGAAGGTGCCCTGGTCATGTGACCATCACATATTTGACCTATTGCACTAAATATTGTATCCATGCCGTGTAATAAAAATAATAATAATAATAAGCCTAGTAACTAAACTTCTATCTTCTGTCTATATAATGCTGTCCAGGTTTTCTTTTCTTGTTGTTCTAGAGCAGGGCTGGCCAAACCGGTCCTCGAGATCTACCAACAGGTCATGTTTTCCAGACCATCTGTGGAATATGTTGTTTAGGAAAGAATGTAGCACATTTGAAAATGTGACAGTTAGTAATGACTGCACACGGGCATCAGCTAGGTGGCCTGGAAAACATGACCTGTTGGTAGATCTCGAGTACCGGTTTGGCCTCCCCTGTACCGGAGCGCTTGCACTGGTTGTATTCAGCACTAGGTTGTGTCATTTTTGTTTATATTTTCTATGTAAAAACAAACAAACATGTTCGGCCCCAAAATGTAATGGGTTCTGTATAAAAAAGATTTTGGTTGACCATCCTTGTATTCAGTGGCAGTAATCACTATACTGTAATTGCCCCTATGGTGTACAGGGGCCTCCTTTTTCATTGATCAGCCCTTCTAGTGGTAGTAGATCCTTCTATTGGTGATAGGTAGCGCTGGGGGTTCTGTTTTGCCACTTTTTCTATTAAATACCTCCTGATAAACCGGAGCGAATAGGACTCACAAGCATCTTCTGCTGATTAAAATGATATGCAACATGCCTATATCCAGTGTGTGAAAACATCTCTATCTGCATACAAAGGGGCCGATTCAGTATCACTCATTGTCATCCGAATTCAGACCCAGGCCCAACGGTCGGGGTTTGCGCATGAGAATTTCTGCACATGTGTCAACCCCAGCAGTGAATGGCTTTCGCTGTGGGGAGGAAGGGCCCATAAAAACACTGGCCTTTCCCCTGTAGAAGATGGCATGGCGATACTTGCTTGGGGGCGGACATGACGTCAGGGGGGGGGGGGGGGGCAGATGTCAGCTGTCCAGCCACTTCCTCCCGAGCGTCCACATGAGAATCCCCCAAGGCTGCGATTGGATGTTACTGTGTGGAAGAGCTTTTAGTGGTCACCGGAGAGACTGATTCATAAACCGCTTGGTTCCGAGGTCACCTTGGTGGCTGCGCTGGAGAAGACTCCAGTTTATATCTTTGTCGTTAAGTTGGCGGAAGTCTTTCATTCTCCTCCTTTGCCCCGCGCTGTGTCTCTGTGTGTTTGTGGTATCCAGGCCCTGTTCTCCTTCCTGCAGACTTCATTCTCTGACAAATCCATAGACAATAGCTGGGCAGACGGGATACAGCGTCTGCTTTAGAAACAACCCTACCTAGCTGCATTTTCTCAGCGTCAGCCTGTGACAATGACAAGTTGAAAAACAAGTTGTTTGAGGGGACGAGAGCAATGATCCCGAGGAGCCGCATGTTTTATATACATAAGACACAGGCAAACACTTCTCAGGAGTTAGTCTCTGTGCAAACTAAGGCAAAGGTTTCCTCCATATATCACGGTATTGCAGGAAAACTCAGGAGCGTGGCGCTGAATGCAGCAGTATGTGAGTCCGGTGGTCAGATGCGCATGTTGCTGACAGATTCTCAATAGCGAGTAGCTAGGGTCCACACTGAACATATATTAATGCCTAAAGTGCCCCGATGAAGGATCCAATTTGGGTGGAGTACTGTATATGGTCTGAAGAGCTTGCAATCGCGATTACAAAACGGGGTTGACACACCCTTTTTATTTTTGAAGGAGGGTGCTGGTTGTGGTCCCCAAATGCTACAGGATGACCATATTGATGCGGTTGATGGGGGGGGCTGCAAACTTTCACACTCGCCATGCCGTTCGCTCCAGGAGGGGGGGAGGGGGCGCTAGAATAGTTAATCCGGGCTGACATTTCTTAGCGAAGGCAGGAGAAATCATTCGATAGTGAGGAGCAGTAAGAATCCAAAATCCCTTTTTGAATGACTCATGTTAAACTTGCCCAGAGGTACAGTACAGTGTACGCAGAAGATGTAGCTGGAATGTGTCTAATTACTACGTACAGTACTGTATGTTGCTGTGAACCCCGGTAAACGTCGCATTCGCTGCCAAGTACAATTTGCATACAATTTTATGATGGTTTTTTTACTTTTTATTACATGTCTCCCCATGTTTCAAAGGCGGCGTGTAGGATTGTGGGCGGAGTTTAGCTTGTTAATGGTAACGGGTATTTTTTACCGTCCCAGGGAATTTGCCACAGTAATAAAGTATAATTATAGTCGATATACTGTACAGTGTATATCATTTCCTAATATATGCATGGGATACATATAATATACCGGCAGTATAAATACTAAACATGTTGATTTTACCGATGTTTAAAAAAATACTGCGCTGCAGACTATCGAAAGGCCGTGTATGCACACGGAACGCTGTGTGCATGCGCAGGGTCTAGCGAACGGACCATGCAGAAATTAGTCTTCGCTGGCCACTCGCATGGTGATTGACAGTCGCTGGGTATTTGGGGGGTGTAACCCTGGAATTTTCCAGGAGTGTCCCCGGAAATGCAGCTGTTCCCCGGCCGTTGGGCGTGGGGGAACTGACGTCAGCTGCGGCCTGGGGCGGGAGCTCGGCAGGGCGGCGCTTACCTGCTCGCTGGGTTTCAAATGCTTGCGGCCCAGCGAGCAGGTCTGAATAGGGCCCAATATACCTGCAATTAATACCCAGACAATGTATGTACCGACAGGGCCATAATCTGTATGAAATATGAATATTAGGGGCCGGATGTAATGCCCGTTGCTGGAAGCTGCTTTTAAAGGGGCACTCACTTGCAAGGCAAAAACCGTGCCTCGTAAATGATTCCCCTTTAATAAAAACGTCTGAGTTCGGTCGGCATCCCACACAGGGCATTACATACGGCCCTTGGAGACTGACATATTATTATGCCGACATGATTAAAGCCTAGATTATCTATAATACCGACAGTGTATATATACGACAATTACAGAATATAGAGACCGTGCGGGACCTGACGGGATTGCAATTGTTTCGGTAACGTTAATGTCTGTATAATATGTGTCGGGATTCTAATTGTGTAGTCATTGTTGTAGTTGGTATTCTGTAATTGTCTGTATACATACACTGTCGGTATTGTGTGTTGTCGAGTTTTGTGCACTGTTGAGTTTTTGCGTTTTTTTTTTACAAATATCATCAGCGCGTCGGGATTGCTGCTGTGTCGGTAAATGATTTTGTGAGCGGCGGCATTTGCACCATCGATATATTGGCTGCAAATATCATTTGAAGTTGGACGATCTAACTCTGCAAATTCCTATTACAAATTCTCGTATTGGGTATAAGTATTACGCTGAACATCTGCCTGATGTCCGTCCATCTGTGTACATGAGTCTGGCGATGGTTTGTCAGCGCTACTGTTGTGTTAAAGTTTTATCACTTTATGCTCTGTGGGTTACTAATGCCTGATTAAGGAGTAATCAAATTCCACCTGTCTTGCCGTCTTTTTCTTCTTATTACTATACTTTTGGCATAATCCAATTGGTCAATGATGTGGACTGTGGGGTATCGTAAATATTTTCAGCCTTTCAGCACATGCTGAATGAGTTCCTGAGTCGTCAGGCGCAGTCCTCCCCAAGCCGCAGTCCGAGTAGGTGCTAGGCACCATTGTGAAAATTGTGACATCACCAGTGCTGAGGGTAGTGCCTGCATCTTCCATCATAGATTTACCAGCCCCAGAAGCCCGAGCAGTCTAGTCATGGTCAAAGTTCATGCAGGAGGTATCTTATTAACATAAGACTCCTCCTACCTCATTAGCATAATTTAGCACAGTAGTCGGTCTAAAGATGAACTGCTGTGCTCACTGCGCCAATTGCTGCAGGGGCAGGGATCGATTCTGACAGAGTTTACCTGGGCTCTGACGATTTGCAGCTTAATGGTCAGGTCTGAATCAGGCCCTTTGTATTAAACCATCAGTAGTCTGGAATAAATCTGCTACCGATATCCTAATCATAGTGTTGTCACAAGACTTCAGTGTTTTGCATACGCTAGACGCACACTGGAAAGAGTAATTCAGTTGGCCGCTACCTATCACCTTATACAGTTGCCATATACGCGAGTCTTCGCTGGGACAAAGGTTGGGGTTTCGGGTGGTGGGAAGGGAATCAGGAAGATCCAGTTATGATTTACCGTCTAAACAACCCATGTCAAATTCCACCCTATTTGAGGTATTTTTCCTCCAACCCCCTCCAGCTAATCAGTCCTTTACGGTTGACGTTCCTAGTTCTGTTTTGCAATTCTAATGACTCCTTGTAAACCATCGATCTGTCTAGCCCGGCACATCTGTCTTTCCAGGTAACTGCCGACAGAATATAATGTACAGATATTTGGATCTTTGTCGGTGATCAAATAAAACCTAATAGAATTCTGACCAGTCTGAAGCAGAAGTAAATGGCTTTCGTTAAGTGCTGGAGCATCTGACAGCAGTGCAGTCTTTATCGGCTTGTCCTATCAACCTATTGTTTTAATTTGGATAATCTGTACATTTTAAAGGCATTTTTTGGATGGTTTGTCCTGTGTGTCATAATTCTGCAGATGCAACCCTCATTTCTTGGTGCGTCCTATTTCAGTTTTCTATAAAGGGGTTCATTGAGCGAGGTGCTAGCAGTGAGAACCTTATCAGGTGTCCCTCTTTCACTCTTCTTGACCTGCAGAGGTGGTTTGCCCCTTTCTCCAATTGTCGCTGGGTGTGGCAGTGTGGAGAAGAAGTCTCGGGGTGCCGAAGGCAGAAACTGAGATGCTAAGGAGAGGAAAGCTGACACTCTTGCCAGGAGTCTGGGAAACACAACTTCTCCCACTCCCTTAAAACATTTATACGCATTGATGGACAGCTCAGGCGAGATCTGCAAGATAGCAGCTAAGGTGCAGCCACACACTGGAATTTTGAGGCTCACTCAGTTTATTGACTGAATATTTTTTTACTGAAATAAAAAAAAATATTCATTGAACGCAAAGGCAAAATGAACCGTGTTGCAGGCGGTCTCTCAAATCGCTACTGTCAACATAACTATTCTTCTTGTTTATAAAGTGCCAGCAATTTGCTCAGTGCTGTACAAATGATATTCGTCAATCACATCGGTCCCTGCACCATTGGAGCTTGCAGTCTAAATTCCCTAACACACAACCGCGCTTAACCTCCGAAGATTTATTTAGAACCCAGTTTACTCATAAGCAGTGGTGGCTCCAGGGGTGGGGGCTGGAACACAGTTCATAATTCAAATAGGGGAGCCACACCCACTGCCACCAACTGCCGTTCCAAACTGACTCACTGACAGTTGGAGTGGCTCCCCTATTTGAATTTTGGACTGTGCTGCCGGCCCACAGCTACTGAGATGAGATATACCTAGCAGTAGCGGTGAAACGGAGGGTGGAGGGTGGGCGGAGCATCAGGCAGACACTGAGGTGACCGGTATCCGGTTGATAGGTTGACTAATGAGATTAACTTGCACTTGGTCGTCATTGACAAAAGATTGGCACAAGCCAAAAGGTTACCGTGGCAATTGTGAACACATGAAAAGGTTGACAGGAGGTTTTCAAATTTTTTTTGTTCTGTTGGAATTTTTTATGTGTTATGATCCATGTGGTCTATGATTGTGAACGGCAAAGTGCGCTGGGCTAGTGCAGCTGTAGCGCGGAGCAAGGCACCAACCTTTTGGCATTGACACTGTCCACCCTTTGATCCACACCCGAGGTGACCCGGGTTCCTTTTACTACTGATCTAGCATTCTAATTTCTAATTGAGATTTCTCCACGTCCTGGTAATGGCAATTAGTGGCCTCCAGGCTTCCCCAAAAGCCTCATCTCTCCTATTACTAGAAGCCATTATTTTCGTTAGCTGCACCCGTAAAGGTTGGCCAGTATTGTTTGCAAAGAACAATGCCCCCCACGTTGTTCGTTGTTGCTGGGGGAACGAGAAGGCAGCGTGGAACACAATGAATATCTAACTCATTGTTTTGGAGTATTGTTCTGGTGCATCTGCTAATTCCTTTCAATGTTTCTGCAACTAATCTTTGACGTTATTGACTGGATGCAGCGATGTCATACATGCTTATTTGTGGTCCAGATTCTGCATGATGGGATTTCTTATGGATCTATTCTTTATTTAGTGCAGACCAGGAGCCTTATAAACTGCATTGTGGGTATTCCCCCAGTAGCCTATATCTGCACAATGGGGGGTGTCTTTGTATTTTCGTGACTTCGGGGTTGCTATGGATTTTTCTTTTTCATCTTATACGCCACAGTGGCAATAGACATTTACCTGTATAGCTGGGTCAAATCCGCTCAACTGGATGGCATATCGCTCAGTGGGTCAGATGTAGGGATTGCTATCGTTGCCATTGCCATCAATGGTTGCCATCGATGGCAATTCTGCAACTGCCCATCGATAGTGCATAACTATGCAATGGATGACCATTGATATTTTTACATATCGATGGTCATCCATTGTATTTGATTGCTTGGCCTGTGGGGCAATCAAAACACAGGGGACGGGGCTTCGTGGGTGTCGGGGGGGCGGAGCTATGCTCCGTGTCCCGACACTTAAAAAAAAAAAGCAATTGATGGTTCTCCCCCATCGATGGCAAAAGTATTCAACATCGGCCATGAACCATCAATGATTTTGAATCATCGATGGTCGATGGCCATCCCTAGTCAGAGGTACTAACCCGTGAAAAGTGATAAAGTGGAGAGTGATGAAGCACCAACTGACCAGCTTCTAACTGTCATTTTTCAAACACGTCCTGTAGCGTGCTAGTTATGAACTGATTGGCTGGTTCTTTATCACTTGCCACTTGATCACTTTCTGGGGCTTAGTACATCTGACCCAGTGTGTACCCAGCGTATGAGTTGACCAATGTATACTAGGACTGTGTGAATGTGCAATCTAAGCCTCTGTTGCTTTTTAACCCCTCTCTTGCCTTCCTGCCAGTCCATGCATGCCCACACAGGCAGACCAACATACCACTATTACAAGCATTACGTCAACAGTCAAAAAGTCCACATGAGTTCTTCACGTTTTATTTTAGCCGACATGTGCCGACAGGCGGTATGTCATACCCTACCATCCACTAGGGCCTGGGGGGACAATATAACAGGGTGCCAAGCGCAGCGAGCAATGCGAGGGGACACGGTACACTGATACCATGTCCATGCCGACTTCGTCGAAATTCACAAAAAAAAAAGCATGTCGACATTTTGACCGTCGACATTCCCATTGTCAACCTAATGCTTTTGTCGACCTTCCGACCCTGTCCACCGTAACCATGTTGACGTATTTCATGTGTCGACCTTTACCGGTCGACCGTATGCATGTCGACCGTCATAGTGTTAACCCTATGGCCCATAGCCGTGGCTAGGGCAGCTGGCAAGCCGACGTTTTTGCTGCAGTCCTATCTAGTAATGTGCACTCAGACATTCATAGGTCATTAGAGGAGACCAGACACGGCTCAGTCTAACCTGCTCGTTACTGGCAGTCATGTGCTGCTGTGATTCTGCAATTTACCTTTCACAGCGCAGCACCGTATATGTCAGTATAGCCCGGGAACGTCCAGGCTGTTTTATTGGCTGATAAGTCCTGTATTGTGCAGCCTTGTGCAGTGCAGAGAAGCGAGGGTTAATCATACGCTTGTGTTTGTGTTACAGTTGAAATCACACTACCCATCCCATCCACCCCATTCCTTAACAAACCTTTCGCCAGTCCCCTCCGCACCTTCCCAGCTACTCCAGGTTACTCTGGCTTCTGGCCAGAACCTGTCATATAAAAGGCTTTTTTTATTTTTTTTATTTATTTTTTTTTAACAAAAATTCCCTCCCACCTGTCTTTTCTTCCCACAGAACAGGTTTCTGGTCTTTCCACATTTCATCTCAAACAATTCCAAGGTCATATCCGGGTGGATTTAGTAGTGTATGATTTTTTTTTTTCTTTTACCAGTCTTCTTGCTGGTAGTCCGGCGATGATAAATAGGGGCTACTTATATCATTTATTGTGATGTCACATAATGAGCTGATGCTGAATTGCATGCACTTGTTCCGTATCTTTGCAATTCAATCCATTTTTCCCCCTTCTTTTACTGATTTTCCCACTTCAAGATTAAAGTGAGCAGGGCTGCTGTATGGTAGTGTGCACTGAACAACCGTAGTTTTCTATTTCACACAGAGATTTTGACCTGGTAATTTGTCTCAACCTGAGTTGAAAGGGTCCATCTGGGTCAAAAAATGCCGGGACGTTGGATCTGGGTTGACTCTTTTAAACAGAGAAAGGACTAGGGTTAAGCCGGCTTGCTCCGGCAAATTCCCGGTCCAATTGAATAATGAAGAATAGTTTGATAGGACACCTGTGTATCTGTGTCCAACTCAGTCTCTGAATATATACTGCCCCATATACAGACGCAGACGCACACAGATATGTGTCTCATATCAAATGAATCGGCAGAGTCCCCTGTTGCGCCCTAGTTTATCATAGTGCGAATAAGATGCAAACAGACGCACGGCACTAGTACAGTTCAAGGGACCTATTGACTCACTCGACTCAGGAATCTCGCGCCGGACGTATGAGGACACGCCATATTTGAAACAAAACTGCGGTGAAACGCATGTCTCCATGGCGAAACGCATTTCAGGGTATGTTAAAGGGAAGTGCTGCGAGTGTTCAGAGCCCAGGTCTGAATCAGTACCTGGTTTGTAGATGAGCATTGGGATACTTCAGGGACTAAGTTCCACACCTGTTTATTTCACCCTTTCAACACTACGGATAATGTGTTCCCAATACAGACCCATTACATCCACCCTTAGAAGCAACACTGCTGAGTGTACACCGATGTTGTCGCCTTCCCTCCCCTAGTCCCTTAACTTTTGAAACCTTCCTTGGAGTTTCTGGTGTCTCCCAGTGGTGATCACTCCCAGAAGAGAGGTGACATGTGCGCGCGATTGTTTACTGATCTGCAGCTGAGCATCAGCCCTTCTGCTCCACAACCAGCTGAATTATTAACCTTTACTACTACTTTAGTGGCTGCAATATTCCCATACTATTTATTATAAAGTTTGTTGGATGTTAGCGCACATAAAAATGCACAGATTGCAGCCAAATGCGCTTTTACAAGAGACACATTACAGCTTGCTGCAGGCCAAGGTTGTGTTGTGGTAACGGCAGGGAGACTGATATGCTCCTTACAGTTCTGATCTGACAACTACCTGTGTACAGACTATACTGCATACCGCAGTGTGACACTGGGGAATGGTCAGTATCTAGCTAAACACTGAACCCAAGGGGGCAGATTCAGTTATATTGTAGCACTGACAGAGTAGGGATTTCGCAGCCGCTAGTTGCTCTGAGCTTGGAGAAGAGATAAACTGGAGATAAAGCGGAGAAAAAGTAAAAGGAGATAATGCATCAGCCAATCAACTCCCAACTGTCTTTTTCAAACACAGCTGATTGGCTGGTGCTTTATCTCCTTTTACCTTTTCTCCGCTTTATCCCCAGTTTATCTCTTCTCCAAGCTTAATAAATCTGCCCCTGTGAACCTCGGAACTAACTGACAATAATGGACCTTAGTCATAACAGATGTGGGCAGGCTACTTGTCCTCCTGTCCAGGGGGGGCAAGGAGTGCCACAAGAATTTGGGGAGCCTCCCGGCAGGTTCCAGTAGGGTAGACAATTTGACAGGTAGAGACTGATTGGTTGATATTTTAAAAGCAGATTTATCAGAGCTTGAAGAGAGATCAAGAACCAACCAATCCGCTCCGTGTTGCCACCTTACAGGCTGTGTTTGAAAAAGGACAGGCGGTGATTAGTACTTTATCTCTCTCCAAACTTTGATAAATAATCCCCGTAGCTCCAACAAAGTAGTGTATTATTGTATTTTGTATTATAGTTATAGGCAACAACAAACACATGCCATTGTCTCCAATACACTTGTATTGGTTGCTTGTCATGCATGAAGAAATTGAGAAAACCAATTGGAATGGCAAATGTGTAGCAAAAGACCATGGACCTCATTTGGAAGTAAAGCAAAAAAAAAGTATTATTATTATTATTATTAATAATAATATAATGCAAATAATAATATATATATTATTATTCTTAATAATAATAATAAAAGTGTCTTATATAGCGCAGTAAATTCCTCTGAGCTTTGCTATTGGAAACAGCAGTGATATGGGCCTTTAGGGAAAACTTTGTATCTGGAACAGAAACACATCATCTGTTGGTGCTCCCAGCCCCCAGGAATGTCATACAAGTTTCCCAGATTCCCCCCCCCCCCCCCCCCCCTTCCCTGTTGGCGTGATTTTTGTCGAATTGTCTCATCGTAGTTCTGCCGCCTGCTATTCGATACCTATATTCTGGGCATTTCGCATTGAATAGTGGGTGCAGGGCTACAATGATGTCATCACATGTCCACGCCCCCTCATACTGAGACCAAACCCTCTATTATGCACCCACCCGCAAGGGGCAGCAGAAAGTAATTAAGCATGCTTTATTTTTACACTGCAATTTAGATTTCAGTTTGGACACGCCCCATCTAAATCTAACTCTCTCTGCACCTGTTACATCTGCTGCATACTTTCACCCAAGTGCTTGCTTGTTTGCTCCATGTTACTGGCCAGTTTGTGAGAACTGCGTATTGTTCTCTGTGTGTAAAAGAAATCTTGGCCAAGCAAATTCAAAATTGTTCTATACGGGTTCCGCAGCGCCTGGCTATACACGGATGAGCAGAAAACAAACAAACAACAAAATGCACCTGCTATCTGAAGAACGCACCTGCTACCCATGCCAGTAGGACACCCCCAACTCTCCCCACCCCCAATACGTAGATCACAGGATGACAGGACAGTCCCCTCTAATTGGGTCTGTCTTTCTGGTATGTTTTGATATGCAGTTAACAAAATCGGCGGTGGAAAGGGGTGCGCGGGTCCTATTTCCTGCAGTCCATGGTTAGCAGCAAGTGACCTCACAGACAACATACAGTAGGAACCACAAGTACAGTAACTGCCGTACAGTGCAAACAGTAACTACAGTACAGGCGTGAATTGCAGAAGACTCCTGTGTTGTGCAACACTCAGCTGGGTCACCCAGGGGGTGAATTCATTCATTGCTTTGTACTTTCTAAGGAAGCTGAGATGGAACCGGTTTCATGGCTGTGAGCTAGACTTGGTGCTGCCAAAGCAGAGCAGGGTGTGTCTGTTTGGGGGATCCCATATACACTGTCCCGTAATCATATTCATATAATTATTTCCTAGAAGGGCACAGTCCTCCGAGAATATATCATCACCATAAATGATTCAGCGTTCCGGATGCTGGTACGCCACACTACGTGTAATGTATGTATGTATGTGCCTTTCTGTGCACCGGCGTGTAACATAAATCCTAGATTTCCTGTTAAAATAGAGAAATCCTTCCTCTGATTCATGGAGCTTGATAAATGTTCATTCAAAGCTGATTGCAACCACTAAGATTCTTCTTATCGTTTATCTATCTATCTCCTTCTAGAAGAAAACAGCTAAAATCTTGTTGCTATGGACACCAGCTAGGTGGTCTGGAAAACGAGACCTGTTGGTAGACCTTGAGGACCAGCTCTGAGATAGACCGATGTGTCCATACCTGTCAGTGGCAGTTACTAAGTGATCATCAGCTTAAAAACATAGAGAAATAAGAGGATCATTTAATAACGAGTGATAACTTATTGGGGAAATTTAAAAAGATGGGAGTTCTCTTTCACATGGGATGTTGCTAAGGGCAACCAATCAGATACTATTTTTTATCTTCAAACAGGTGCTAAATAAATAAAAAGTAGATTCTGATTGGTTGCACATGGTCCCATGTGAAAGAACTCCTATCTTTTGCTGCGTTCTCATTGCCGCCCCTGCAAAATTCCATATTTATCTTGCTGGATTTTTGGCGGGGCACAGAGTTTCTCAGCTCAACAGACCCCCTTCATACTGCACCTCAGACCCGGGAATTTCCCATGTCTGCCTCTTTCACACTGCTTTCCATGGTCTGCCTTCCAACAAGTGTGTGGAATTTGACTGGGTGTTGGGAAATGTATACAAATTGCTGTGATTGGCTTTTTAAAAACCAGCTTTTATTGGCTGGCTGTCACATATCACATGATTACATCCCCCAATCAGGGCCGGTGTAAGGCTTCTCAGCACCCTAGGCAAAACTTTAACCAACTGCCCCCCTTAAGGCATACCTTCCTAACATTCCGGAATGGCAGGGAGGCTACAAAATTGTGAGGTCCTCCCAGTGCCCTGCTTTCTGGAGGCCCCCCGCACCCTCTTCTTTACCACCCACAAAAGAGTACAATGAGGAAAGTAGGAAAGTATGCCTCAAGGGAAGCTATTGGGGTGAGGTCTTAGAAGTTCCAAAGCAGCCATCTGCATTAAGTCCAACAAGGATCCTCAGAGACATTCTTAATTTTTTGATAGGCAGACTTCGCGGTGCCCCCCTAGATCCTGGCACCCTAGGCAGCTGTCTAAAGCTGCCTAATGGTAGAGCCAGCCCTGCCCCCAATGAGCTTGTTTTTTGGCATCATGTGGGAAAAACCCGGGTCTGTTTTGTTCACACTGCCGTACACCCGTGTATTACCCAGGAAAAACCCTGCAAAAAAACCTGTGTGTAATTCCCAGGGCATAACACCCGGAAATTTCACAAAGACCCTTTCACACTGAGACAGGACACGGGAAATTACTGCTTGCCCTGGCAAAAACCCGAGTTTTTGCGGCAGTGAGAACGGGGTATAAGTCCATTTTCCCCATTGTGTGTAATAAATGCTTCTCCAACCAATCATCTCCTATCTGTCATGGGTTTGAAAAATGACAGTTGGGAGTGATTGGCCGGTGCGCCATTTATCATAAGCAATGCGTTTTATCACTTCTTGATAAATAGACCCCTAAAATTGAAAATGACACTAATGGGATTAACGCAGACCATCAGTAGACCGGATTATCAGAGTGTGAAATGCCCCAGGGCAGCAAAACTAGAGGTGAATACTGGCGATAAGTCTCTATGCTTTTGCAGAGAGCCTCTAGCACATGCACTTGGGGAAATTAGCGCCAACACCTTGAGTTTCAATAGAAACCCCAAACGTCCGTATGTGGGATTGTGTCTCCGCTCCTTCTCGTATCATGTTTTGAATTTCCAGTGGTAAAGCAGTGACTCACCTGCCAGCTGTGTTAGTGACATTTGCAGAAACAAAAGCTTCTAGATTGGGGTTTTGTTCTTGATTTTTTATTTTTTCAACCACAAACAGAACAAAAATGTAGAGACCACTTTTTTGTTTTTGCTTCAAAGCATGCAAAGTGTACGGCTCTCCGAAATCCAGCAGCATTCCTGAGGAGCACTCTGGTAATCGGCACTTTCAGCTTTAGGCTACGAGCGTAGGAATGATTGCATGTTCCGTGCGTGAGTAAAGCCTATTGCGTGATTTCCTGTGTGGAACGAACAAGGCACGTAGGGCTGGATTCGGACGTGATCACTGGGCTGCTACTTTTTGTAGCCCTGCGATCTGTTGTTCGACGTCCCTCCAGAGTTAAATCCCACTAGTGCAAGCTTTGCGATTCCAAACAGTGTGGTACTCACTACTCGGGGCCACCGTGAGATATTTCATGGAAGGGGTGATAGGGCGTGGCAAATACCTGGATTGGGGGTTCTCAAGCTGGCCACACATCAGACCAACTTTCCTCCAACCATCCAACTAGTTGGTTGGATGGAATAGAAACCTGGTACTGGATGAGAGCAAACGTCATTTGTTTCCCAAATCGGAAAATGGACAACAACTGTCACTCAGACAATGGCCATTATTCAGACCTGAACGCAGTACAAATTTGTTCTAAAAATGGGCAATACCATGTGCACTACATGTGGGGCAGATGTAACATGTGCAGAGAGAGCTAAATTTGGTGTGTTGAAACTGAAATCTAAATTGCAGTGTAAAAATAATGCAGCCAGTATTTACTCTGCACAGAAACATAATAAATCACCTGAATGTAACTCTCTCTGCACATGTTACCTCTGCCCCACCTGCAGTGCACATGGTTTTGCCCATTTTGAGAACAAATTCGTACTGCGATGAGATCTGAATAAGGGCCAATGTACTGTACTTGGACCTATTGGATTTAAACAATTTCACTGAATGTTTTTGTCCTTTCTCCTGAGTTTGTGACCAAATTGCTTATTTATTTATTTATTTATTTATTAAATTGACATTTGCCTCCGTACAGTACCAGATTTTAAGTCCAACCAACCAACTAGTTGGATGGTTGGAGGAAAGTTTGTCTGATGTGTGGCCAGCATTAGTTACCTACAACAGGCCATGTTTTCTGATTGCTCCGTCTCCTCCTGGTCAGATCCTGCAACCACTGTCGGGTTCCACACTGAATTGTTTTCATTGTGACCTGTGAACTGTAATCACACTCAATAACTGGCCTTTCCCAGTCCCAGTGGCTGTGTTTGCTGGAGCTTGTAGTTCCACAACAGCAGCAGAGTGACACTTTTCCCAGGAATGATCCAAAGCAGCCCAGCGTCATTGTCAGTATGGGATACATTGCAGCCTAGAACAATACATGTGTTGTACTATTGACTTCTCTGTAGTGTACTTAATATGAAATACATGTTGTTGTAACCAGGGATTATTTACAATCGGTACTGTGCTTATTCCATATATGGGAACTTCTGCTTGAAAAAATATGTATTTAATGAGCTGAACAAAGTTTTTCTTTTTGCTTTAAACCTAAAACTTGAGTTGTGTAAACTCCCATATTTATCAGGTTGTGGGGTTATCATGGGGGGATAATATAACATGCTCAGCAGTGACCCCATTGTGCCTCTGGGTGGGGCTTACCTGCTCCCCAGGCTTGTCTGAATTAGAGGAATTAGTTAGACCAGCATAACATGTTTTTGAAAGTGTAGGGGAAATGGCTGGAAGACCGTATCCCCAACCCCCTACTGATTCGGGTGTGGAGCGTATTGTCGACCCGACTCAGGTCGACAGTCATTACGTCGACACTGTTGGGTCGACAGGCAGCAAGGTTGACAGGATTCTAGATCTACATGGGTGAAGGTCAACAGGTGGCTAGGTCGACATGGGACAAGGTCGACATGGGTTCAGGTGTCTAGGTCGACAGGTCACGAGGCCGACATGGTTTTTTTCACTGTTTTTTTGGTACTCTTTACCTAGAACGGCGGCCATCGCGGGCATTGAATGCACTAAAAAATCGGGTGCGATGCGACCGACGCGATGCCCGCGATTTCCCATAGGGAACAATGTTAAATGTCTCAATTGACCCGATTTTCCTGTTCAATGCATCAATTGACCCGATTATTCCATAGGAAACAACATTCCCTCCACTATCCACGTCGGCGTGGAGTTGAGAATAGAATAGTGTGGCGAGCGCAGCGAGCCACCGAGCCCGACGCGTTTACCTGTGAAGCCCGCGAAGGGACGCGTTTACCTGTGAAGGTATCTGCGTCCCCTCGCGGGGCTCGCCACGCTTCGGGCTCGGTGGCTCGCTGCGCTCGCCACACTATTCTGTTCTCAACTCCACGCCAACGTGGATAGTGGGGGTATGAAAAGGTCGTAGGACGCGTACTGCCGCCCCCTCGCGGGCTCGCTGCGCTCGCCACGCTTCGGGTTCACGTTGATCGTGGGGTGGCGTTAACAATTGTGGGGGCCATTTCACACTTCAGGGTGGCTATTTTGCCTCTGTGGGCCATTTAACATTGTTTCCTATGGAAAATCGGGTCAATTGAGGCATTGAACAGGAAAATCGGGTCAATTGAGACATTTAACATTGTTCCCTATGGGAAATCGCGGGCATCGCGTCGGTTGCATCGCACCCGATTTTTAGTGCATTCAATGCCCGCGATGGCCGCGATTTTTTTACCTGCGATGCCCACGATCAAAATCGTGGGCGCCGTGCTAGGTAAAGAGTACCGTTTTTTTTTTACCCGAATGTCGACGCAGTCGACATGGACAAAGTTGTATGTCAACCGCAGCCCCTCACATCGCTTACACTATTTTATTCTCCCGCCATGCCCTAGTGGATGGTAGGGCATGAAATACCGCCTGTCGGCACATGTCGGCTCAAAAAACAGTGAAAAAACCCATGTCGACCTCGCGACCTGTCGACCTAACCCATGTCGACCTCGCGACCTGTCAACCTAACCCATGTCGACCTAAAACCATGTCGACCTTGTTGCCTGTTGACCCAATGGTGTCGACCTAATGACTGTCGACCTAAGTTGGGTCGACAATACGACCGTATCCCACTGATTCTGGGACTGTCCACGCAATAGGAAATATACTTTTTGGTACTTCTCAATGTCAGACTGCAGTGAGGAGAACCACTGGTAAATCCGGTTTGTGTCATTCCGTCATACAGTTCCATGTGTGCTTGGCTCCTACTGTAGAACTGAGCAGGTGTCTACTCACACAGGCCCCTCGTTCTGATCGCTTTCCTCCCCTCCGCATTCCCACGGGGGGGGGGACCGATGTTTAGTAACTGCGCATCTGCACTTTGATGCGCACGTGCAGCCGCTTTGTGCAAGCAGGCGCAGTGAGTTGATTATTCGCCGGCCCATTCGCACGGAGCAGTGTGGGTGGCGGGCAAGGGGTAGCACCCATGGGAACGCCCAGCGTTTCATAGGCGTCCAAATGAAAACGCTGGGTGCGGAGGGCGGGCAGCTGACGTCAGTGGGTGTCAGCTGCCCGCCCTCTTCCCGTACAGGGAGCACGCAGATATCAGACCCCAGAGAGTGTGTTAGATCTGTGAGCGCTAGAGAAGTCATATGAATGATTTCTGCTCCGGACGCAAGCTGCGAATGGGTGTACTGTATATGCAAAATAATGTCTTCCTCACTCTCCATGGCAGCCATTACTCTGGGGTTTCACCTCTTCCCTCAGGTTTAGGCTTTGCGGGTCATTCAGAATGAGGGCCACAGTTACCTCTGTCTGCTGCTTTGGGATCCATACTATAGGAGCATGTTTATTTACTGTAAGATGTACTATTAGGGGGATTTAAAGTCCCTTTCCACAAGTTGTCCTTCCTTCACACCGACAGCTCTTAAGGTGCATACACACTGTACAATTTTTTTGACCAATTTGGTTGAAAGACATTTCCATTGAACCCAGTGTCCTGGACAGAAGATGTTGACAAAAGATATTGTCAACAAACAAACGATGAATGATGATGCGCATACCCGCCAGTTGTTCATCAAGATTGTTCGTCAACTGTGCATGCAGCTCAATTTGGATATCTTTTAAAACGAGCCTATACACTGTAACTAGATCTTTCTTCTTTCGTCTGTCGTCAATATCTTTCGTCAACATCTTGGACACTGGGTTCAATGGAAATGTCTTTCAACCAAATTGGTCAAAAAAATTGTACAGTGTGTATGCACCCTAAGAATAACTTGTTTGTGTAAGTTTCATTGGCAAACGAAACCGTTGCAATAATTTTATTTTTTGTTTCTTTCTTTCTCTGGTACTTATGTAGTAACTGGGCTGCCGATTTTGAAATCGGGTCCATCGCATCGCATCGCACCCGACCAAATCGCATGCGATGCGATGCGATGCGATGCGATGGACCCGATTTTTCCATAGGATTCAATGTTAAAATGGACTGAGTCCATTTTAACATGGAATTGAATGGGAAAAAGGGGTCCTTTTCATACCCCTACTATCCAAGTGGGCATGGAGTTGGATATAAACCTGTGGCGAGCGTAGCGAGCCACCGAGCCCGAAGCGTGGCGAGCGTAGCGAGCCCCGCGAGGGGACACAGAATACCGTCCCCTCGCGGGGCTCGCTTCGCTCGCCACGCTTCGGGCTCGGTGGCTCGCTACGCTCGCCACAGGTTTATATCCAACTCCATGCCCACTTGGATAGTAGGGGTATGAAAAGGACCCCTTTTTCCCATTCAATTCCATGTTAAAATGGACTCAGTCCATTTTAACATTGAATCCTATGGAAAAATCGGGTCATCGCATCGCATCGCATCGTATGCGATGCGATGCGATATCGCATCGCATCGCATCTGATTGTATGCCTTAACTTAAGGCATACAATCAAAAAATCGGCAGCCCAGATACTACATAAGTACCCTTTCTCTTTCTTTCTTTCCTTCTTTCTTTCTCTTTCTTTTTGTCTTTCTTTCTTTTTCTTCTTTCTTTCTTTCTTTCTTACTTACTTACTTTATTTCTTTCTTTCCTTCTTTCGGTTCTCCTTTCTTTCTTTCTTTCATTCTTTTTATTTCTCTCTTTCTTTCTTTCTTCTTTCTTTCTTTCTTTCTTTTTATTTCTCTCTTTCTTTCTTCTTTCTTTCTTTCTTTCTTTCTTTCGGTTCTCCTTTCTTTCTTTCTTTTTATTTCTCTCTCTCTTTCTTTCTTCTTTCTTTCTTTTTATTTCTCTCTTTCTTTTTTTCTTTCTTTCTTTCGGTTCTCCTTTCTTTCTTTCTTTCTTTCTCTTTTTCTTTCTCTCTTTTTCTTTTTTTCTTTCCTCTTTCTTTTTCTTTCTTTCTTTCTTTCTTTCTTTTTTTTTCCTTCTTTTTTTATTTATTTCCTTCTTTCTTTCTTTCTTTCTTTCTTTCTTTCTTTCTTTCTTTCCTTTTTTATTTAATTTCTCTTTTTGAATTTTTTTCTTTCTTCTTTTTTTTCTCTTTAATTCTTTTTCTCAGTTTTAGGGGTGTACACACGGTGCGAATGCTTTGCTATGCCATCCCGATCCGATCGGGATCGAATCGCAAGGCAAACGCATTTGACCAAAATTCCACTGTTAAAACTTGACTTTAAGTGCAGTCTTTTATTGAAGAGAAAACATTAGCAGTTAGCAGCGGTACAATTCCCAAACTGTAGTTGGTTACAAAATACACATTTACATCATTGCTCCAGTCGCACCAGTTCCCGGGAGACTCTGCTAGCGTCGGCGTATGTTTTGCATCTTTTTTTTTACTCCAAAGATGCACCAGGGGACTATGCCGCTGATTAATGTGATATGCAACACTTGTATATCTGTGTATATATCTGTATATCTGTGTTTCTCAGTGACACGCAACATACCAAATTAATCAGCACAGTCTCCTAGTGCGTCCTATAAGAGTTGCTTGGGATCTGATGACTTAAGGTGTGTACATACTGTATGGTGCAAATATGGTCGCTCAGCGATTTCGGCTTAATATCGCCCAGCGACCAAATCGCTCAGTGCACCGTTTCCACCAGCGACCAGCGTTTTTTAGCCATAATGGAAGGAAATGCCCCTGCAACAGTGACCATTTAGGGCTGGTGCAGCTGGGGGGGGGAATGGGGATCGGTATGGGCCTTTAATAATATTCTGAAAACCTGAGCTGACAACTTTTTCTGTGCACTATTGCCAACTGTAAGTAAATTAAATTTCAGTAATAACATAGCCAGATTTACACGAGTCAGTAAGCAAATGGTAGTACTCGAATAACACCATAAACCCGACAATTTAATATAGTAAAATGCAGCAACAATGATCTTGACGTTGTGTTCTGTAATGTGCTTTTGACATTTCTAAATCCGTATTTACTGACTGGACTGGACAGCTGTATTTATGTGTCAGTAAAAATACCAGTAGTCAGTCAATATATTTAAAAATGCTGATTAACAACTTTTTATGAAAGTATCACAGCCCGGTTCTTTGACGCCGCTAGACCTCGATTCCTGCAGATTTTCAGTTTATCCAGAATGATAACCGGCGTTTGCGGAACACGTCGGATTGCAACAGAACAAATAAAGGAGAAATAACTTTTTTTACACTGTTCTCTCTTTTATTTTCTAAGATGTTTTCTTTTGATAAGAGCAGATAATCCCCGTCATGAGGCAACTTCTTTTCTAAAAATGTCATGTGCGCGCAGGAAGAGGCAGTTACCGAGAATGTTGCTAAAGCAGCGAAGGGAAGATAGATATCGGAGGCTTTCATAATGATGAGATGGTTGTCACATTCCCTTATCAAAGGCTGAGAACAAGAGCTTGTGAAACCCAAAATGACAATGCCTATAAGCAGGCTGACTGTTCTCTCGCTGAGGGACGATGAGCATTGTAGTGTTCCGGCACTACAGCTACAAGCTGTACAACGCAACTGCACGTCTGACCAATGTCTGGGCATAGGAGGTTATACTAGTTGACACGCGGCTCTGCGAAGTTAGCAGTGTTGTGTGTCTTATTAAGCCCGCCGCTCCCACGGGCCGTCGCCCCCACCCCCCTTCGCAGGGGGAATTGGCCCGCACCACTGCAAATGGATGTTTTGCATAAACATCTGTTTGCAGCCTACGGGACCAAACCCACATCATTCGATGGTCACCAACCAACATATCGAATGATATGGAAGGTACACGCAAAACTATCAGGTGTATTAGGTTTGCGTGTGTTCTAGTGGGGAACATGGCGGGTAGCTGACACATGGTAATGTCAGCTGCCCGACCTCGGCACCCGCGTCACTGGGTCATTGCCATGAGAACGCCTAGCGTTTTCATGGGAACACCCATGAAATGCTGGGTATTCCCATGGGCTTGAGTACCCGCTGCCGTCCCCCGTGCCTGTGCCCAGTGAACACTCTTTTCGCTGTGGCCGCTCACACACAGCACATGCGCAGTTAGGAAACATCACTCACCGTTGCAAATTCGCAAAGGTGCGCAGAAACTAGAATAAGGTCCATCGTGTTCTAGCAGGAATCACTGGCCAAACCTGGGTTTCACTAAATTTTTTGTTTTTTGGGAACATGCAAAAGTAAGAACTTTATAGTGTAAGACACGGGTGTCAAACACAAGGCCCGCGGGCCAAATCCGGCCCGCCAGACCTTGTCATGTGGCCCGCGCGAGGAGATAGCACGCAGGGGCAGTGTGTCTAAAACAGGAGTACTGCGGGCCACGTCCGCGGCCGCCTTACCTGTTCCTCCACTGTCGGCGGCCTTGTTCCTGTAGGCACATATGTATGCGGCTACAGAAACATGGCCGCCGGCCTCCACGGCTACGTGGAGGAGGGCCCGGCCGCCTGTTCCCTCTCATGCCCGGCAGTGACAGACACTGGGTGGGGACCGGGAGTCGGGGACAGTGTGGCCGCAGCAAGCAGTGAAGAAAAGCTGGAAGCCGCAGCAGCTGCAGGACAGACGGAGAAACAGTAAGTGAGGATGAGGATCACACTCACAATAAAAAAATATATATATATCTGCTGTTTCCTGAGGTGTCCCCGTGTATAATAATAATAATAATGCCATGACACCACAGGCTGCTCCTCCTGTATAATCATTTATGTGTCATGGCATTACTTTTATTATATTATACAGGGGGAGCAGTCTGTGGTGTCATGGCATTATTATTATACAGGGGGAGCAGCCTGTGGTGTCATGGCATTATAATTATACAGGGGGACCTACAGATACAACCGGCCCTTTGAGAGTGACCAAACTGCTGATGCGGTTGCGGCCCCCGATGAATTTGAGTTTGACACCCCTGGTGTAAGAGATGGGGGGGGGGGGGGGCTAGTAAGCCAAAGCACAGGGTCTCCATCAAAACAATATGGTCCACTTTAGGGATCAGTTGAAATGAGTTTCATTTCATTCGCTCATTTGTGGTTGACAGTTGAACCCTCTGAGGTTCCGCTGTTGTACTGATGTTCCCTATGGTCTGCTGCCATTTGCACCTTGGATTTGCTGCTTCAAGTGTAACTATATGACCAGTACGTGGCAACGTATTGTCCTAGTGTATGTGTCCAGCATTAACGCTTGTAACGTAGAACTGAAACGGATGTAAAGCAAGAGACGGCTGTAGAAACAATATATAGCTTGGTACTGGTCATTGGGTCCACCCAATTTATGTCAGCATACATTGTGTCGACCACTGAAGGTCGACAGAGCTTAGTTCGACACCTGAAATAGGTCGATAGGGTTGGAAGGTCGACACCTGTCGGCAGTCACAATGTTGACATGCCTTTTTCACAATTTTGTTCGCAATGTCGACATAGTAGTAGATGGTAGGCCATGAAATACCACCTGTCGGCACATGTCGGCTCAATAAAAACATGTTGACCTTTTAATTGTAGACCTTGTCATTGTCAACCTAATGCTTTTGTCGACCTTCCAACCCTGTCACAACCTTAGCCATGTCGACTTCAGCTGGCGGCCTAAGCCATGTCGACCTTCGGGGGTCGCCCCAATGCATGTCAACCTAAATAGGGTCAACCAAGAGAATTTGCTGATACTAATGCCTGCCTAAGAGGTCCTAGGTTGCCAAAAGGACTTAAATGGCAGTTAGGGGTAGCCTGGTGGGCACTGTGCTGGGAAATGAATAGATTGCTGCAACCAGGGTATGGATCATTGGGTCAGTAGTAATTAAGCAGAGTCTAGGGTGACCTGCACCAGGTCGACATGCACAGTGTCGGCACATGAAAAGGTCGACGTGAGTTTTTCACGTTTCTTTTGTGTTCCAATTTGTAGCGTTGACCACATGGACCCCCAGGTAGTGCACCGTGTACACTGGCACGGCTCGCTTTGTCTGCCATTCTTCGGACCTGGCGCCTCTCTCCGCTACCGCTGCGTTCAGGGCACTTTGGATTCATTGGATTAATCTGGCTAGAAATAAAAGATTGGCGGCGTTACCCGCCCGGTGCGGGCGCTTTTAGCATTCGTCGTTGCTGAGAGATCTGATCATTTAAACCAGGCATGGGGAGCCTCGGCCCTCCAGCTGTTGTTGAGTACACATCCCAGCATACCCTGCTACAGTCTTGCTATTGCGATGCTAAAACCGTTGCAGGACATGCTGAGATCTGCAGTGCAACAACAGCTGGAGGGCCAAATCCCTGATTTAAAGTGAAACCCAGACCAATTCCAGATTGTCATTACTCATACGCCTATACAGCCAGAAGCACTTCGCTATAGCGGCTGTGGTTGTTCCGCTCACAACAACAGCGTGGTGTGACAGCAATATTATTATTACACCGTGAGGTTCTCTATAGCTGCGAGGAGATCCCTCTTGCTGCCTTTATTCTCTGTGGAGACGTGCTGTTCGCTGATCCATCCCTGTGGGAGCGGATACAGGCGCACAACAAGTGTTGACGGCAGGATCTTTTAAGTGGAAGGATGGAGATGTGTTGAACAGGAGATCAGGGCTGCGTGAGGTCAGGCTCCACTCCCTCCTGCACAGGGGGGGGGGGGGGGGGGTGGTAGCTGTGCAACCTTGTTTGTGGGCTTACACAGCGACCACAAGGAGAGGGGCAAACAGCTTGCAGCACGCACCTGACAGCTGTTTGGTCCTGCTGGAAACCAGCCAGAAAGCAGCAAGATGAAACCATATGGTGAGAAGTTAGAAGGGTAGAAAACTGTCAGCTCTGGCTGCCAGAATGCTCGGCCTCCTTCATTCATTTCTCTTTGCTTTATTACTAGCTTGTGTCGTACTTTTTAGTGCTATTCTGTTTAGCTGGTTTGCTGCTACATTTCCTACCCGTAGTGTCAGTATTGGATCTTTTATAGATTTACGGCTTCATGCTTTTCTCCCAATGTTTTCATATTTACTTATCACCTCTTCCCCAACTACCTGTAGTACACTAGACCACAGGTTCTCAAAGTTGGTCCTCAGGACCCCAAACGGTGCATGATTTGCAGGTCTCCTCACAGAATCATAGGTGAAATAATTAGCTCCACCTGTGGATCTTTGAAAATGTGTCAGTGAGTAATGAGTGCACCTGCCGGGTGACCTGGAAAACGTGCACTGTGTGTGGTCCCGAGGACCGAAACTGAGAACCACTGCTGTAGACAGAAGCAAAGAGGGTCAAAGGCCGCTATAAAAGTTATCTTGTCAGCGATCTTAAGATTCTGAGGATTTGCGTAAGCATGCGTCCCAGCGGCTGTAGGTGCCTTCTGCAATAAAGATCTATTTGGTATGCGGTCCCTGGGTAGACCACTTATGGTCCACTGTGACTAGGTCGACACCTTGAAATGGTCAACATACTCAAGGTCAACAATGACAGTAATGGGAAATAATAGTGTGCCGGGTGCAACCAGACACCGCGCCTGAAGCATGGCGACCGGACGCGGTATGCTTATACGGTGTCCATGTCGACATATGTCAACATAGACACCAAAAACTCATGTTGACCATGTCTATGTGGACCATAAGCCTGTGTCAACCTTTTCTCAATATCAACCTTGGGTATGTCAACCATTTCGAGGTGTTAACTTGGTCGACCTTGTGACTTTTGACCTAGACACTGTCTACCATTTATACTGTAACCTTTTATTATGCATTAAATGGTCAGGGCCGGAACAGGCCACACACCAATACTCTCCAGAACGTCAAGTGAAAGTCTGGAGGTGGCGTCCTAGAAGTTAAACACCTGCCACTTGCATTCAACAAGGAGGTGCCTCTCAGTCATCCTTAATTGGGTGATCGTCAGGGGTGCCCTCCCCCCCCCCCAGATTCTGCAGCCCCTAAGCAGCTGCCTAATAGTACATAGGGCCCTGTAAATGGTACTGTACATTCGGAGAGTTGATAGAGCTTGTTCATGTGGTTGAACTCTATGTCACTTCTTATATCAACAGTTGTTCTCGAACAATCTGAAGTTCTATGTAGTGTATGTAGTGTACTGTATGTAGTGTAGTGTCTGTGTAATGACAGAAATTAAAAGCAATTGTTGCAGGGACACTGATTAGTTTCAAACTTGCTGGACATGGAGAGAGGGAGCTGTGAAGACAGATATCACAGCTCAAAGTGAAAGTAAAAACCGTCACAGCTCAAAGTGAAAGTACATTGCAGAGGCCGTCATTTTGACTTGATTTTTTAACTAGTACACTGTCTATGTCTATATGTTTGTGTATCATTTATTATTAGATAAGGTAGAAGTAATGTATGAAACTTGAAGATTTGCATTCCTGTTTTGCAGCAAACTCGGTGAAGCTGGAGAGGCACAGCGATGAGGAAGGGGACCGGAAGTCCCTCCGCCGAGACGCAACGCCGCTCCAGTCGCAGGACGAGGAGAGCGGACTGGAGGAGCCAATAGCTGATACCAACGGCACCTCCGACACCCGCATGAGCCAGGAGTTGTCTCTGGACGGCAGCATCCGGCTTCCGAATGGTAAACTGAAATGTGACGTCTGTGGCATGGTTTGCATTGGCCCCAATGTGCTAATGGTCCATAAGAGGAGTCATACGGGTAAGCAGCCAGAAGCCTTCTGCCTGTAGCATCTGATGTTAATATTACCTGATACTATTGCCTGTCATTGCTTGCTGATACTCAGAGGCAGGGTCTTACCCGTTCATCCTCTGTGTGCCACCGCAATATTAATAAATGCAGCACTCGGGGCTGGTATTTAAAGCTCTCTGCTTGGTCTCCCTATTGGCACACATAGACTGTGTGGTCTCCTCCCTGTGACAGGAGATTTTCACCTTCTCAAGCAGTTATATCCATTGACTTCTATAGTGCATCCAGCAGGATCCGGTGAGAGTAGATAATCCTCCTGCATCCCTTCATTTCTGGGTATGATGACGCGCTTCGCTGTGAAACGCTTCGTCATGTCCTGTGCAGCACAATGCCGCAAATTGTGGCATTGTGATGATGCAAATCATGGCACCACTCTTCATGCAGTTACCCCTGTGACTCCCCCCCCCCCCCCCCCAGAATCTCAGGAGGACAGAAATCGGTCTATATTGTTTAAGTAGACAGTCAAAAGGTCGACACACACACACACAACATTGAAAAAAGGTCGACGTGTAATAGGCCGATATTGACAAAATGTGGACACAAGTAAAAGGTGGACATGAGGATAGTTGACGCATGAAAAGGTCAGCATGAGTTTTCCACAATTTTTTCCATATTTTGGACTTCTTTCATATTTTTACCATCCACGTGGACTATAAAGTGTGCTGCGCGAAGCGCCAGCTGGGCATGGCACCAGGCCTGAGGCATGGCGGGTGAAGTGAGCCATGTAAGGGTATGCACTGCACTAATTGGGGGTCCATGTCAACAAGTGTTGACACAGACACTCCAAAAAAGGGCAAAAACCCCAATGCAACCTTTTTTCATGTGTCAACATTTTCCATGTCGACTTTTTACCATGTTGACCTTTTATTTGTGCTTACTGAGTTCATGTCAACATTTTGTCTCTGTCAGCATTTTGCATGTCGTCCTTTTGATGTCGGCCTATTGACTGTCCTTAATATCTGCCGGCAGTCCATGTGTTCTGGCACTTGTGGATCTATAGTAGGAACAAATGCAGCAGGTTTGAAAATGTGACAGTTAGTAATGACTACAGCTGTGCACCCGCTAGGTGATCTGGGAAATGTGACAGTTAGTAATGACTATAGCTGTGCACCAGCTAGGTGATCTGGGGGATGTGACAGTTAGTAATGACTATAGCTGTGCACCAGCTAGGTGATCTGAGGGATGTGACAGTTAGTAATGACTACAGCTGTGCACCAGCTAGGTGATCTGGGGAATGTGACAGTTAGTAATGACTACAGCTGTGCACCAGGTAGGTAGTCTGGGAAATGTGACAGTTAGTAATGACTACAGCTTTGCACCAGCTAGGTCAGTGGTCAGGGAACTCGGTCCTCATTACCCCACACAGTGCATGTTTTGCTGGTAACCCAGCAGGTGCACAGGTGTACTAATTAGTCACAGACACATTTTATAAGGTCCGCAGGTGGAGTTAATTATTTCACTTGTGATTCTGTGAGGAGACCTGCAAAACATGTACTGCGTGGGGTAATGAGGACGAAGTTCCCTGACCACTGAGCTAGGTGATCTGGGGAATGTGACAGTTAGTAATGACTACAGCTGTGCACCAGCTAGGTGATCTAAGGAATGTGACAGTTAGTAATGACTACAGCTGTGCACCAGCTAGGTGATCTGGGGAATGTGACAGTTAGTAATGACTACAGCTGTGCACCAGATAGGTGATCTGGGACATGTGACGGTTAGTAATGACTACAGCTGTGCACCAGCTAGGGGATCTGGGGAATGTGACAGTTAGTAATTACTACAGCTGTGCACCAGCTAGGGGATCTGGGGAATGTGACAGTTAGTAATTACTACAGCTGTGCACCAGCTAGGTGGCCTGAGAAATGTAACAGTTAGTAATGACTACAGCTGTGCACCAGCTATGGAGTCTGGGAAATGTGACCGTTAATAATGACTACAGCTGTGCACCAGCTAGATGGTCTGAGACATGTGACAGTTAGTAATGACTACAGCTTTGCACCAGCTAGGTGATCTGGGAAATGTGACAGTTAGTAATGACTACAGTTGTGCTCCAGCTAGGTGATCTGGGAAATGTGACAGTTAGTGATGACTACAGCTGTGCACCAGCTAGGTGATCTGGAAAACCTGGACCATTGGTAGATCTCGAGGACTGAACTTTCAATCCACACCTGAAAGTACAGTTTCCCAACGTTGGCAACAACCGTTGTGGATATGCACTGTCTGAGTGCTGTGCGCCACTGGGCATGTACTGGGTAGATGCCAGAACCGCTGTATGCCCTTATTTACTAATAAAAAACACTTTTATTATCTTGACCAGTTCCCTAAGTATAAAGCGCCCTTTGTTATTAGTGGTGTGTTAGTATACATGGTTACTTGATGTGCCTGCATAACTAGCATAAAAGACGTGGGAGAGGTTAAAGAAGAGGGATATCAAAAACACTGGGACATTTTTAATGAAAATCGGTGCTTTCGGAAAAAGTGCTGTAACCCCTAGCAACCAATCAGACTGAACTAACAAATGATTCTATTTGGTTGCTACGGGTTATATCCCTTCTTCTCCTGCACCATTTACTTCATCATCATGCAATAAATACTTACAGGAACAGTTTGTGGTAGAACGATTATTTTGATTGTATTTATTAGGCGTGTTTGTTAATGCCTGCATTAATGGAATGATTCAGCCCTGCTGGAAGAGCAGCAAATTCGGCCCCTCTGTCCATGGTGGTGGTCTGAGCATGCGCAGTCCACCGTAAATATCATGCCTTCGGCGGGATTTTTACTCACCAAGGCGCTCTCGCACTGATTGACAGCCAGGTGTCAGCGCACAGAACCATCCGCAGCGTAGCTAAAGAGATTCGTTTGGCATGGCAGCGTTAACTTTCTCGCTAGGCTCCGAATATATACATTACTGAATGACCCCCTAAGTGTATGGGATAATCATGGAAGTTAAATGGACTTTTGGGTACAATCCATACAATTACTATATCACATACTATATGCATTGACTCAGAATCTGTGATAAAGGTGAGGGGACATTTAACGGAACCATTTTGATGTTGTCACACTTAGTGTACCTGTCACACACGTAAAATATCGTAATTTTGTGATATGAACCAGTCTTTGGTGTGGTCGTGATGTCGCTGGATTGTGCATTCGCAAGGCAGCGATCAATTCTGTATGGGGCCCTTTATCTAAAAAGCATAACAAGCGGAATTTCTAGTTACCTCGTACTGTTTACGACGGAGAGCTTACTCACATTCCACTCTGCCCGGAACAGTGGGCTAGAACCTCATAACTAAAACAAAATCCGTTCATTGAGGAGTGATACATGACACATCCATACCATTGGTTAATTACAATTTTTGTCAGGTGTAAGGTATCAGTTTATACCGACGGAGAGATGTTATTAAGATTGAAAGTTTCCATGTAACGATGTGACCCGCGGGTACATCATTCAGCTGGCTGAGTACGATGGGAGATGTAGCTGGAGTGCTAGTCCGGGTCTTTTGCCTTCCTTTGCGCGTTATGAATCGGTGACGCAATTATACTGTATATCATATGTGTGCTTGCAATAGCTCAGGTAATATTACATTCTGATCCTTCAGGTGTTCTCCAGTGGAGCAGCCAACGCACTTACCTACCCTTCCTCTTTAATCTTTATTGTAAGTGACCAGCAGCGGCCAAATAAAATCCTTTTATTACTTTCCAGGCAACTTAACATAAACCATTTTATTTTTGGGTGAAATTACATCCTTGAAGAACTGCATAAATCCATACAACTTGTCACACCTGGATGTACTGAGATACATACCGATATGTTGTTATTAGTGTTTCCTAACTCCAGCACCTAACAGTCCATGTTTTCCTGATCTCCTAGTTAGTGCATTACTCATTGACCCACTGAGGACTGGAGTTGGGAAACATATTTGTAAGGCGTGCCATCTCTATACCAGCTTACTATAGTGGGCAGTTGTCTCTGAATGGCAACATTGGGATATGACCTATGTATACTGTATGTAACAGATAAGGTGCCCATACACGCACAGATTCTGCCGATGCGATCTGTGCTATGAGATGCGCGCTCCCGCGGCATCTCATCGCACAGTACAAAAAGTGCTGCACATACTTTTTGTACTGTCTTTTTATCGCATCGCATGCACAACGCATGCAATGCGATGCAATGCTATTTTAGCACAAAACACACAGCAGAATCGGTGCGTGTATGGGCACCTATACACAGATATGTACTTCTTTTTTTTTTACCCTTTGAGTGCCAAGTGAATTTGTCAAAATAGGTATGAAAGTTGTCAAGCAAACATTTTTTATTCCTCATAATGACCTGTAATATTTACCTTTATATAGGAAATGTCTTTTTTTACATATTTTTTTTATTTTAATGTATATAACAAATGTGAGC
This sequence comes from Crinia signifera, assembly GCF_055691185.1. Lineage (NCBI taxonomy): Eukaryota > Metazoa > Chordata > Amphibia > Anura > Myobatrachidae > Crinia > Crinia signifera. Next base: position 177,345,312 of record NC_139223.1, on the reverse strand, counting down.
GACGCTGCCATTTTTTTAGCGCATATTTTGCCCACCGCTCACAAAGATTTTGCCACTCAAAGGGTTAATACAGCTAGGACACATTCGACTGTGCAGAGTTGTTTCGTATATGACACTTGTATCTCTGTGTGCGACTGGTTCTCTGATCTGTACACAAAGCGCTACATTGTAGCATCTGTAGCTTTTTTCCAATACTGTAATTTTCTGTATTTGGGGCCTGATTCTGGTTCACTTGCAAAAGCAAATTCACATTCTAATGGACAAAACCATGTGCACTGCAGGTGGGTAACATGTGCAAAGAGAGTTAGATTTGGGTGGGGTTTGTACATCAAACTGATATCTATATTGCAGTGTAAAAATAAAGCAGCCAGTAGTTACCCTGCACAGAAATAAATAACACCCAAATCTAACTCTCTGCACATGTTCCATCTGCCCCACCTGCACTACACATGGTTTTGTCCATTACAGAGTGAATTTGCTTTTGCAAGTGAACCATAGACTGGGTCAAACACAATAGACAGGTGTCTTATAATCACATTAATCAGCACCATCTCTTCGTGCGGCCAATCGCATAATACCCCTTTCACACTGCCCACTTGGCAATTACCCAGCATTTTTGAGCGCCGAGTCATTCAGCAAATTACCAGGTTAAAGCTTTTCAATCTGGGAATTTGCTGAAAAATCAGGGTTTTTCTTTGGTGTGAAAGGGTCATCTCGGTTCTTAAATCATCAACCCTGGTCAAGAGCAGGGTTGGCGACCTGGAATTTAAGAACCAGGTTGTCCCTTTCACACCAAAGAAAAAACATTTTTTTTTTCAGGAAATTCCCGTGTTTAAAAGCTTTAACCGGGAAATTTGCTTCTAGTGTGAAAGGGGTATTAGATTCCGTACTGGCATAAAAAACACACCCAACGTTAGTAGAGTTGAGATGGACCAGGCCTCTCTCTCTCACACCAAGCAACTTGCGCTGCATGGGGTATTGACTCTAGACGTAGGACGGCACATCTGTACCACTATTGGGTGTGTGGTCTGATATACTCTCCCAAAGGTGTGCGCATATATTAATGCGTCCGCACCCCCAAGAGTGGTCTGTCTCTTACATTTATATATCATCAGATGTGTAGTTTCTGGCATCTGCATGCATAGCTTCTACAGTACGACCTTGGGTTCTGATTTAGCTTTGTTAGCAAAGCAAAAAAGTGCTCAAAATGGGCAAAACCACTTCACACTGTAGGTGGGGCAGATGTAACATGTGCAAAACTGAACTGAAATCTAATTTACAGATTAAAACTAAAGCTGCCTATCTGTGGACTACATGCAAAAGCAGCCAGTATTTACCCTGCACAGAAACAATATGATACCCCTTTCACATCGCACTTTTAAAACGGTATATTGCCGTTTTTTTTCCATTTTAAAACGTTTAAGGCTGCAATGTGAAAGTGCCAGAGTTGATTTACCGGTTAAAGTTAACCGGTATTTCAACACGGTTAAAAAGAAGAGTCCTACACGTTTTAAAGCCGTTTTTTTGGCAGTTTGAACAGCTCTATTTCAATGGCTTGAAACGTGTCCCTTGGGGGTTAAACGGGTTGAATGTTTGAATGGTATTAATTGATTTTTAAAACGGTTTTTACCTGCAATGTGAAAGGTCTCAAGGCTCAGACCCGTTTTAAAGTCCCATTTAAGAATACCGTGTCATTACCCATTTCTGCAATGTGAAAGCAGTATAAGTGGTTTTATCCACCTTGCAACATGGTTTTGGTTTCCAAACACAAAATTACTTTTTTATTTTTTGTTGTTGTTGCTTTTCTGAACCTGGCTACAGATTTATTTATTTGGGAATTGATGTCACACCTGTCAAATATAGTATAACTATATAACATGACTCATTTGAATCCATCTGTGGTAGTTATCCTTATATTTGCCGATAAAGACGGTGTTCATAATGTCTATTCTAGCTGTGGGCATGTTAGGACTTTCCCCAGCGGTGTCCCAGGGTGACACAAATGATACACTTCACGTTTGTTCGCACACTGTGTTAGGAGATAATGACATCTTCTCTCCCTCACACTGATCGCACCTCAGCATCACGCTTATGATAGAGGCGCACAGCATCAGCGCTTCCCCATCGCCTCTCACCGGCAATACGAACATATTTTATCATCTGTAATAATTGCGGTCATAGAGATGACGCTGGGCTCCTGTGGCTTGTCGTTGAGCTTCCTGTATGGTCACAGAATTCTCAGACCACCTGAAACAATCTTATTGCATCGTTTCACCAGGAAACTTATCTTATATATTGTGTAAGAACACTTATTTGTGTTGTATGGACTCGTGTTCCAAAATAAACAAAAGAGTTCTCGAAGCGACCGTGAAGAAGCACTGGGCCACTTATATGGTCACAGAACGCCGTGGGGCCCCATTATGTCTATGTTTGGGAAAATGATGTAATACTGTAGCTCCCAAAACTTTCTGCTCCTGCTGTGATTGGTTCCAAAGGTTACTAATACCCCTTTCACACAGAAAAGCAAATTACCGGGTTAAATATTTCTACCTGGTAATTTGCCGTTCAACACCAGCCTTTTTTCTTGTGTGAAAGGGTCAATCCAGGTCGAATTCTACCAAGTTTCCAGGCTCGAGGACCTGAGATGTTTGACCTGGGTTGACCCTTTCACACCCTTTCACTTTTGTTAATCAGCAAATTACCGGGTAGAATTAGCTTTTTCGTGTGAAAGGTGGTCAGTTTAGCACCGACAAAATGACCGTGTCAACGCCGGGATTTACAGACAAATCTGTCAGAAAAGGGTATAACCGATGCTGTTTTGTTTGAATCAGCCATGATACCGCGTCATCTTCAATTTGAACATCATTGTTTGCTCGTTAATTTAATTTTAAAGTTTGGTGCTCTACAGCCTAGGACGAGGAAGCAGTTAGCAGACGTAGGACTTCTGTGTGGGGTCTTCTCTGCATATGGGCAGTTATGGGATCCAGATGTCAATAATAGTAAGTCACATGGCATTGACATGGTCAACGTAGCCAAAGGGTCCATGTGTTCAAATCTACAAATCGACACCAAAAAACCATGGAACACCCATTTTGTTGACCAGTTCTGTGTTGGCCTTCTGCTTGTGTCCAACTTGTGCCTGGTGGCCTGTCGGGGTCTACCTAATTATTGTCAACCTTATAGACCACCCCGGGCAGTTCTGTATCCCACTGCCTCGAAGGCAACATTGTACAGAAGTATACTACTGCAAGTGACACCACACGTAATGGGGCCCTATAGATCCTCATTTGGGCCCTGCACGTGACTATATAAAATACATACATACATTCATAGGTTTTTCCGCCTAATTTTACTTCTTGCGGCTAAGCCTAAGGGGCATTGTGCACATTCTGTAACAAGAAGAGAGATAATTGTGCAATAGTCTGTTGCGATGATGCATATCCTGGTGTTCTAAGGGTAGACGGAACAACAGTCAAAAGGTTGACCACTATTTAAAAAAAGGGTCGACACAAGCAAAGAGTTCACATTGAAAAAGGTCGACATGAGTTTTTCATGAGTTTTTTTTTAACGGACAAGTTCATACTTTACCATCCCAGTGGGCATAGACAGAGAATTAGGGAGGCCAATCCTGGGATCGGGATCGGCGGGATTTGGCCCTAAAAAGTCCGGGATTTCGTGATTAGACTGCGCATGCGCAGTTTTATGCCAGGCAGTGGCCCAGCACTCACTCACCCTGGCGTGCAGCCTACTGACCCCGGCGTGCCACTCTGCTGTCACCCCTTCTCCTGGCCGCTCGCCTCCCACCTCTTCTCCTGCCCGCCCGCCCCTTCACCTGCACCCACCTGCGCCTGCCTGCTTCTTCTCCGGCTGCTGAAGAGGGTGCACGCGCCCGGAGGCACCGTGCACCTCCGAACCCACTCCATTTCCCGCTGCCTGCCTGCCAATATAAGTAAATGTGCGGGTCGGCCGGTGTGTGGGGGTGGGTATAGGTCACACGCCTGCAAACTAGTGATGCCAATCCTGGGATCCCGGGATTGAAAAAATGCCCGGTATTGGCATCCCTACAGAGAATATAATCATGCCCATGGACGTGGTACACGTATACGGTTTCAACACAGACAAAAACTGAGAAACCCATGCTGACTTTTTTTTTCCATGTCGACCTTCTGCTTGTGCCGATCTTTTGACCATGTCGATCTTTTTGATGTGTTGACCTTTTGACTGTCAACCAATAGGGGTCGACCTAGACACGGACAACACAAGGACCCATACCCTCAATTAGAACTTCCACAGGTCGGCTCACCTATAGTACCAGCTCTATAATAACGCTGATGATGATACATCTGTAACTCGTCCTGGATCTATACTCTCTCCTTATTGGACAGTTTTTATTGATGACAAAAAGGAATATACTAGAAAATTTGTAACACTGTGGCTTCCATTAAATGGGCTCGATTGTGTCTTTGTTTAGGGGAACGTCCTTTCCACTGCAACCAGTGCGGAGCATCATTCACCCAGAAGGGCAACCTCCTGCGCCACATTAAGCTGCACTCCGGGGAAAAGCCCTTCAAGTGTCCATTCTGCAGCTACGCCTGCCGGCGGAGAGATGCCCTTACGGGGCACCTCAGGACTCACTCAGGTCAGTCCACTTTACTCCTCATTAATATAGTTTTCCACCGTCACATGACTTTAATATATTGACTTGTTCAGCCCTGCTGCAGCGTCTACCAATGATATTGCTTTATCTTTCTGTATACCTTCTACATTCAAGTAGATTAGTGTATATGTATTGGCCGCGGGTACAACACAGTCTCCCTGTTCTCCATACATTGTCTGGAGAGAGCAGCTATACATCATATCCAAGGGCAAGGCAACAGACTAGTCTGCCAGACGATGTAAAGTTTGAGCAAAAAGAGCAGAAACCAGAAAGGAAAAATGTTCTCCCCTATATCAACATATTGTTTATTGTATGTGTATATTGTTGTATTCACATATGCTGTGTGTTCCCTGTCATCGTGAAGAGGATGAAGTATGTTGTGTGAAAGATATGGGGCCCAGTGTAATAGGATGTGGGAATCAGAAAGTGAGAGCTTTTTTTTTTTTTTTAAAGTGGCAATCATTTACAATGCAAATCAACCTGTTTTGCAGTCTAAATGATTGCTGCTTTTTTTTTTTTTTAAAGGAGAAAACCCTCCCAAAATCTCCCACTGATTCTCACACCCTATACGTTCTGGCCCGTTGGAATTGTTTCTTGCAATAATTCATTACAACTGATCTCTGTAAGTACTGCAGGAATACGGATACCCCTTTTACACCAAAATCCCGGATCCGACCCGGTATTTGGAACATGGTTCCGGTACACAGTCCCAGTACAGCAGACAGCAGCGGAGGCTGTGTGTGTGCCCCTCGCCCCTACCTGCAGATGCTGTGGTCCTGAGGCAGGTCGAACGACCCTGCATACCAGTTTGCACTACCCACTACCCAGGTCCTGCCCGTGTTCCACCCTGGTCAGGACCTGGGTAGAAGTCCCCTGTAAATGGACCCCTTTTACACCACCGCTGACCCGGGTCAATGATATATATACAGTGTTTATACTGTAGTCTTAGAGCAGTGATTTTCAACCTTACGTTGTGGCACAGTAAATAAGACTTTAAAATTGCCCCCCCCTTTACATGGAAAGAGGAGACCAGTAAATAACAGTTGAACTAGTGGTGGCTGCAAACTGGTTTGGGCATCTCTAGATCTGGGGGCACACTTGAGGCACAGGAGTGTGCCACGGAACAGGGGTTGAAAAACACTGGCTTAGAGGGGAAAATGACTGTAATTATACACAATATAAATCAATTCTGAATGTGTGCTGTGTAAAATAATATTCTTAAAGAATTAACTAAAATGTACCATAAATAGAGTAGCATTTTTCACTGTATTTCGCTGCAGCGCTTTGTAAATCTTTGTAATATTTACACTTGTGCGCATTGTTGCATTGTTGTGTTTTCTTTGTATGCGAATCAGAGCTGCCACATTCCTTACTGTGTTGCGGTCCAGATATTACTGCATCAAATAAAAATTGTCTGTAAAATATTACTGGAGACCCCCCTACCCTTCAGCTTTGATGGTAAGCTTGCGAGCAGGGCCCTCCTACCTCTATGTCCGCTTGTTACTACCCAGTTTGTCCTATCACTGTTTGATATCGTAAAGCGCTACGGAATTAGCTGCGCTATATAAACGGCAAATAATTGGGATTTCCTATAGGAGCCAGATGAAACTGTGGCTGCAGTAATAGCAATAACCTTTGCGCAGTGCTGACTGCTGTGTCTGCAAACGCTTATTCCGGGAAGCAATTTTAATGGTTCCCTGTTCCTGGCAGGTGCATTACGGTGGGGAAGTATTCAGCGTACATTAAAATACTTATTAAAAAGGCATCTTTACATTGAACAGGACACTGTAGTATCCCCTAGTAAAGAATTATGATCTATGTTAGAGATAAGCCTTGAGCACGTCCTTACTGCCATCAGCGGTTTATTTCCCTGTAGATAAACCTTTACTAGAAGGTAAGGGCGTGGCGCTGTCTGGAAGTGACATTGCCTGACGTTTCCATTGCGGTGTGGCTGCCTGCTATTCCGCTTATTCATCAAGGAAGCTCAGGAGAAATAATTCACATTTTCCCCAGTACGTGACGCAACGTCCTACCTTAGCCCGCAGGTTCTCAAACTCGGTCCTTACTCAGTGCATGTTTTGCCGGTCTCCTCACAGAATCATTATTCACATGAAATAATTAGCCCCACCTGTGGATCTTTTAAAATGGGTCAATGAGTAATGAATGCACCTGTGCACCAGCCGGCTGACCTGGACAACGTGAACTGTGCTGGGTTTGAGAACGGAGTTTGAGAACCCCCTACCCGAAGCAGTAATAATTCCTTTTTACAGAAATAAAGGGGGTTGGTGCCGCATCTCATTATGCACCGAATGAACAGGTAGTTTGTGGGAAAACGAGAGATTTCACCTAACGTATAGAGGGGGGTAAAGAGGGTTATTCAGACCTGTATGCATGACTGTGAATTCGTAGGCCGGGTGATAATTAAACGACTGCACATGATTACAGCTCGCAGTACACATACAAAATCCAAAATTTTTTTATTGCTGGCCGTAGGTAAGTTGATTGACAGGAAGCCGGCGTTTGGGGGTGGTAATCGCCCGTTTTGTGGGAGTGTCAGGGAAACCGCAGGGGTGTTCCCTGTGTTTTCTGGAACCACTTAACGACCATGCCTGGTGCCTGGTTGACGATATGGTTAACATTGAGCATACATACCGATGCCGGGGGTTGTTAATGGTGCGCAGGAGCGGGCAGGGCTGCCATCAGGAATTTTGGGGCCCGGGACTCATTTCCAGTCTGGGCCCCCCTCCTCACTAGATTAACTGTAACCCGGCTTCTGCTCCCCCATCTCCTCTTCTGCTGAGCTGCAGCTCGCAGGTCCCAGGGGAGCAAGCTTCTTCAACTCAAAATGCAGCACCGGCTGGTGAGCCAATCAGGGCTCACATACTGGCAGCCAATCATAAGTCAGTGCAGCATTTTAATTGGCCACCGGCATCCTGGGTTAAATAAGCCTGCGCTCTGGGACCTGCTTTGTTCAGCGCACTGAGCGCAGCAGAGGCAGTAGTGGGTGTGGGGGGTTGCGTTGGGCAAAATGAGCTGCTGGGGCCCCAGACAGCTGTACCCACAGCACCCCTCTATTTGCAGCCCTGGGAGCGGGCATCGTTAATGCTGTTGAGCATTTGAAAATGTCAGTAGCCCATTGTAGCCTGAGGGCTGCAGATCGTGTTGCCGGCTGGGCAGAGGGTTCCCCCAGAACCCCGGCCAGAAATGCCTGCTGTGTATGTGTGGTCTGGCTGATTACACATGCGCAGAGCCGCCCGGCCCCCGGCAGAACACAGCACAAGGGCGGGCTACCTGTCCCTGCAGGTAAATAAAACATACGTCTGCGTATACCATATTTTCTAGTGTGTTATTTACCAACTCTCACCCAGTGAAAGGGAGAAAAAAAAGTATTTAAGAAATATCCCTGAGGGATTACAACCCATGGAGGAGGGACAAAATCCAGCCTGAGTGGGAGGTTTGGTCCAGCAACATTCCAGGAGTGAGCTGGGGATTCCACACCCTGCAATCAGTCTGCCGATTACACCAGGGTTCCTGTAATGAGACTGAGGCCTCTGGGGAAAATACCGGGGGAGCAGACCCACCCCAAACATGATACCTCACAAGGGGAAAACTCACAGGTGTTTACAATTGTTTGGTTCAGGGAAGAAACATGAAAATAAATACTTGCCGCCATAACCCTACAATGCACATTTTTTGTTGTCAAAAACGCAGCCCAAATAGCTGCAAGCTGTCAATCACCTTGCGAATGGCGGCTTTGATCGCAGGTGGCCCTTCAATAGTACCTCGGGCTGAGAATTGGCAGCCCAGCAACCGGGTCTGAATAAGACCCTTTGGGGTAGATTTAAGAAGCAGCGATAAGGGAGGAGAAGTGATAAAGTGCCTGCTAATTGTTGCTAATTGATCTGTAAAGCCCTGTACAAACGGGGGAGATATATTGCTAGCAATATATGGCTGAGCAATATATTGCTCAGTTTCTCCTGTTCATCAGCGACCAGAGATGGTTGACGTTGGTTGACAAGCTGCTGACGCTGTGACGTCTCTGGGTCCTCCGCTTACAGCCGCTGAAGCCGAGCCGCCATGCCGTTCATTGATTGTGGACTTCTGCCGTGCTGGTTTTTATACTACTGCATACTCTTACTTACATGTATGTGAGCCTGTTATTATAGTAAATTTTGTACTTTCATACTAGCTCACTTGTGCGCTTTTCTGTTTTTTTTCTACATATATATATATATATATATATATATATATATATATTATATGTGCATAAAACAAGGTTTCAAAACATGAAACAAAGTTTGTGTACTATCTCAGATACTGACATTATGGGCCTTATTCAGGTCTGAGCTCAGCACAAATTTGTTAGGAAAATGGGCAAAACCATGTGCACTGCAGGTGGGGCAGATGTAACATGTGCAGAGAAAGTTAGATTTGTGCGAGTTATTTTGTTTCTGTGCAGAGTAAATACTGGCTGCATTATTTTTACACTGCAATTTAGATTTCAGTTTCAGCACACCCCACCCAAATTGAACTCTCTCTCTCTCTCTCTGCACAGGTTACATCTGCCCCACCTGCAGTGCACATGGCTTTGCCCATTTTCCAAACAAATTTGTACTGAGCTCAGATCTGAATAAGGCCCTAAATGCCAAGCAATCCTTTTCTTGTACATATTTATTTCCGATTACATATCATGCCCCCAGTAGTGCTGTTACAAATGTCCCCAGTACGTTTTTAGCAAGAATTTTTTTTTTGAGCAACACTGGCATTTTTAGGGAATATTATGCGCATCTCTCAGATTTCTGTTCGCATTCAAAGGGTTAAAAGGCAAACTGAGGTTTTCATCTACAAGTGCAGGATAATCTTAATATGTGATATACAGATGGATCCCCTCTCTTCTTTGCCCGGCTCTTGCCAGACCGTCCCCGCTGGCTAGAGCCAGGGAAAGAGAGAGACTCCATCAGACTGGGACGCATGTGCGTCTCATGCGCACGCGCGTCCCAGTCTCTCGGCAGCGGGACCCTGCCTGTCTCCGCTTCATAGAGACAGGCTGGGTTAGGGTGGGGGGTGGGGGGGGGGGTTCGGGCAGCAGTGGGGACTGGTAAAGGCAGAGAATGGTGGCGCGGAGCTCTGTCTCCACAGGGTGCGCGAGCGTCTCACCACCCCCTGCAAAGATGGAGCGTGCTCCCATCTGTATGTCAGATACTATTACTTGTGTTGCAAGAGAATTTATCACAATGCTAAGTAGTGTTTCCCCCTAGGCACAGATTGTATTAACCGGTTCTCCTGTCACTCTGCAGTAGGCAAACCTCACAAGTGCAACTACTGCGGCCGCAGCTACAAGCAGCGCAGCTCCCTCGAGGAACACAAAGAGCGATGTCACAACTACCTGCAGAACGTGGGGATGGAGAGTGGCCAGGGAGCAGAGCGCCACGGTGGTAAGTACTGCTCACTCGTTATCTGTACACTGACAGATGCAGCGGCCTTTATAATGCTGCCATTTATATTTTGTTATTAGTAGTATTTGTTTATACGCGCACACATGTTCCACTGCACTTTGCAGGGACTATTGACCAATCACATTAGTTCTTCCCCCAGTGGAGGTTACAAGCTATGCGGTAGATGCATTACGCAGTAATAAGAGTGGAGGTGAGAGCCAGTGAGAACATTTTCCATGACAACCAATCAGATTTGAAGTAGCATTTATCAAGTGCATGCTGTAAAATTTTACGTAGGAGCTGATTGGCTGCCACAGCACATTTCTATCTTGGCCCACTTCACTCTTATCGCTGATTTTTGTTTTTTTTTGGAGGGGGGTTTTCCACTTTGTAATATCATCCTTGCTTTCTCTGTGTGCGCTAATGCACACACACATACACACTGTGGTTAGGTTTTTGTCAATAGCCAATTTTCCTACTGATATATTTTTACGTTGTGGGAGGAAACCTACGCAAACATTGAGAAAACCTACAAACTCCACACAGTTAAAGCCTTGGTAGGACTCAAACCCAAGACCTTGGTCGGACTCAAACCCAAGTGCTGTGAGGCTATAATGCTGACCATTACACCAAATGTGCTGCCGCATTTAACTGACCACGGTGGTGCTGGCACCTCACGGACACTTATATCGCCAACTGTTCCGTGTCCAATGGGTAATAGGGTCAACCCAATTAAGGTTGACACTCAATAGGTTGACCACTATTGGTTGACACGGGCAAAAGGTCAACAGAGGCAGTAGGACGATATGGACACCGTATGAGCGTACCGCGTTCACTCGCCTTGCTTCGGGTATTATATCCTTCCTCTGTTCTGGAAAGATTTTTTGAAAAACTCATGTCAACTTTTTCCATATCGTCCTTTTCTATTGCTTGTGTCGACCTTTTGATTTATGGCCTGTCAACCCGAACGCATACCGCCCAATCACGTAAACATCATTTTTGAAAAGAGCCAGACGATTCTAGCCTCTCTTCAAATAAAATAGCGTTACGCCGGAGTTGTTTTTGTCTGGGCAATAGGTAAGTATATAAGTATTTGTGTCTGTGCAAAGTACTCTATGACAAACATGTGTTGTAATTTAGTCTTGTTTAAGTTACATCATGGTCCCTGCAGATAAAACCTGGTTTCCCAGAGGCCTTTGTGCCGCACCTGAATTCATAATGTATTGGATGCATACACTGACGCTTATTTATCATGGTCTTCAAACTCCATTAACTTCTGACTATATGCAGAGTTCTAGTAGCCAGCAAGGATCTGGAGAACAATTCTAGGCTAGCTTTGCTGTACAGTAATAGTATATTGCTTGGATGTGGCATTCTGGCTAGTGATTCTGATGTGACATTTTGGTTCTGTGTAGCATCTCCTATGGATGAGTGTAAGAATCCAGAGATCCTGATGGGGAACAACATGTCTCTGATGCCCTTTGAGAGACCGGCTATCATAGAGAGACTTGCCAGCAACATGGGCAAGCGTAAGAGCTCCACCCCACAGAAGTTTGTGGGTAAGCATTTGCTTTCTTTTCCATAGATTACCTTCATGCATAAATTGTGCAGTTAGCTTTAACCTGAAGAGACAATTGCCCCCTATAACTGATGACTGAACGGTGAAGGTAGCAGATTCCTCTTCAATCCTGTTACCTAGGAAACCGCTTGGGAGTTGTGAGAGGTCACTTTTAGCACTGTTAGCAAATAGTGGCCTGGAGTGTAGTATGCTGTGGAACCATATATGTTGGTTATACGTTATATTGCAGTGATCTCCAACCTTAATTGGGGAGTGAGCTCCTCGAGATAAAATAAACCTCCTGAAGAGCGCCTACATTTTTTAAAAGAGAAATAAAATCTGCCTAATATCCGAAAAATTACCCTTACACATTCTGCCACACACCATAATGCTTATTACACATTATACCACACACCGTAATGCTTATTACACATTATATTACACACCGCCATGCCACTCAATATACCACACAACACAATGCCCCTGACTCAATATGCCACACACCCCAATTCCCCTGACACATTATGCCACACACCGCAATGCCCCCAACTCAATATGCCACACACCACAATGCCCCTGACACAATATGCCACAAATTATGTCCCACACTAATTAATTTTAAATTACCTGCTCATTGCCAGGGGTTAATGTTCATTACTAGGGGTGCACTGCTTATTGCCAAGGGTCAACGTTCTTTGCCAGTGGTCAATGCTTGTTGCCAGGGGTTAATGCTCATTGCCCAAGGTCAATGCTCATTGCCAGGGGTGCAATGCTTGTTGCCAGGGGTTTAATGCTTTTTGCCAGGGGTTAATGTTTGTTGCAAAGGGTCAATGCTCGTTGCCTGGGGTCACTGCTCGTTGTCTGGGGTCACTGCTCATTGCCAAGGCAGTTACATGGTAGAAGATACAGCTTTGCCAAAAGCTGCATCTTTCTTCATGTGTCATCAGCGCTACGTGCTTCCGGGTAAAGCTGCAGCGATGTGCTCCCTTTCAGACACTAGAGGTCAAATATGACCTCTAGCGTCTGTCTCCTCCAAGGCAGAGCAGTGTGGTGGAAAACAGTGGGTGGAGGAGAGGGACTGAGGAGGTGCGGAGTGTTTGAACTACCCAGATCACTGTGGTGATCTACCAGTAGCTTGCGATCGACCAGTTGATGGCCATGGTTATATTGTATACCACAACAATTAAATAGTACAATAATCAAGTACCGGAAATTTGTAGATATGATAAATAACAGAACAACATTAGGTAAATTTTACAGAACAACAGAGCCAGCTCCACACGGATCTTCCGTCAATGAGCATGCATTGTTATAGCCACTACACTAAAGGACGCAACCACTTTTGGGCTCACCTGCCACCAAGGCATATAATTGTATGTGCAATTAACCTCATTCTACATACACAGAGGTAATATTGTATTCCCCTTTAAGAATTCTATAGTAAGAATATTCTGTGCGAGCAAACCACGGTTTCCTATGAGGGGAAATGACATCCATTTAAACGCTAGATGACGGGAAAGTCCCTGGGTGTCGGGTTTAGATGGCTCAGTCGCACACATGTATTATACACCTCTCTGTGGTGTGTGCCGTGCGTGACTCCTGCAGTACACCCTAGTTAGCGAATGGTGTTTGTATAACTCTTACATAACCCAAAAAGTGGAGTTACTCCTTCATAAGGCAATGTGGGCCCCGTGGAATGTATCAGTGGGGATATTCAGACCCAGGGGTAGATGTATTAAGCCTGGGGAAGTGATAAAGTAAAAGGAGATAATGCAGCAGCCAATCACCTCCTGTCATTTTCAAAACCCAGCCTGTAGCATTACAGGAGCTGAGGACAGGGAGGTGGTGTTCCCTGAAGCAACCAATCAAATTTGAGCTATTATTTATCTAGAGCACTCTGTTAGCTAGCATTTGATTGGTTGCTATGGGCAATGTTGCATTTCCTTTTTAGAAAATGTGACAGAGACTCCTCCCTATATACGTATGAAACAGTTCCTACCTGGTGTGATAGATCTCCCTGTGTAATCATTATTGCCTCTCAACCAATTGCAAAATATGTACCGTGTTTGCACCTTGAAGTAGTATTTTTGGTTATTCTGGGGGTACGCTGAGGGGAAGGAGCGAGTATGTCATGTGATTCCGGGAGCTCACCGAGGGGGAGGGGCATGCCAGTGAGTAGGTCATGAGATTCCGGTGGATCACTGATAGGGAGGAGCAAATAGGTCATGTGACTCTACGAGCTCACTGAGGGGGAGGTGCATGCCACTGAGTAGGTCATGAGATTCCAGTGGATCACTAATAGGGAGGAGCGAGTATTTCTCATGTCGAAACCAGCAGTCATGCATATAGAAATGTATGTTAACACAAGTAGAACCTTTTCTAAGGCAGTGGTTCTCAACCTCAGTTCCTCAGGACCCCCCAACAGTGCACGTCTTCCAGGTCTCCACAAGTGAAATAATTAGCTCCACCTGTGATCTTTTACAATGTGTCACGGAATAATGAGTGCACCTGCCGGGTGGCCTGGAAAACGTGCGCTGTTGGGGGGAGGTCCTGAGGTTTGTATAAGGTTTATATAAGTGGAGAGATTCTGCTCATCAGTTAGCACTTTCTACAAGATAATTGCTAGAATCTGATTGGGTATCATCTCCACCTATAGAGCAGCACTTTAGTAAATTTACCCATAAGCATTTAACTTAAATAACCCAGCTTTACCTAATGCTGAGACAGCGCCTGATCCCATTTACCCAGCAAACGTCCTTCCGCTAGATAAGGTCAAATTGCTCCTAATGGGTGAGATTTACTAAGCATTGAAAAGTGATAAAGTATCAGCAAATCAGCTCATAACTGCCATGTTACAGGCTGGGTTAGAGAAAAAAAAGACAAGAGCTGATTGGTTGGTAATGCATCTGGTTCAGTGAGTTGATAACCAATTAGTTACTGTTGAAGTCTATAGGGGGACCTTACACTTACCTACAAATGCTAGCGCATGGAGCCTTATACAGTACACAGAATATATAACAGTAGGTAGGCCAGTCTTGTCATTTAACTACATCTCCTAGGATGTCCAGTCGTCCTTTGATATTGCAGGTTGTATCTCGCCTTTACCCAACATTTCTCCAGACAGGCTGCTAGGACTCTGCATGTCAAAGTTTGCAAATTGTGATGTCACTTTTGCAGATGTTTTATTGGAAATGCAGTGCTTAGTAATAACTACTGCACATGTTGTCGAATCGATTTAAGGGGGCCAAATGTAATAGAGAGTAAGAATCGGAAAGCGGGAGAATTTTTTTTTAAAAATTCCAATTTTTATTTATTTTTTTCAAATTAAATACATGGCAAAAATCACTTTTTCAGTGTAAATGATTGCCGCTTTAAAAAAAAAAAAGGGAAAACCCCCCAAATCCCCCACTTTCTGATTCTCGCACCCTATTTATTACATTTGACCCATGGAGTTGCTTGAAGCCAATGGTTATACGAGGTGCTGTATAAGAATTCATACCCCCATCTGACTAGTATTATTATTGTACTTGGATGAGTAACCCAGCAGTAGAGTGCGCCTGCGCCCAAGTTGGCATTGAGTGTAAGGGGGTGTCGGCTGATTTATTCACATTCATATGACACCCCCTTCAGCACGGTACCCTCTGCCGCTGCCAAGCTTCCTGGCGGATAATAAAAAGTAATACGATTAAGCCCGGCTTATTCTCCCCCCCTTAAACCGGACACTCTGGGCAGAGATCATGAAATATTAGATTGTTATTCAGAAGGCAACGTACACAGAGGATGTATTGCATTTCCGATCTCCAACTTTGTATATGTATCAGACACCAAGCAGATACGTGTGTTATGTCCAATATGTTATTAAATGAGGTTTATTGTCCGCAGGTGAAAAGCTAATGAGGTTCGGTTATCCGGAATTCCAATTTGACATGAACATGGCCTACGAGAAGGAAGCAGAGTTGATGCAGTCACAAATGATGGACCAGGCCATCAATAACGCCATCACGTATTTGGGAGCGGACGCATTGAGGCCCCTCATACATCACCCTACCGGCACCATCTCAGAGGTGGCCCCTGTTATAAGTTCCGTTTACTCTCAGGTCTACCACCCAAGCAGAGTGGAGAGGCCTATCAGCAGGGAGACCTCAGACAGCAATGACAATAACATGGACGGCCCACTATCCCTCATCAGACCAAAGAGTCACCTTCAAGAGAGGGAGCCGTCCCCGAGCAACAGTTGCCTGGACAGCACCGATTCTGAAAGCAGCCACGAGGATCGCCAGTCGTACCAAGGGAACCACGCCTTAAATTCCAAGAGGAAGCAGAGTCCTGTTTATCCCAAGGAAGAGGGCAAAGCCCTGAACGCCACCAAGGCTAATTTGGGATCTTCCAAAGATATCTATCGAGTCTTCAACAGCGACGGGGAGCAGATCAAAGCCTTCAAATGCGAGCACTGTCGTGTGCTCTTCCTTGACCATGTCATGTATACCATCCATATGGGCTGCCATGGTTATCGGGACCCGTTAGAATGTAACATTTGTGGCCACAGGAGTCAGGACCGCTACGAATTCTCATCGCACATAGTCCGGGGAGAGCATCCGTTCCAATAGCTGCAGATCTGGAGAGGTGCTTCTCTATGAAGAAGGACTGTACATGAAGAATACTGCACTTACTCACCCACCTTCCTTCAGACTTTAGGTAGCCTAAAACTATTTAAGCTAGATGCTTTTTTTTTTTTTTTTAAATCGCTAATATCCTTTCTCCAAAGTAAACCCTGAGAAAAATGTTTCACTCCACTCGAGAACGCTACCATACGTCGCTGGTATTGCCTATTGAACTGTTGCATTGCTGGAGTTTGTGGTGAGTGAGTTCTGAAATAGCTGTGCTATTACATCCATGTGACCTTCTAGTTGAGGTCAGGCATCGTAAAACATTTCTTTAATTTTTCATTTAGCGCTAATCCTTTTCGGGCGCTGGTTGGCGATCCGGAGGATGAAACCTGCCCCTCAGGCCACGGCTTACCAGGCTAGAACCTCCGTGGTCACCAGAAGGTGGCACGTGACATACAGTATGTCTCTAGTTCTCCCTTTGTGCATCAGTTTTCTTGTTACTGAATCGTAGTGTGTTACATTTGTATCATCCGGGATTGATTTTGGGTGAGTGACCAGGGCAGCTGGAAGACCAACAGAACTGTTACAGCCTACATACAGTATGTATGCTGTGTGCTATCCATTGCAGCTAAGAAACTCCACATACTGTATGAATTTAATGCTTTAAATGACTGTATATGTGCACATACTGTCCCCTGCATTTTATATCTGTGTATTTTAAGGTTGTTTAGATACTTGGGAATTCTTAACCACGGACTCTTGTTTTCTAAAGGTTGTGGAAACTGCTTACGTGAGATTGTGAGCTACCTTGTTGGTGGGCATTGATTTGAGTTTGGCACTCTTTTTGCCCCCCCTGCACCTATGGTAGCTACACACCTGTGTGTAACACATGTAACTGTGACAGGGAAGGTGGCCCCTCACAGCTCTGGGCCCCATAGCAGCTGCACTCCCTGCACCTATGGTAGTTACACCCCTGTATGAAACACATGTAACTGTGACATGGAAAGTGGCCCCTCCCAGCTCCAGGCCCCATAGCAGCTGCACCTCCCGCACCTATGTTAGTTACACCCTTGGATCCCATCTGGGTTTTTTTATACTGTTTTCAGGATTTCTTATGACTAATTTGAATTTGTTACTTTATATACCAGGAAAGACCTAATCCAATTAGCTTGAGGACACCTCTGAAGGGTAGATATCCTGAGCAGCCCATTACTGCAAAGTTTTTGGACACTTGTAAGATGTAAGGGGACAATAATACCAAATACAAAATACTTCTCATTTTTTTGTATTTACTATTTGTAGCCCTTTAAAGTCCTGAGGGATCTTAGTACATTTACTTCTGAGTCTCTCACATGTGTTCTGACTGCCCCTTTAAAAAAAACCTCAATGAACATGAAACTGTTCCAGATTGTAGTTCAACAGATGCTCAAACCCTGTCACAGAAATAATTAAGAAAATACATAGAGGGAGATTTATCAAATCTTGAAACTGAATTGAAGAAGTTGCTTATACAACCCAATCAGAAGCAACTTCTGCATTTATCTCTCTCTCTCCAAGATTTGATAAATGTTGACTTTGCAAATGTGCTGTAGATAGAAGACCGCCCCATGTCTTTTGTTGTATATACAACCAGTGTGTATACAGTGTGTGGATTGTCAGTTATTCGTGGAGAGGAAAAAAACGAAGTGGTGTACTAGGAGTAAGTCTTTAATTGCTGGTCTTAGGACATTGTAAAGTGTAATTAGTATTTTATCCTTTATTTATATGGAGCCACAAGGGGCTTGCACCTTACAAAAGCATAAGAGCCCTTGTAATAAAATAAAATATTCTCTGGTCTTCCTGATGAAGCAGTTTAGAGTATTCCTATTAGACACCAGAATTTCCATTGTAACTACGTTTATTGGCATATCCATTACTAATTTACATTGATGAATAAGGTATTGGGCAAAAACTTAACTTTTATTATAAAACTTTTTTATTTAGTTTTTCTGATGAAGAAATGAAATTTCCATGTTGCATGTGTATTGAGATGCTAAAAAAACCTTTTCATTTAAACCATCCCAAGTAATCCAAATAACTTTAAGTTGGTTTTTCCATGAGTTGTGCGTTTTGTGATATCCTGTATTGCTTTTCCCGTTGTTGGATCTTATTGTTAAGAGGCAGCACTGTTGGTCATACCGGTTTGTCACAGCCTCTATCGTCTATTAAAAAGTAAAGAAGAATCTGGTTAGAGGTTTCAAAAACATTTCCAAAAAAATAAGATGGCATTTGATTATGATGTTTTTTGGGGGTTTTTTGCACAGGCATGTTGCTATATGTTTACATTTAATGTCTAGGTAATGATTTATTGTTATTTTTTGCGGTGTCACGAAAAAGAGCGATATATTTATTACTGTAATTGACACTCAAGGGCTTAATTCAGGTTGGTTAGATTTTTGCCAATCTCTGCGGGCGCACACAGGAACCCTTAAACGGCGGTCTCATTACAAAAAATGTGACTGCAGTCTAAGCAGCAGGGGGTGGGCAATGTCAGGAAGGGTGTCCCAGCGTTTTGTAGGCGTCGCCTCAGTGTCAAGCGTGTTCGGAGGTGGGGCGGAGGCGGCGGCTGTGTGACATCACATGCAGCCGCTGCAACTTAAAAGGTGGTGGCCCTGTACCTGTGAATGCATTGCGGGGAGGGACCCGGGGTGCGAGATAGCCTTACCCTGTGACATTCATTTACACCCACTGTAGCCCCATGTCTCCGTTCAGGGCCAGACCGATAGGCAGATAGATACAGTATACTTACATCCGCAGGCCCACACATAAATATAAGCCTGCCAACAAGACAGCATGGTGATGACCTCCAATCACCTGGACATACAATCTGCCAAGAGTTATAAATATTAAAATTGTATTCCTATATTCCTCCCAAAATTAAGCAAATTTTCTTTTTGTACATATTTAGGGGCTCATAGCATAAAAATGGACATGCCCCCACTGCACTGATCACACCCATACAATACTGGCCACACCTACATATCACTGGCCACGCCCACATGACACTGCTCACACCCAAATGGTCACTCCCACACAGCACTGGCCACACTTCCTCTGCTTGTGCAATTGATCATTTTCAACCCCAGGTCTGTGCGGACCTCAATCCCACCCTGTTTACGGACTTTCCGGTAGTAGTTATAATAGCCATTGAAGAACTCTCCCCACTTCATTGACTTTCATAATAAGTAGTGATTCAGCCATTCCCATCTTCTCAGTGCTCATCAAACCTTCGTGAGTGAGGCAGGTCCTCCAACTAAAGGGGATGGACCATTATTTGTCAGAGTTCGTTGGTCAACCTATATTGTGAATGAAACCTATGCTTCTGTCCGGTGGCCTAGATTCGCATCAACACAAATCAATATTTTGCAGCTTGAGCCACTGTATTGTAACACAAGACATTTCGGTTATTGACGTAGATGAAACTCTTGGTAGACTCCAATGAGGATGCCATCGCCGGGTGTGGATTATCTGACAACGTTAGGTAGACAGTCAACTGGTTAACACCAAAAGGTCGACCCATGAACAGATCAATGTGCGATGTGATTTTTCAGGGTCTTTTTGTTGTCAATGTTGACAAATGAGTACCTGGAACTAGTTTGTGTAGTGCATCGCCGTACATGGCTTGCTTCACTTTGGCCGAGGTCCTCTCTGCGTTGGAACCCTTTGCTCTTCCCAATTGCAGTCCACTTTTCAGTGTTCAGTGTTGACCACTGTCGCATCCACCTTTCGGCAATGTCAACCAGTTGGCGTTGGCCTATTGATTGTCTACTTAGACAATGTCAGTGAGGCACTGGATATTGTCATTGCCTCATACAGCCATTGCTAGCAACTGTAGAATTGTTGCACTTGTATTTCCTAGCATGCCGGTCCTAGTGAGCAGTCACTTGTATTTCTGGGAGAGTGCGGATCCGCTAGGCGCGCTTCCCTCCTGCAGACGCTGTAAGATGTTGTGTATCTGAGCTACTGATTTCTTGTTTTACAATACTTCTCTGTTGTACTTATGTCATTTTGGGGGTGATTCAGGTTGGTTCGGTAAGCAGCATAAATGTATTCCCTGCACGTTTTCACTGGAGCTTTCGGATGTTGCGTTGGCTACAATGTGAGAGCTGAGGTCTTTGTTACAGTGGTATTGCAGGGCATATGAACATGGGTGTTTAGCATGTTACTATATCTGATACTGTATGTTTCCTAAATGTGAACGGGATATACTCTTTATTTCCCTGACGGTCACCTAGACTTCCCCCAACCTTTCTATTACTTGAGCTGTGATAGCTGTGTGGACAGACCTGGGGATTTTCATAATGCACTTCGCCTGGACGTGGGTCACTAAACCCCAAACTTACCTCAAGTGACACTGCGGAGTGTCTGAAGAGGTTGCCTCACTTTGTCCCTTTTGCTATGCACTCAACCGGTGTCTGACATCGCTGTCATCGCGTTCTACGCAAGGTATCAGAGCGTGGACTTTGTGTATCTTTTCTTATACTGTGATCAACAATAGAACTCCGGGTCACCACTGCTGGGACTGTAGTAAACTACTACAGCCACAATTTCATGTAGCAACATTTCCAAACCGGTGTATAACTACTAGGTGTGTACCGCAACTTAAGCGTATTGTTTTGTATATATATTTTTTGGAGTGGTTTAAACCATTGCCACCACATGATTTATAAATTAGTTCATCGTCTCTAACATTCCCCTACTATGTTTACTGAATGCATTTGTGTTTTTCCATTCTGTGCAGTAATGCATATATATATATCATCAGGCGAACAGTGCACAAGACCTATTCAAAAGTGAAAAGGATACTGCAGAGTTTAGCAATTTTGTATCTGGAACAAACCATGTTGCCACACAAGGAGAGCAGATATATTTATATTGTTTCTGTGCAGGGTAAATACTGGCTGCTTTTGCATGATGTCATAAGCTCTTCTTCCCATACGACCGTTGTAGTGGGGTGAAATATTGAAGTGCCCATAATTGGCATGCAACATGAATTGCGCACACTGGATGCACATGCGCACTATTCATAGTTAATAAAGGATCCACAGTGAGGATTATTAAGTACATTGCCCTGAACGGATAAATGCTAACTGTTCATTGGCCGGTTTATTGCACATTTGCACTTCCTGTAAATGCTATGTTAGTAAATAATCTGAAATGTTGAAATAAATAATAAAGCCCAACCACATATCCCATCGGGCTTACTGACGCAAAGGGGCTGAAGGAGATATTTCGAACAGGTCACTTGCCTTTGGATGGTTTTACCATTGTCACGAACTCTGAAATCAACAGTGGTCCGCATACCCGCTACTGTTTGGTCCCTGCTTGTACAGTCTGTTTACATATTTTTGTAATGAAATGTAGTTTTGTATTTAAAACGAAGAAAAGTCCTGGAAAACTGGAAAACAAAATGTGTAGATCATCTAAGTCCGAAAATACATATGGTACATACTGTAATGCATTAACTAGATAATCTGGTAACAATCTCATTGTATAAACTGTATAATTGCCTTTTTTTTTGTTCTCAATTTTAAATTCTGGTTGTACATTTTGTTTTGTTTTTTGTTCTAAAATGCTTATCTTTGTACGAAATACCTGGAAGCTTTTAATTCATATATTTAGGGAAAACAATTTAAAATTGTAAAGTTGTAAATGTTCTTATACAGTTTTTTTTTTCCCTGTGGGGAAGAACTATGCTTTAAATATAAATACACAAATATATATATAAATTTATGGTCACATTCCAAGAGTTTATGGGGAATCTCTCAGAATCTGTTTTATTCTCTGTTTTTTTTATTTTATGGAACTGAACATTTACCTCTTAACATGGGAACAAAATCTAAAATCACTTTAAAAAAAAAAATGATTTCTGGTTATTTTCAAATTTGTACTTGCAAACAGGGCAGTCGAGAGTGGACAGGTACAAGTAAATACCAAGACCCGGGCACATTGGAGAGGCCCAGCAGGGGTCTGGCCTGGGTCAGCTGCTAAGGGTGTGGCTGCTGACACCCCTTGTTGAACACTGTTGTTTTCTTTTTCATAGGGGCGTGCCCACACCTCTCTGGATTTGGCTACGCCTCTTTCAGTACCCAGGCCCCTGGCTGCTCTCTGTGGACCTGCTTACCAAACCATTTAATTAAAAAATCTGGCACTTAAAGATGTTTCTGTTTGTCACCTACAGTATAAACAGAATTTTTGTTTCCATCCCTCTCTGGGGGTTTAGCGCAGCGCGCTGGGGGTGGTAATTCAACAACATCACAAGCTACCTCTATTTTACAGTCATTTGCAAATGGCGCGGACGCCTTTTGCTTGTAGGATGTTGCTTGATGCGTGTTCCCTTTAATCAAGCCAACAGATTGCATTCCCTGTTCCCAATTTAAAAGGTAAATGTTGAGGCACACATGCCTGCTTGCCCTCACTTCATGCACTTTTAGGGGTATAGAACTGGAAAGCAGATCATGTGATTTTCTATGTGCATGTCCTACGGGAAGGGCTGGCGCCCAGCCCCGGGTGGAAGACGTTCTTATTTTATATTGTACCCACTTATCTGGGATTTTTGCTGCCCTTTTGAGTGAATGTGCTTGTGTATGCATTGGGGGGGGGGAGCCCTTTTAAAATATGAAACTGTGGGGACTTTTATCAAATTGAGAGTTGTAATATTTGATTGCACAACTACTGGAATAAACTTTTCTAGAGAATCTCAGGAACCAATGTACTTCTGTTGTTGTCTCCTTTATTCTTCCTTTGGTTATATGAACCCGTCATAAGGCACTGCCTTGTAACAGCAAGAGAACATACACGAAGAAACATGCTGATATGTGAAGTTGAACAGCGGCTGGTGGGCTCCATGTTCAATACCGCTGGTGTAGAGAATGCCAACAATGGAATTGGTAACCAGTAATGTTATGTAGATAATGCATTGTAATCGCACACAAGCACTTACCCTGACACGGTATCCCGACTTTAGGTTGTGACCGCAATAAGGTTGACTGCTAATACGTTGATCGCTATTGGTCAACGGGACAACGATCGACACAGCTTTTTTTTTTTAAAAATACTTACTTTACCATCCACAGGGTCTATAATTAGGAGCAGTAATCTGCTGGAAGCATGGCGAGTAAAGCGGTGCGCTACTTAGTGGTCTATGTGCTACAAGATACAAAATTTGACTCCCCAAAAACCTAATAAACGCAAGACCTTTTCAGCCATTTCCATGATGAACTTCTGCTTGTGTCGACCCTTTTCCACGTCGATCTTTCAGGGTGGACCTAGACACATTAGACCTTGTCACTGTTGACCTTATAAACCAAAACCTCCCGACTCTTCTTCTTCCCGACCCAGCCGGTTGTCCCTAACAGTTCCAACGCCATGGCAATTCATTGAACACTGTCACCAGATGTGCCCTTGGGTACATTGGCCCAGCTTCTAATTGGTCAAAGCCACCAACCAATTACAATTAGTCAAAAATGAACCTAATATCTTTCAAATAAATTTTGTGGCAAAGGTACCGCCAGCGCTCAACTTTCTATTCACGCTTCATCTCCGATGATCAGCATTCCACAAATGTATGGGGAACGGCGGAAAGAGAAGAATCAAATGACTTCTTCTCTTGGACCACTCTCCTGCTGCCATGGAAGGTTCCATAATGCACCAGTTACCTACAGTAACACCTTATACACGCAGCCCGAAGGTCATTTTATACATTCTATAAGATGTTTTGGTGCAACCACTCTATCACTTCACCACATCTGGCCGTGCTCTCTGTTGCGTTGTTTTTGTACATTTTTCCTGTGCAGCCGTTTATATAAATGTCCCATTGTTACAGCTGCAACAACAGTTTGCCATAGTATGTTTAAGTATACTTCAAAATGATTTATATCTGTATACAAAGATCTTTACTTCCCTTGTTACTGTATATCGGCTCACTATATCGGTCACTTACTGTAAAACCATTCATCTGTAACATGTGTAATGCTATGGATGCAAGCAGGCACAGCAGTGAGTACAGTGCAATTGACTGCCTTGCACAGTAACCTGGAAAATGACAGAAGCAGCCCATGGAGGGAATGTAAAAGACTCCGACTTTTAAAAACACCCGATTATCCGGCCAGTTCACCGCCTTTAATAGAGAATAGAGGCGACATTGCCAAAATTCCGCCAGAATCTTTCTCCCCCTGGATACAAGTTGCAGTTCTATTTTTTGGATTGTTAATCATATAAGTCATCAGATATGACAGCCGGCAACTTCTCAACTCGCCGGATGCAAACTCAACTTGTACGCAGTGGATGCTGCTGTATCTGTCCCCCCAAAAAATATTTTTTGATTGTGTTTTAACCCTTTTGGTTGCCCCAGTTGCTGTGAGAGATGTGCAAAATATCTGGCAAAAATGCCAGCGTCGCTCACAGCAACTGTTTGTTTTTGTTTTTTGAGGGGGGTGCACAATATTTAACTAAGCTTCAATTAATTGACTTCAGATCATCTGCCGGCAATAACTAAAGTGATTCATATTCCTCGACTCCGACCCCGGCATTTTAGCGGATATTTTTCACATCCCTCACAGCACTGTTGGCACTCAAAGGGTTAAAATATGATGGAAATCCCATATTTGGCCATTAAAATCCTATTAATTAAGGAAGTACATCCATGCTGGCATTTGTAGTGCCACAAGCTTGAAATATAATTGGTGCTTCTATCATCGACACAAGAAAAGGTCAACGTAGGGATTTCACGATTTTGTCCAGTTTTCCATTTTTGGGGGAATTGTGTTTGAAAAATGACTGGAGCTGATTGGCTGATATTTTGGGGTCTATGGGGGTGTTCAATCCTCCCGCAGCCATTCCCGATGGGGAGATGGCTGCGGGGCCCTATTCAATGCTGTTTTCCCCGACAGCATTGAACGGGATCTCGGGCAGAATGAGCCCGACTGCACAAGCAGTCGGGCTCGTTCTGCCGAGAACGACCGGGAATTGACGAGCTCCCGGCCGCAGATCGCGGCCATGCCCCCTTTTCGTTCTGTGGCAGGCGGGACATTGAATCCCACCTGCAAATTCTTGGGTGAGCAGACCGAGAATAGGACAGGGTCATGGCTGTCAGGCCAGCCTGACAGCTGTGACCCAACATTGAATACCCCCCCATGTCTTCAAGAGAGATATAACGTGAAGAAAGTATAACATAAAGTACAACCAATCAGCTCTTTGCTGCTGTTTTTCAAGCACAGGCTGTACCATGGCAGTTAGGAGCTGATTGACGCCGGGGACTGAGCTGGACTTCGTTTCCCGATACGAGACGGAAAAAAACTGAAATCAGTAGCTCCGTATCATCGGTGACGGAGAAAAAAATTGGTTCTCCGCTATGTAGAAGTAGTAGTTTGTTTATTTATAAGGCGCCACAAATTGTCCTCAGCGCCGTACATAGCAAACAAAAAAAACAAATAACAAGGGTTTGTTGATAAAATACAGCATAAATAGGGGTATAGCTGGTAGAACTAAAATCAGCATCAGTTCTGAAGTAGGTGTCGAAATTGTCGAGACTGAAGATGAAGTAGAGGAAGGGAAGAACAGGACAGGAGCACTGGTGAGGTAAAGAGGTAGGGTGAGTACATGAGGAAGGAGGGCCCTACTCATAAGAGTTAACGGACTAAAAGGAGGTGGGTGGACGAACGAAAAACAATAGGATAAGTAGGAACGGATGGAGGGGTAGGGTAGGCAGGATAGGAGGAGCGAAAGAGGTTAGGAGGAGGAGGGATAGGCTAGTCAGAAGAAGTGGGTTTTCAGGGAGCGCTTGAAGGAGGTAAGGGAATCAGAAAGCCTGATGGGTGGCGGGAGGTTGTTCCAGTGCAGGGGGGCAGCGCGAGAGAAGTCTTGGACACAGGAGTGGGACGAGGTGATTAGGTGAGTGGTCAGGCGGCGATTGGCGGCGGAGCGAAGAGGACGGGAGGGAGTGTGGATAGAGATCAGTGAAGAGAGGTAAGGAGCGGTGGAGGAGGAGAGAGCCTTGTAGGTGGAGGTGATGAGTTTAAAGAGAACTCTGAAAGGAATGGGGAGCCAGTGAAGAGATAGACAGAGGGGGAGGTGGAGGTAGAGCGGCGGGAGAGGAAGATGAGCCTAGCAACGGCATTAAGAATGGATTGGAGAGGGGTGAGAGGAAGCCCGGAGAGAAGGATGTTGCAGTAGTCAAGGCGGGAGATGACAAGAGACTGAATGAGAATTTTGGCTGCGTCAGTGGAGAGGAATGGTCTGATGCGCGAGATGTTGCGGAGGTGAAAGCGGCAAGACTGTGAGAGAGCACGAATTTGGGGGGTGAAAGAGAGGGAGGAGTCAATGATGACACCGAGGCAGCGCGTTTCGTCGGTGGAGGTGATCTCGGTTTCACCAATGCTGATGGAGATAGTGGGGAGAAGAGGGGATGTTCGGGGGATGGAAGATTAGAAGTTCAGTTTTAGCCATGTTTAGTTTCAGGATGCATTGAGTCATCCAGGCTGAGATGGGCGTGAGGCATTCGGAGAACTTGGCACTATCAATGGTGAAAGTTGTTACCATTGATCAAAGACCATGAATGATTTCCAAGCCAATACTAACGTACTGCATCAGTGACTTTAGATAATTATGTAAGAACCTGTATAATTATCAGAAAGGGAAATTCAATCTGTGTAACAATTATTTGTTGCCCTGTACGTTCTCTCCAACTTCCTGATTGCCCAGAGCTGTCCAATCTGATTTCAAGCACAACAACTGTCTTTCTCTTTAAGATAACTCATATTTGAACTGCCGGCCTCTTATCTGAGACATTCTCTTCTCTCCCAGGGTTTACACACTTCTCATTTTTCCGTTTGAACTGCGACTTCATGTGATCTTTGTCTACATAAGTGTCCCATATCAGGACATTTCCTTTGCATGGTCTTCTAAGAGTCTTCAAAATATTTATACACTAATATCCAGGTGTGTGTTAATCTGCCATCAATTTGGGCCCCTCTCTTCCACCGGCGGTGCCAACTTTATAGCAATGGCACCAGCACCAGGGCTGGCTTAAGGCTGTTAAGGGCAACAAAGTTGAGGGGGGTCCCCACTAATAAAATTGCAGCCAATCACTCAAGAGCTCCCGCCCCCTCCTTGTGTGCACAACCATTAAAACACGCACAAATACACATACAGTACATACATACATACATACATACATACATACATACATACATACATATATTATCTGGATGTCACAGAGCAGCAGCAGCTCCTGGTCCCAAAAAGGATGGTAGTGTCTAGATCCCCTTCAGTTTTGACAATTTTCCCATCATGCCCTGGGTCCATGTATACCTGGAGGGGGAATATAAATCCTGTGCCAGAAGCATGCGAGCGTAGCGAGCCCGCGAAGGTACAATGCAGCTAAAATAAAACAAAATAACCGACACCTACGTGAATTACAGATAAAATAAAAAACGTTGTGAGGGCATCTAACAAATTCCGCCCTCACTGAACATCACATCCTGTAATCAAAACTGAAGGGGATCTAGTCTCTACCCCTGCCTGGGACTTCGCTGATCTGCCAGGGGTGGACTATGCCAGTTCAAACTGCAGTGTTTGGGGGCCCCTAATGTGTGGGGTGCCCAGGATGGTTGCCCCTGTCACCTCTCCCTTAACCGGACCCTGGCCAGCACACAGGCCTTTACACTGGACCTTTGTCATAACTGGATAGATTTTGCTGCTGGCAGTAGCTGCAGCCTACCCTCCAGGAATGGCCAGGGTTTCCCAAAAAAACGGGCACCCCTCCCAGAAAAGTGGGCAAGCTTCCCGCATGCCCCAGACTCACCCTATCTCCCCCACTGGCTACTCATATACAGCGATTCGTGGCTCTTCAGGGAGGGGCTAAAAAGACGCCAGTTGTGACATTTTAGCCCTGCCCCTCCTTGCAGACCCAGGAATCGCAGTATTTACTGTACTGAGGGTGGGGCTTGATGACATTGAGATCAGTTACCGCCCCCAAGGTGCAGTATAGTGGGTATGGGAGGGCACTCCAAGGAGGGTATGGGACGATGACAAAGAGAGGTGCTTCTGTTTCATTGTATCAAGTTTCAAAATGCTTGTTTTTCCAAACTTGATCAACTGGAGAAGAAATGGGGATTGTGGGATCCTGTGTGTTGTTTAGCTGAAAGCCGGAACTGTGGGCCTTATTCTAGTTCACTCTTTCTAACAAAATCCTTCTTAGATGGACAAAACCATGTGCACTGCAGGGGGACAGATGTAACATGTGCAGAGAGAATTAGATTTGGGTGAGTTATTTTGTTTCTGTGCAGGGTAAATACTGGCTGCTTTATTTTTACACTGCAATATAGATCTCACTTTGAAGTAAAACCCCACCCAAATCTAACTCTCTCTGCACATGTTACATCTGCCCCACCTGCAGCGCACATGGTTTTGTCCATCTAAGAAGGATTTTGTCAGAAAGAGTGAACCAGAATAAGGCCCTATATTTGATAACTCATGAATTCAGCATTTGGTAAATTGTTGAAAAACAAGTAATGCCCGTATATGATGATACAAGGCCCCAGTCAGTATAAATTAGTAGAGCTGGTGGGGTGTTCAATTCGGGAATTAGTCAAACGTTCAGCAATAACAATCTCGACATTCATAATGTCAACAGTTATGTTATTTGTTTCCTGAACACTCCCAGCGTTTTCCTATACACACCTGCATTTTCCTAGGCACGTCTGCGTTTTCCTGGACACACCCAGCGTTTTCCTAGGCTAACCTGCATTTTCCTGGACACACCCAGCGTTTTCCTAGGCGCACCTGCGTTTTCCTGGACACACCCAGCATTTTCCTAGGCACGCCTGCATTTTCCTGGACACTCCCAGCTTTTTCCTAGACACGCCTGCATTTTCCTAGACATGCCTGCGTTTTCCTGGACACTCCCAGCGTTTTCCTAGACACGCCTGCATTTTCCTACACACGCCTGCGTTTTCCGGGACACTCCCAGAGTTTTCCTAGGCACGCCTGCGTTTTTCTCAGCGCAGCCACTAACCGACCGCTTCCCACCCCCATAAACCTACTACCTGTCAATGACCTTGGCAACTGCGTTCGTATAGAAAAAGTTGCAGGACTGCATGCGCAGTGTACTAATCATCGGCCGCTGTGCGAGTTCTCAGTCCTGCATTCATGACCCCATCGACATTCTCCTGTCGACATGACCACTGTCGACATTTGATATCAGCCCTTAAAATCATGGTATAAAATAATTCTTGTGTCTGATTTAATACCCCTATTCCTATATAACGTCACAATAACTAAATGTCTCCCAGGTCACAACAGACTTATGTGTCTCCATGATATCTAAGATGTGCCAGATATGGCCGAACTGAAAGATGCACACCCCTGATAAGCCGGGAACCTCATCCTCAGACGCAGAATCGGGCTGTGTGCGTATAGCCGGAGGTGGGGATGTGCAGCGATTGGGACAGTAGCCTGCGAGGTGACGAGGACATGGGCTGATAGGGTAACCTCACTCACAGATAACATCAGGAGCCTGTTCCTCTTTCAGTTGACTGATGGAACGGTTGTGTCTGTGGTTTGTGTGACATTTTAGGCAGAATTGGGGCGAGCACTTATCTGAGGGAAGACATTGCAGTTTGTTATCACTGCTTTGGAAGGATCAGCAAAGTGCTAGAGATGAGATGTCTATCAGCGTACGCCTGAATTAACCCTTTTACTTCCCTCTGGGTCTGTACGTCTGCTCCCAGCTAGCACATGGACACCAACACTGAGCGAAATCATCCCTGCGCTCATTTATGGGGTCATTCTAAAAATGACATAGAGGTGACGTTGCCCGTAGCAACCAACCAGATTCTATCATTTCTTTATTGCATCTTAGACAGGGTTGCCTAGACATCCTTGACTCTCATTGCATTACATCCAGCCCACCGTACCACTGAAACACAGCCTGTAAAATGAGCTGATTGGTTGGAACTGTATCTCCTAGTTTTGATAACTCTCCCCCAACCTGCATCTAGAATTGTGTAATATCAATGAAGACGGTGGTCCGGCCCGGTACCCCAAACTATGAAAAGCTTTGCTTTTAGGAGTTTGGCCCCATTGGTTAACATTGCTTTTAAAGATATTTGCATGGCATAGCTATGCGCTAATTAGAATCGCCTTCCAATAAGGACAACTGACCGCTCCCTAGGGGCTGGCTCATGACAGGGGATTGGTTTAATTGGCAACATCATTGCCTATGTGTCTGCGCTCCAGATGAACAGTGTCTGCCAATAACGCTACAGTCAGTGGATATTTAGTTTGGGGCTTCCTAAGGGGTGTGTGGGCTAATACTCTGCTCCCCCACCTATGGACTAACTATTGCAGCCTATATAGGATATACTATTGTAGCCGTTTTCACTTAGCCGATTCCCTGCTATACCTGGAAATTACTAGAGATGTGCGGGCTCGGATTTCAGAGATCCGAGCCCCCACGGACGTCATCATTCCGAGCCCGATTCCGAGCAGCGCTCGGAGATTCCCGCCTGACTCGGTCCGTCCGCGTGATTAGAACGTCATCTCCCGGCGTCGGATTTCGCGAGGCTTTATAAGCGGCTGCCGCGCCCGCCATCTTCACTCCAGTCAAGTAGTGGGTTGGGAGAGGGTGTGTTGGTGCTGCTGCTGGGGCTTAAACTTGAGCTTGACCTTGAGCTTTTGCAATCGCTGGTGCTGTCTCTCAGTGCTGCTGTGTAGTAGTCTAACTGTGTACTTGTAGTACTACTGTCTCCTCTGTGCGGTCTACCTCTGGTGTGCTGTGCTGCCTGTAATTGATTATTTTATTTGCTGGGGCTGTCTCCCTCAGTGCTGCTGTGTACTCTGTTCTCCTCTGCTTAGGAGAACAATCTAACTGTGTACCTGCCTGTAGTACTACTGTCTCCTCTGTGCTGGGGCATACCTCTGGTGCTGTGCTGTGCCATTTATTATATATATTAATAATTAATTAATTATATTAAATAAATATATATAGTCCACTGGTGCTGCACTGCTGCCTGCACTGAATCTGCCAGTCTGGCGGTCTGTGGTCTGGGGCTCACAGCCTAATAAATATTAATGCCGTATATCTTATCTAGTTACCTGTGTGGTCTGGGGCTCACTGGCTAATAAATAATTAAATACTGCCTGCCTAATAAATAATTAAATACTGCCGTATATCTCTACCTTTGTGGTCTGGGGCTCACTGGCTAATAAATAAATACTGTCTGCCTAATAAATAATTAAATACTGCCGTATATCTCTACCTTTGTGGTCTGGGGCTCACTGGCTATACTGCCGTATGTACCGTCTGGTCTGGGGCTCACTGGCTAATAAATAATTAAATACTGCCTGCCTAATAAATAATTAAATACTGCCGTATATCTCTACCTTTGTGGTCTGGGGCTCACTGGCTATACTGCCGTATGTACCATCTGGTCTGGGGCTCACTGGCTAATAAATAATTAAATACTGCCGTATATCTCTACCTTTGTGGTCTGGGGCTCACTGGCTATACTGCCGTATGTACCGTCTGGTCTGGGGCTCACTGGCTAATAAATAATTAAATACTGCCGTATATCTCTACCTTTGTGGTCTGGGGCTCACTGCCTAATAAATAATTAAATACTGCCGTATATCTCTACCTTTGTGGTCTGGGGCTCACTGGCTATACTGCCGTATGTACCGTCTGGTCTGGGGCTCACTGGCTAATAAATAATTAAATACTGCCGTATATCTCTACCTTTGTGGTCTGGGGCTCACTGGCTATACTGCCGTATGTACCGTCTGGTCTGGGGCTCACTGGCTAATAAATAATTAAATACTGCCTGCCTAATAAATAATTAAATACTGCCGTATATCTCTACCTTTGTGGTCTGGGGCTCACTGGCTATACTGCCGTATGTACCGTCTGGTCTGGGGCTCACTGGCTAATAAATATATTAAATTCTGCCTGCCTAATAAATAATTAAATACTGCCGTATATCTCTACCTTTGTGGTCTGGGGCTCACTGGCTATACTGCCGTATGTACCATCTGGTCTGGGGCTCACTGGCTAATAAATAATTAAATACTGCCGTATATCTCTACCTTTGGGGTCTGGGGCTCACTGGCTATACTGCCGTATGTACCGTCTGGTCTGGGGCTCACTGGCTAATAAATAATTAAATACTGCCGTATATCTCTACCTTTGTGGCCTGGGGCTCACTGGCTATACTGCCGTATGTACCGTCTGGTCTGGGGCTCACTGGCTAATAAATAATTAAATACTGCCTGCCTAATAAATAATTAAATACTGCCGTATATCTCTACCTTTGTGGTCTGGGGCTCACTGGCTATACTGCCGTATGTACCGTCTGGTCTGGGGCTCACTGGCTAATAAATAATTAAATACTGCCGTATATCTCTACCTTTGTGGTCTGGGGCTCACTGGCTAATAAATAATTAAATACTGCCGTATATCTCTACCTTTGTGGTCTGGGGCTCACTGGCTATACTGCCGTATGTACCGTCTGGTCTGGGGCTCACTGCCTAATAAATAAATACTGCCGTAAATCTCTACCTTTGTGGTCTGGGGCTCACTGCCTAATACTGCCGTACCTGTCTGGTCTGGGGCTCTCTGCCTAATACTGCCGTACCTGTCTGGTCTGTGGCTTACTGCCCAATACTGCCGTAACTACCCTCTGGTCTGGGGCTCACTGCCTAAATACTGCCGTATATCATTATCTACCTGTCTGGTCTGGGGCTCTCTGCCTAATACTGCCGTACCTGTCTGGTGTGTGGCTCACTGCCTAATACTGCTGTATCTGTATAACTGCCTGCTGGTGCATACTCACTGACATATATAATTGCACTCCAGTGGCGCTGTTCTGTGACATAACTCCACAATAATAATGGAGATCCAAAATATGGAGGTTAACAAACAAAGGAAAGATGAAGATGCACTTCCTCATAGTTCTGAAGCTGCTGCCACTAGTCATGACATAGACGATGAAATGCCAACAACGTCGTCTGCCACGGCCGATGCCCAGTGTGAAAGCAGAGGGCATGTACAATTGAAACCAAACTTCCGTAAAAGGAATAAAAATATGAAATGTAAATCGTTGGAAGAGAAACTTAAACTTGGCAATATGCCATTTACGACACGGAGTGGCAAGGAACGGCTAAGTCCATGGCCTAACTTCATGACTAGTGGTGCAGCTTCAGATGACGAGGAAAGTCCTCCTCCTCCTCTCTCCCCGCCCAATAGGAAATTAAAGAGAGTTAGGCTGACACCGACTCAGAAAAGTCTGAAAAAATTTCAGAAAAAAAAACAGAAAAAAATTCAGAAAATAAATCTGGAAAAAACTCATCCTTCTAAATACATATCCCAAATCCCCACGGAGAGTCCGAGGGTGGCGGTGGTTGTGATGCCGGAAAAGCCCATCGTCATGCCTGGACAAAGGACCAATAAATCCACCTCTGCGGTCTGGATTTTTTTTTATCCGCATCCGGACAACAAAAGTATTGCCATTTGTAGCTTATGTAAAACTCCAATAAGCAGGGGTAAGGATCTTGCCCACCTAGGGACAACCTCCCTTCAACGTCACCTAAAGACGCGTCATGGTTCAGTGTTTAGTCCAGAAAGTGTGGCTAGCAGTCCAGCGACACCTAAATCACTTGGTCCTCCTTTTGGAGCTAAATGCCTGAAAAGCACACCACCAACTCCCTCCTCGACAAATTCCTCCTCGATCCGGATAGGGGGGAGTCCAGCAGTCCATCTCACCTGCATGAATGACTCCATAGATTCCTCCGAAGGATCCTGCAGCACTACGCCTACTACTACTACTGCCGCTGCTGCTGCTGCTGCTCCTGGAAGTCAGTCATCATCCCAGAGGGGAAGTCAGTCTCATCCCAGAGGGGAAGTCGTAAGACCACTACGTCATTCACTAAGCAATTGACCGTCCAACAGTCATTTTCCATGAGGATGAAATACGACAGCAGTCATCCTATGGCAAAGCGGATAACTGCGGCCTTGACAGCTATGTTGGTGTTAGACGTGCGTCCGGTGTCCGCCATCAATGGAGTGGGATTTAAACGGTTGATGCAGGTATTGTGTCCCCGGTACCAAATCCCGTCTAGATTCCACTTCACTAGGCAGGCGATACCCGCGATGTACAGGGAGGTCAGAAAAAGTGTCCTCAGTGCCCTGAAAAATGCGGCTGTACCCACTGTACACTTAACTACAGACATGTGGACAAGTGGATCAGGGCAAACTAAGGACTATATGACTGTGACAGCCCACTGGGTAGATGCATCGCCTTCCGCAGCAGCAGCATCTCCTGCATGCCAGCTCCTTCTTAGGCAGGCTACGCTGTGTATCACCGGTTTCAAGAAGAGGCACAACGCCGACAACCTCTTAGAGAAACTGAGGGAAATCATCTCCCTGTGGCTTACCCCCCTTAGACTCTCCTGGGGATTTGTGGTGTCGGACAATGCCAGTAACATTGTGCGGGCATTAAACATGGGCAATTTCCAGCACGTGCCATGTTTTGCCCACACAATAAATTTGGTGGTGCAGCATTTCATAAAAAATGACAGGAGTGTGCAGGAGATGCTTGCGGTGGCACGCAAAATTTGCGGAAACTTTCGGCATTCTGCCACAGCCTGCCGAAGGCTTGAGCGGGAGCAAAAACTCTGCAACCTGCTCTGCCATCAGCTGAAACAAGAGGTGGTGACGCGCTGAAACTCCACCCTCTACATGCTGCAGAGGATGGAGGAGCAGCAAAAGGCCATTCAAGCCTACACAGCCACCTATGACATAGGCAGAGGAGCGGGGCTGCACCTGACTCAAGCGCAGTGGAGGCTGATTTCCGTGTTGTGCAAGGTTCTCCAGCCGTTTGAAGTAGCCACACGTGAAGTCAGTTCCGACACTGCCTGCATTAGTCAGGTGATTCCCCTGATCAGGCTGTTACAAAAGCAGCTGGAGAAAGTGAAGGAGGAGCTAAAGCGGAGCGATTCCGTAAAGCATGTCGCTATTGTGGATGAAGCCCTCCATACGCTTTGCCAGGATACGAGGGTGGTCAGTCTGTTAAAGTCAGAGGAATAAATTTTGGCCACAGTGCTCGATCCTCGGTTTAAAGCGTATGTTGTGTCTCTGTTTCCGGCAGACACAAGTCTACAAAGGTGCAAAGACCTGCTGGTCAGGCGATTGTCATCTGAAGGGGACCGTGACACGGCCCCAGCTCCTCCTTCATTTTCTCCCACACCTGTGCCTGTGAGGAAACAGCTGCGATTTCCCACACAACCCGCTGGCGGGGATGCAGGGCAGGCAGGAGGGAGTTTGGACATCTGGTCCGGACTCAAGGACCTGCCAACGATTGCTGACATGTCTACTGTCGGTGCATTGGATGCTGTCAACATTGAAAAAATGGTGGATGATTACTTTGGTGACAGCATCCAAGTAGACATGTCAGACAGTCCTTACCTGTACTGGCAGGAAAAAAAGGCAGTTTGGAAACCCCTGTACAAACTTGCTCTATTTTACCTGAGTTGTCCCCCCTCCAGTGTGTACTCCGAAAGAGTATTCAGTGCAGCGGGGAACCTGGTCAGTGAGCGGCGAAGGAGGTTGCTCCCGAAAAATGTTGAGAAAATGATGTTTATAAAAATGAATTATCACTTATTCAATGAAGACCAGGAATTGCCTCCAGAGATTATAACTGGACCTGTGATTGTGGAGTCCAGCAGGGACGAATTGATAATCTCTGAGAATGAGGAAGTACACACTGAAGGGGGGGGGAGGAATCAGAGGAGGAGGAGGAGGAGGATGATGATGAGTGACTATGACATCTTGTTGCTGTAGAGCCAGTTTATACAGGGAGATATTATGAATTGGTTTATTTTTTGTGGGGGCCCAAACAAACCAATCATTTCAGCCACAGTTTTTTAGGCCCTGTCGCTGAAATGTTTGGTTTGTTAAAATGTGCATGTCCTATTTTCGCAACATAAGGGTGGGTGGGAGGGCCCAAGGACAATTCCATCTTGCATCACTATTCATTATTCCTACTGCTGAGAGTCATTCATATGTGGGACTTGTCTTTTTAATGCATACAACTGTTTGCATTCCACTTGATTGCTGCACCTTCATGGGTGAGAATGTGATCTCCCTGACCTGGGGGAGTCAGGGCTGGGGCAGGAAGGCTCAATTACACTTCTTTTTTTGGGCGGCTAAACTTTTTTTTACCTGTCTGGTCTGGTGCCCACTGCTGAGACTCATTTTTTAATGAGGGACTTGTCTTGAAATGCATATAACTCTTTGCATTCCACTGATTGCTGCACCTTCATGGGTGAGAATGTGATCTCCCTGACCTGGGGGAGTCAGGGCTGGGGCCGGAAGGCTCAATTACACTTCTTTTTTTGGGCTGCTAAACTTTTTTGTGGGCGGCTGCAATTACACTTCTTTTTGGGCGGCTGCAATTACACTTCTTTTTGGGCGGCTGCAATTACACTTCTTTTTGGGCGGCTGCAATTACACTTCTTTGGGGGTGGCTAAACTTTTTTGAGGGCGGCTGCAATTACACTTCTTTGCGGGCGGCTGCAATTACACTTCTTTTTGGGCGGCTGCAATTACACTTCTTTTTGGGCGGCTGCAATTACACTTCTTTGGGGGCGGCTGCAATTACACTTCTTTGGGGGCACAGGGGCACTCCAGGGGCACAGGGGGTATCCTGTATTGGGCTGCCACACATTTTTTTAAATATGGCTATCCACAGATTGTTCAGCCTGCCATTTGAGATTGGGATCTTTTATCACAGAGACCAACTGCACATCAGGGTCAGGATCAGCCAGGTTGTTAAACGGGGTTTCGACCATGAATCACTCACATCATAAAATTAATTAATAATCAATCAATCAATCATAACCAGAATCAAGCCAGATAGGGGTCTTGTTAAATATTAAACTGACCAAAACAGATACACACACAACTAGTACTGCCTCATCTACCTGTCTGGTCTGGTGCCCACTGCTGAGAGTCATTTTAATGAGGGACTTGTCTTGAAATGCATACAACTCTTTGCATTCCACTGATTGCTGCACCTTCATGGGTGAGAATGTGATCTCCCTGACCTGGGGGAGTCAGGGCTGGGGCAGGAAGGCTCAATTACACTTCTTTTTTTGGGCGGCTAAACTTTTTTGTGGGCGGCTGCAATTACACTTCTTTGCGGGCGGCTGCAATTACACTTCTTTGGGGGCTGCTGCAATTACACTTCTTTGGGGGCGGCTGCAATTACACTTCTTTTTGGGCGGCTGCAATTACACTTCTTTGGGGGCGGCTGCAATTACACTTCTTTGGGGGCGGCTAAACTTTTTTGAGGGCGGCTGCAATTACACTTCTTTTTGGGCGGCTACAATTACACTTCTTTTTGGGCGACTGCAATTACACTTCTTTGGGGGCGGCTGCAATTGCACTTCTTTTTGGGCGGCTGCAATTACACTTCTTTTTGGGCGGCTGCAATTACACTTCTTTTTGGGCGGCTGCAATTACACTTCTTTGGGGGTGGCTAAACTTTTTTGAGGGCGGCTGCAATTACACTTCTTTGCGGGCGGCTGCAATTACACTTCTTTTTGGGCGGCTGCAATTACACTTCTTTTTGGGCGGCTGCAATTACACTTCTTTGGGGGTGGCTGCAATTACACTTCTTTGGGGGCACAGGGGCACTCCAGGGGCACAGGGGGTATCCTGTATTGGGCTGCCACACATTTTTTTAAATATGGCTATCCACAGATTGTTCAGCCTGCCATTTGAGATTGGGATCTTTTATCACAGAGACCAACTGCACATCAGGGTCAGGATCAGCCAGGTTGTTAAACGGGGTTTCGACCATGAATCAATCACATCATAAAATTAATTAATAATCAATCAATCAATCATAACCAGAATCAAGCCAGATAGGGGTCTTGTTAAATATTAAACTGACCAAAACAGATACACACACAACTAGTACTGCCTCATATACCTGTCTGGTCTGGTGCCCACTGCTGAGTGTCATTTTAATGAGGGACTTGTCTTGAAATGCATACAACTCTTTGCATTCCACTGATTGCTGCACCTTCATGGGTGAGAATGTGATCTCCCTGACCTGGGGGAGTCAGGGCTGGGGCAGGAAGGCTCAATTACACTTCTTTTTTTGGGCGGCTAAACTTTTTTGTGGGCGGCTGCAATTACACTTCTTTGCGGGCGGCTGCAATTACACTTCTTTGGGGGCGGCTGCAATTACACTTCTTTGGGGGCGGCTGCAATTACACTTCTTTTTGGGCGGCTGCAATTACACTTCTTTTTGGGCGGCTGCAATTACACTTCTTTGGGGGCGGCTGCAATTACACTTCTTTGGGGGCGGCTAAACTTTTTTGAGGGCGGCTGCAATTACACTTCTTTTTGGGCGGCTGCAATTACACTTCTTTGGGGGTGGCTAAACTTTTTTGAGGGCGGCTGCAATTACACTTCTTTTTGGGTGACTGCAATTACACTTCTTTGGGGGCAGCTGCAATTACACTTCTTTTTGGGCGGCTGCGATTACACTTCTTTGGGGGCGGCTGCAATTACACTTCTTTGGGGGCACAGGGGCACTCCAGGGGCACAGGGGGTATCCTGTAGTGGGCTGCCACACATTTTTTTAAATATGGCTATCCACAGATTGTTCAGCCTGCCATTTGAGATTGGGATCTTTTATCACAGAGACCAACTGCACATCAGGGTCAGGATCAGCCAGGTTGTTAAACGGGGTTTCGACCATGAATCAATCACATCATAAAATTAATTAATAATCAATCATAACCAGAATCAAGCCAGATAGGGGTCTTGTTAAATATTAAACTGACCAAAACAGATACACACACAACTAGTACTGCCTCATCTACCTGTCTGGTCTGATGCCCACTGCTGGGAGTCATTCGTATGAGGGACTTGTCTTTTAAATGCATACAACTGTTTGCATTCCACTTGATTGCTGCACCAATCGCCCACTGCTGGTTGCAGCTCTCACCCTGCATTAATTTGGGAGTCTGCCACTGCAGTCTTTTTCTTTGGAGCCTTGAAACTTTTAGGGATGCTGTACTAGCCGACACCTTTACGTGGACTCTGGTCTGTCTTGTATCCAGCACAGTGGTCTCGTGTGCAAGAGATTGTTCTCTGTCCTCTTTTGGATTTGTTTCACCATCACCATCTTCATGGGTGAGAATGTGATCTCCCTGACCTGGGGGAGTCAGGGCTGGTGCAGGAAGGCTGCAATTACACTTCTTTTTGGGCGGCTAAACTTTTTTGAGGGCGGCTGCAATTAAACTTCTT
Organism: Crinia signifera; assembly: GCF_055691185.1. NCBI lineage: Eukaryota > Metazoa > Chordata > Amphibia > Anura > Myobatrachidae > Crinia > Crinia signifera. Next base: position 177,305,699 of record NC_139223.1, on the reverse strand, counting down.
TTTGTGCGGCTGCAATTAAACTTCTTTGGGGGCGGCTAAACTTTTTTGAGGGCGACTGCAATTAAACTTCTTTGGGGACAGCTGCAATTACACTTCTTTTTGGGCGGCTGCAATTAAACTTCTTTGGGGGCGGCTGCAATTAAACTTCTTTGGGGGCGGCTAAACTTTTTTGAGGGAGGCTGCAATGAAAATTCTTTTTGTGCGGCTGCAATTAAACTTCTTTGGGGGCGGCTAAACTTTTTTGAGGGCGGCTGCAATTAAACTTATTTTGGGACGGCTGCAATTACACTTCTTTTTGGGCGGCTGCAATTAAACTTCTTTGGGGGCGGCTGCAATTAAACTTCTTTGGGGGCGGCTAAACTTTTTTGAGGGCGGCTGCAATTAAACTTCTTTGGGGACGGCTGCAATTACACTTCTTTTTGGGCGGCTAAATTTTTTTTTACCTGTCTGGTCTGGTGCCCACTGCTGAGAGTCATTTGTATGAGGGACTTGTCTTTGAAATGCATATAACACTTTGCATTCCACTGATTGCTGCACCAATCGCCCACTGCTCCTCGGCTGCACTGTGTAAACAGTGCACAATCAAGCCAGATAGGGGTCTTGGTGCTTGTTTTGAGGTTGTAGCAGGGGAGTGCAGCTACGAGTCGTAACACCTTGAGAGAAGATCAGTACTTCTCTACCGGCAAAGGACATCCTCCTCGACAGAGCGCGCAGCTTCACGAAGGACGCATGTGAAGCAGTGAGCAAAGGGAACACCCGCCTAGCGAGCCAGATCACCTGAATCCACCCTAGCGATCAATAGAGTTACAGAAGTCGCAGCCAGATAGAACTCTTCCAGCTGCCACCTAGTCATTGATTATCCCCCTCCCCTCCACCCATTAGCCAATGATTGACGAGACGAATGGTAATAATAAATAATAAATGAATAATATTACTAATCACCAAATTAAAAATCAGATGAAATTAATTATAAATAATCATAATCACAATCAAGACAGATAGGGGTCTTATGAAATATTAAACTGACCAAAACAGATACACACTCTGCACCATCGAGCAGGTGATCACTGACATGCCAGGTGCAACGGTCTTTAGCACCCTGAATGCCAAGTGTGGGTTTTGGCAGATCCCTCTGGACAGAGCCTCTTCCATGCTTACTGCCTTCATGACCTCTATTGGTTGCGACGTCTTCCTACGCATGCCCTATGGCATCACCACGGGCAGCAAAGTTTTCCAGCGCTGCATGGAGCAACAGTTCGCTGGCTCTCCCTTTGACATCATCGCTGTCAGCATCCTCCTTATCTGCACAGCCGGGTCCATCAGTTACTGCCACTGCTTCAACCAATGCTAATGATGGTTACGCATGCCCTATGGCATCACCACGGGCAGCGAAGTTTTCCAGCGCTGCATGGAGCAACAGTTCGCTGGCTCTCCCTTTGACATCATCGCTGTCAGCATCCTCCTTATCTGCACAGCCGGGACCATCAGTTACTGCCACTGCTGCAACCAATGCTAGTGATGGTTACGCATGCCCTATGGCATCACCACGGGCAGCGAAGTTTTCCAGCGCTGCATGGAGCAACAGTTCGCTGGCTCTCCCTTTGACATCATCGCTGTCAGCATCCTCCTTATCTGCACAGCCGGGTCCATCAGTTACTGCCACTGCTGCAACCAATGCTAGTGATGGTTTACATTACATTACATCTTCCATCTGCCACCTTAAAATTGATTAGCCCACTCCCCTACACCCATTAGGCAATGATTTAAGAGACGACTGGTAATAATAAATGAATAATAATCACAAAATTAAACAATCAGATTACATTATCACACAATCAAGCCAGATAGGGGTCTTGTTGGATGTTAAAGTGATCAAAACAGTTACACACTTGCAGACAAACTCTGTGCTGCACAAAATGCCCACCGCTCCTTGGCTGCACATGGTAAACAGTGCATGATCAAGCCAGATAGGTATCTTTTATGGGCCTATTTTTTTAAACTGCCATCATGTCTGCCGCTGCAGTGCCACTCTTACATGAGCCACGTGTTTGTGCCGCACACTTGTGTGGCTTAGCATAGTTATCCAGCTACCTCAGTGCAAACTTTGGCAATAAAAACAATATTGTGAGGTGTCAGGTGTTCAGAATACCCTGGAAATGATTGTAAATGAATGTTATTGAGGTCAATATAGCGTAGGAGCAAAAAAAACCACCAAATTCTGCGATTTTAGCTGTTTTTATGCATTTTTAACAAAAAAATCAGAACCCAAAACCCCAAAAAATCCAAACACTTAGGAGGTGTTTTGCCAAAACCCATTAGAACCCAAAACCTCAAGGTAATCAGAACCCAAAACCCAAAACCCGAAAAAGTGGCCGGTGCACATCTCTAGAAATTACCCAGGTTTTTTTAGCAGTGGAAAAGATGTAAACCCATGACTTGTAAACTATTGCCCCTTTAAAAAAATCTACGAGTTCGTCCGGCCTCTGGCATGGCCGCCATAATCGCACCCCGTTACATGTTCTAAGACTAAGTTGTTCTGACTTTACTTGAAACAGCGACGGAGTAGTCACAATCAATAAGACATCACTTCACCCATTTGTTGTATCATTGTATTTGGGAACAAGAGGAGTTTCCTGTCTCTCTGCTGTGGTGTGGAGATCCTGAAGAGAAGGTAAGGCCCACACTGACACTCCACAACACCCCTAGGGGTACTGCACTGATACTGATGACTTGGTTACCAAAAATGTCTTACATTTAGTTAAATACCCGTATCTCTGCCTTGCCACTTCCAGTAAAATGGATGGGGCCTGCTAAACGATGCCTTCACTAACTGCTGGACGGAAATTTACTAAAGGTTGACATTGGCCGATTTGCTGTTTTTTTTTTAAATGGAATCAATTCACATGGAAGTCGCATGTCAAATGTGACATTGTACTCCAAATTGTGGCAAATCCCCAGTGTCGTAAAAACCATTGCATTACCATTGATATCAAAGTAAATTTCATATAAGAATAATTTTAGCAAATTGACACAAATTTGCACCAAAATTGCAAAAAAAAAAAAACCTTAATGCACAGAAATAACGCATTGTTTTTTTTTTATTGTCACAAAATGTCAAAACTATTTTTTTCGACTAAGGGCCCGGTTCAGACCTGTTTGCTAGGGTATATTCGCTGCGTAGCCAGCAGGTAACCAAGGCCCCCGCTACCCGAATCCCCGCACTAGCATGCGAACGGACGTGTACCCTTACACATCCTCTCACATGTGGCAGCACGGAGGAAATAGTCCTTTGATGGTCGCTCACCATCGATTGGTTTCTCCCGTCTTCGCTCTGAAAAGTAAGTCTATACTTTTTCAGATGCCCGCTATCTGCTGAATTGGGGATGGGCTCTGCCCTGACGAAAATGTGATAAACATTGAAACGTTGGCGTCTATTGGCGTTCCTTGTGTTTCTTTCTGCTACTGAGGGCCGCTGAATGTCCTCTATGGATTCGGCATGAAAAGCCGGCGGTCGGGATCCCGGCGTTCAAAATCCCGACGCCGGAATCCCGAACGCCGAAATCCCGACAAGGGGGGGGACGTGGATCGCCCCCCCCTTGCGGGCTCGCTGTGGGCCCGCGTGCCTCGCTACGCTCGGCACACTAATTTATTCTGCCTCCGAGGGTGTCGTGGACACCCACGGGGGGAGAAAGTGTCGGGATTTTGGCGTTCTGGATTCCGGCGTCGGGATTTTGAACGCCGGGATCCCGACCGCCGGGATTTAAACTGCATCCCTTCCTCTATATTTGGTATGCTGTCTGTCTGTCTCTCTCTCTCTCTATATATATATATTTTGTATGTATATTATAAATAAATATTCTTGAAAATCCTGTTTTGTAACGTCATAATCTACTGTTGGTGGATTTAGCTAACAGAGAAGTGCTATAATAGGCCGACTCTTTCATTTCCAGCGGCCTTGCGGATCCCTCCAAAGCCTTACCCATTGTGACGTCAATGGATGTAATTCACGGATTGTTTATTAAGGTATAAGTGACAATCAGTTGTCAACGATACAATAAAATGTAGACTATACTGATATCTCCATTAATATTAGATAACTATTTGTGTAATGATTTTAATTGATATTCAATTATAGATTTTAAGAGCATGTTAAAGTGAAATTAAATGACTTACTGGCTAAGTTTGAAAGAAGTTTGCAAACCCGCCGTTTCTCCTGGAGATATCACAGTTGACCTTAGTGAATGGATGACCTTTACTAGCGATGGGTAAGGTGAAACTAATCGTCACAACATTCTTCGACAGTTGCTCACCGCACAAGGATCGATTTATATAGAATTGTGGAATACATTACACCAGTATAATTACACAACTGTATTCTGTATAGGTGATAAGCCGTCAACATCTGAGATACTGTTATATCCCGGTAACTGCTACTTATAGTAACCGGCTGTCAGCTCACGTGTGTAGCAAGGGGGAGCTTAGTCATTATTTATCATCATCAGAATTCCTGAATTCTCAGACGAACGCTGTGGTCTAATAATAAGGGAGACATCAATGCTCCTTCTTCAGTTCGTGTTCGCAGCCTCTGTGTGTGAAAACTAGATGGGACTGGTAGCGTTTAATAGGAATCGATCACATTTCTGGTTATTCAGAGAGACCCTCATTATCATGAATTAGACTTACAGAGTTACCCAGTCACTGGACTGAATATCATTTTAAAGTCTGCTATGCCAAAAGCTATTAGCACCCATTGTGTTCCTGCCCTGCCATTCTTGCAGTGAACACTTGCAAAACCAGTGGACTGACATCGGAATCGCTGTGTGTGTGTGTAAGGTAGGGGCGTAATTTCCAAGGGCACTGGAGATGCCTGCCTCGGGTTGGGATCATTTGGTCTACAGCATTATGGACGATAGTCATTAGGTCGACATGGGAAAAGGTCGACATGAGTATATGTCGACATGGAAAAAGGTCGACATCGTTCTAGGTTGAAAGGTCATTAGTTCGACAGGCCATTAGTTTGACATTGTCTAGGTCGACAATCAAAAGGTCGACATGGGGTTTTTCACTGTTTTTTTACCTGAATGTCAACACAGTCGTCACGGACACAGTTTAAAGTGCACCGCATCCCCACGCATCGCTCGCTATGCGTCGGGCACTATTTTTCTCCGACCACAGGGCATGAAATACCGCCTGTTGGCACATGTTGGCTCAAAAAACAGTGAAAAATTCCATGTCGACCTTTTGACTGTTGACCTAGACAGTGTCGAACTAATGACCTGTGGAACTAATGACCTTTCGACCTTGAACCATGTCAACCTTTTATCATGTCGATCTAGACACATGTCGACCTTTTCCCATGTCGACCATAATGCTGTAGACCAAATGACCACATCCCCCTGCCTCTGGGGTGCAAGCCCTGAAGTTGTTCCTGCATGTACAGCATCACAGTAGTATCCAAGTGTGACCACTGCTCTACAAATGGAGCTCTGCAGTGCCCTCACTACAGTTAATGGGACAGATTCTCTGAGCTTCAAAAGTGATAAAATGGAGAGTGAAAAACAGCCAGCCAATCAGCTCCTACCTGCCATGTCACAGACTGTGTTTGAAAAACGTCAGACAGGAGCTGATTGGCTGGCTGTTTATCACTCTCCATTTAATCACTTTTAAAAAACAAACAAAATTGCCTAATTATGTATCTGCACCACTGGCGTAACTATATTGGGTGCTGTGTTTGTGGTGCAGATGGGTCTTCATATTCCAGGAGGCCCCCACCGCATAACATGCGTTTTTTCAAAAAGTAATTTTCCTGTTGTGCTCGGGGTCAGACTCGCAAGATTCAGCTGTCTGCAGCATGCACAATTAGCGTTCACTGGTGAGTCTGATCTTACAGTCCAGCAGAGGCGAGAGGATATTGGGACAGATTCTAAGCCTGATCTATCCTTCTGTGACATTGGGGGTTTCAGGGAGGGAACTTGGCAATACAATCACACAGAAGCACTTTGTAGAGCCATATAAATAAATGATCACAATCACAGCCTATTTGGCCCAACTGAGAAAGTATAGCTTTTATTAGTGTCCTGTGCTACAATACACTGGGTAATATTGTACCCAGTGTATGTACCCGTTGGTTCTGTATATTTAGAACCAACAGTGGCTCCTACCTGTGAGTAGGATGGGGGCTGCACACAAGCGGCAGCCGCAGTACTGTGCATGTGCAAAAGCCTGGCTTCTATGGGCTGCGTCGGCTGCAGTCCATAAATGCAGGCTAGAGCTGCACAGCAAGGCAGGGAGCCGCTTCCTACAGGAAGCCAGCTCCCTGCCTATCGCAGCCCAGGCTAGCAGTCCCGGAAGGAGGGAACACCTCCCAAACTGTCATGGGGCTGCTAGGTAGGAAAAACCACCACTGTTTACAACTATAAATGTGACTATCTTGGTCAGCTTTCCCAAACCTGGGTCATCTGAAACCCTTGCTTAAACAGTCCCGCACTTGCCTGTTCCTTAACACCAGCTGAGTAGCAGCTAGCTACTAACCTACAAGAACATATAGTAACCCTCGCTCCTAGCGCTGTCTGTACATCCACACGGTGTTTGGGTGAATAGGCTTCCTTATAATTATCAGCGTTACATGACATTTGGATAATTACAGGGTACAGTGACAAATGAATGGGACACTGGAATTACAATGGTTCTCAGTAGGAGCCAAGCACAACGAGTGGCCGCGATAATGACTACTTCTGGGAGGAATCAAGGTGAAGGAAAAGAGTGGGGATCGGCTTATCTGAAATTACCATGGTGAGATTCAGAGCAACAGATAAACCTGCACAGCTACTTTTAGCTAATCCCCACCAGGCACACCTTGACTTGATAGCTTCAATGCACCTGTCCCACCCTCGCACGGCTTCTTGTTCAATAGAATGTTTCCTTGTTTGTCTCTTGCTGCACTTACAGTCAAGTGCAATGAAGCCTTTTCCTGATGCGTCTGTCCCAGGCTGGCATATGTATCACTAGTGCTGGAGGATTAACCCTCTGAACACTTCTGAGTGTTAACTATTTCCTCACTATCAAGTGCCTGCTTTTGTAGTGGGACGCAGACCCACATGATGCGGCCATGTGACCATACCACCCAACCAAACCATTTTCCTGCCAGCCACACCCCCTAACACTGGCCTTGCTGCCCTCTCCCAGAGGAGTGGGAATGAAAGTCGACATGTAGTCCTGTGTGTATATTATTTATATAACACATTTGTGGTACTGTAACTGATTCATTTAAGGCCAGATTTATCAAGCTTCAAAAAGTGAAAAAGTAGAGAGTGATAAACAACCAGCCAATCAGCTCCTTGCTGCCTTTTTTTTTCAAACCCAGCCTGTTTCATGGCAGTTAGGAGCTGATTGGCTGTTTTTTTTTAATCACTCTCCAATTTATCACTTTTTGAAGCTTGATACATCTAGCCCAGGTTAGGGATGTGCGTGTTTTGTTTTTTTGATCTGTTTTCATCCCCACATTTTGGTTGGAGCCCCCCTGTGTGTTTTGGTTTAGGATCTGGATTAAAAAAAAAAAAAATAGTTAAAAATAACAAAAATCCTTTAATCTTTACAATCCGCCATAATGAATCTGAAAACCGAAATTCTGATTTAAAAATTTGAATTCCGAACCATGGGAAGAACAGAACTACGACTTGGTTTGGAGTCATGACCCCCACAGAGGGAGAATAGAATAGGTGGCTCACGTAGCGTGGCGAGCGCAGAGAGCCCGCAAGGGGCTTAGTTGCGCTCACCATGTTGTCTGGGTCCGGCCAGTCGGGATCCCGACGTCGGTCTAATGACTGTCGGGATCCTGACTGTCAGACCCCGGTACCACACCCGAAATGTACTAGGGTCCAAGTTTGCAGAGGTCCTGGATTTCGGTCCGAGATTGCCCGTATTTTTAAAGCGGCAATCATTTACAGGGCAAAAGTAGGTTGGTTGTAAATGATTGCCGCTTTAAATATAGGGCAATCTCTATACAAATTCCGGACAACTTCAAAAAAAGCCTTTATCACAGTTTCCCGCTGGTTTTGAAAGCCACTGAATATGGGGACTTTGATCGCTGAATTTAAAAGGACAATTAAAATAACTGCCAAATCAGGCTTGTTTTGCATTGACTGCATTTGAACCTACAGCTGACCTTGGACGCGATAACAGATGCAAGATATCTCCGAGGAGCTGTTTAGTTGACCTTGGGACTGCTGAAATGCAATCATACTCCATGACTGGACAGTATCACCGCCGGCAAATGGATCTGCAGGCCTTCGTGCTAGTCAGAACACGCCAGCACAATGGATGTGAGTGTCAGCAGTGACCCTTCTCCTTGTTTACTATAATTAAAACAGGAGCCGAAAATGTGCACCTCCTCGGTGCCTGCGGTCACAGCACACAGAAGGAGAGAAAAATCCCTTTGTCCTACAGAAATGTGTCTGCAGCGAGAGAGACGCTTAACCATCTCAGGACCATGTGATCACAGTAGCCACCGGCCGAGTCGACACGTCCCACCGCCGCATCACTTTCAGCTTATGTAGGATTACATATGCAATATAAATGGCGTTATTCCATCATTACCACTCTTCTGGTTGCACCCAGCACACTTAGGGGCTAATTCATACCTGATTGCTGGTGCGCGGTCCTCTGATAACCACCAGGCTGGGAATTTGCAGCCCTGCGATTAAATCTGAATTAGCCCCTTTATATTGACCATCTCGTTTAATTGTTAAAGTACATTATGCATAAACCTTGTTGTAACATTTTTCGGTACTTGTTTCCTAGCACGGCGCCCATCGTATCCCATCGCATACCACTAATTAAGGTATGCAATGGGATGTGATGAGACCCGATTTTCGGGTCTAAACACCCGCACTGTACAAGCACCCTGATGGGTGATTACTATGTTAAATGCACCCCCATTGTTAACGCCACCCCCACTATCAACGCCAACCCAAAGCGTGGTGAGCAAAGCGTGGCGAGCGCAGCGAGCCCCGCGAGGGGACGCGGAATACATGTGAAGTAATCCACGGCCCGTCGCAGGGCTCGCTGCGCTTGCCACACTATCTAAAATCAACTCCACGCCGACGTGGATAGTAGGGTTCTGAAAAGGTCGGAGGATGTGTACCGCCGCCCCACGCGGGCTCATTGCGCTCGCCACAATTCGGGTTGGCGTTGATAGTGGGGGTGGCGTTAACAATGGAGGGCATTTAACATAGTAATCACCCATCAGGGTGGCTGTACAATTAAAAATCGGATCGCATCGCATGCGATCAGATTGCATCGGATCGCATCGTATGCGATCGGGTTGCATGCGATGCGATCAATACGATGCCATAAGATTAAAATCGTGGGCGCCGTGCTAGGAAACAAGTACCCATTTTTCATACATGTTAAACGTGGTATCAAGATGGCTGATAGACAATTAGGTTGACAGTCAATAGGTCAACAACATATGATCAACATATGTTTGGCAGGCATGATAAAAAGGTCAACACAAGCGAAATGTCGGCACGGCTATTATCGATGAATGAAAAGGTCAACATGAAATTTTTTGTGATTTTCTTTTTGGATTTTTAAAAAAAAACTTTTAAATATTCGACCATTCGCTCCTATTGTGAACGGCGCAGTACACTAATTGGGGTTCACATGCTCATATGTCAACACTGACACCAAAAAAAGTGAAAACGCTTGCCGACCTTTTCCGTGTCGAACTTTTGGGGTCAACCAAGACATTTTCGACCCAAAAAAACCACACCCATTACACACAGTGGGGTTAAATCAACTAGCTCCGCATATATGCAAAAATTGTTATTTGCGCACATGGACTTAGTGCTCCTTAAACTGTGATCTAAGGCAACTGTTTTTGGGGGGAGGGGGGCACGGTGGCTGTGTGATGTCGCACACAGCTGCTGCAACCCAAAAAATGGCTGCCTTGTGACTAGCTGCGTAGCCAGGGAGCATTTTTCAGTGTAGCGGGGCAGCTATGTCCTGTGCTTACTGCCGCAATTTGTAGTTTTGTGAATCCTCGCAAATATAATTTTATATACTGTACTGCGCATACATTACATTTCTGCCCAGGGATCTATGGCTCCTTATGAGTAAATGTGTTTACAGCAGATTTAGATACTCCAGATAAGAGCATATTTGCCTACGCTCCTGCATCCAACAGTAGGCTCCCTTTTCAGTCATAATTCTCCTGCTGCCCTGCATTCACTTCAAATCTCCCAGAGTCTTCAGATTCTGAATAGGTTTTTTTAACCACCCCTTCTGGCTCTTTTATAGATTTGCTGCCCACCCGATATAGCTCTTCATAGTTTTGCTGCCCAACAGTTATGGCCCTTTATAGGTTTGCTGCCCACCTGCTATGGCTCTTTATAGGTTTGCTGCCCATCTGTTATGATGCTTTATACATTGCTGCCCACTGGTTATGGTTCGTTATAGGTTTGCTGCCCACTCGTTATGTTTTTTTTAAATGTTTGCTGCCCAACCGTTGTGGTTCTTTATAGGTTTGCTGCCCACTCTTTATGGCTCTTTATAGGTTTGCTGCCAACCAGTTATGGCTCTTTATAGGTTTGCTGCCCACCAGTTATGGCTCTTTATAGGTTTGCTGCCAACCAGTTATGGTTTTTTATAGGTTTGCTGCCAACCAGTTATGGCTCTTTATAGGTTTGCTGCCCACCCGTTATGTTTTTTTTAAATGTTTGCTGCCCAACCGTTGTGGTTCTTTATATGTTTGCTGCCCACCCGCTATGGCTCTTTATAGGTTTGCTGCCCACTTGTTATGGCTCTTTATAGGTTTGCTGCCCACTTGTTATGGCTCTTTATAGGTTTGGTGCCCATTGATTATGGTTCTCTATAGGTTTGCTGCCCACTCGTTATGGCTCTTTATAGGTTTGCTGCCAACCAGTTATGGCTCTTTATAGGTTTGCTGCCCACCCGTTATGGCTCTTTATAGGTTTGCTGCCAACCAGTTATGGTTCTTTATAGGTTTGCTGCCAACCAGTTATGGCTCTTTATAGGTTTGCTGCCCACCCATTATGTTTTTTTTTTAAATGTTTGCTGCCCAACCATTGTGGTTCTTTATATGTTTGCTGCCCACCCGCTATGGCTCTTTATAGGTTTGCTGCCCACTTGTTATGGCTCTTTATAGGTTTGCTGCCCACCCGCTATGGCTCTTTATAGGTTTGCTGCCCATCTGTTATGATGCTTTATACATTGCTGCCCACTGGTTATGGTTCTTTATAGGTTTGCTGCCCACTCGTTATTTTTTTTTTTAAATGTTTGCTGCCCAACCGTTGTGGTTCTTTATAGGTTTGCTGCCCACTCTTTATGGCTCTTTATAGGTTTGCTGCCAACCAGTTATGGCTCTTTATAGGTTTGCTGCCCACCAGTTATGGCTCTTTATAGGTTTGCTGCCAACCAGTTATGGTTCTTTATAGGTTTGCTGCCAACCAGTTATGGCTCTTTATAGGTTTGCTGCCCACCCGTTATGTTTTTTTTAAATGTTTGCTGCCCAACCGTTGTGGTTCTTTATATGTTTGCTGCCCACCCGCTATGGCTCTTTATAGGTTTGCTGCCCACTTGTTATGGCTCTTTATAGGTTTGCTGCCCACTTGTTATGGCTCTTTATAGGTTTGGTGCCCATTGATTATGGTTCTCTATAGGTTTGCTGCCCACTCGTTATGGCTCTTTATAGGTTTGCTGCCAACCAGTTATGGCTCTTTATAGGTTTGCTGCCCACCCGTTATGGCTCTTTATAGGTTTGCTGCCAACCAGTTATGTTTTTTTATAGGTTTGCTGACAACCAGTTATGGCTCTTTATAGGTTTGCTGCCCACCCGTTATGTTTTTTTTTAAATGTTTGCTGCCCAACCGTTGTGGTTCTTTATATGTTTGCTGCCCACCCACTATGGCTCTTTATAGGTTTGCTGCCCACTTGTTATGGCTCTTTATAGGTTTGCTGCCCACTTGTTATGGCTCTTTATAGGTTTGGTGCCCATTGATTATGGTTCTCTATAGGTTTGCTGCCCACTCGTTATGGCTCTTTATAGGTTTGCTGCCCACTCGTTATGGCTCTTTATAGGTTTGCTGCCCACCCGTTATGGCTCTTTATGGGTTTGCTGCCAACCAGTTATGGCTCTTTATAGGTTTGCTGCCCACTCGTTATGGCTATTTATAGGTTTGCTGCCCACTCGTTATGGCTCTTTATAGGTTTGTTGCCCACCCGTTATGGCTCTTTATAGGTTTGCTGCCCACCCGTTATGGCTCTTTATGGGTTTGCTGACCCCCTGTTATGGCTCTTTATAGGTTTGCTGCCCACCCGGTATGGTTCTTTATAGATTTGCTGCCCCCCTGTTATGGCTCTTTATGGGTTTGTTGACCCCCTGTTATGGCTCTTTATAGGTTTGCTGCCCACCCGGTATGGCTCTTTATAGGTTTGCTGCCCACCCGTTATGGTTCTTTATAGATTTGCTGCCCACCCGTTATGGTTCTTTATACCTTTGCTGCCCACTGGTTATGGTTCTTTATACTGTAGGTTTGCTGCCCACCTCTGTTATGGCTCTTTATAAGTTTGCTGCCCACCGATTCCGCACTGGATTAATTGTTCCTCCCTCGTCTGAATCTCCCTACAGCTGACTTTTCCCCTGGTTCAGTGTAAGCGTCAGTGTGTTTATAAGTGAGCTGGTCACCGTGTGCAGATTCCTGCAGTACACCTGTTATACAGGATTCCAGCTTTCCATGGTAACTCCCAAACCTACCCCTCCTCTTACTCCATACAAACCAGCCTAATCCTCCCTTATTTCCTCCTCGCTCGCACTGACACAGCTCCGGCCTTGTTGTCTTAATAGTTCCTTCTTAAACAAATATGAACCGGTTTCTGTTTTCTTTTGTGGGAGTGAATGCGGAGAGGATTTCCCCTCCTTCCATTCCAGGTTTCAGGGGTGCTGATGGACACAGTAAATCCAGGGTGAGAAATTCAGGTGTCAAAGTTGTATTTGACAATAAAATCCTCCTTAAATGACAATACCGGCATTTTATTATGTATTCCATATTTATTTATGTCCATATTATTCAAGCATGCAAGTCCTAGAGTGTGGTGCTGTGGATATAGGCAGATTGGTGCTGTAGTATCCCAGCATATTAGGCGATGCTGTGTGCCCACAAAACTGGGGGCAATGAGTCTAATTCAGAGCTGGCAGCATTTTTATGCTCGTTGCCTGGGGCTTCTTGCTCATTTCCAGGGGTTTCTTGCTCATTGCGATGGGTTACATGCTCATTGCCAGGGGTTTCTTACTCGTTGTCAAGGGTTTCTTGCTCGATTCCATGGGTTACATGCTAATTACCAAGGGTTTCTTGATCATTGCCATGGGTACATGCTCATTGCCAGGGGTTTATTGCTCATTGCCAGGGGTTACATGCTCGTTGCCATGGGTTTAGTGCTCATTGCCAGGAGTTTCCGGGTTGTTGCCACAGGTTACATGCTTATTGCCAGGGGTTTCTTGCTCGTTGCCAGGGATTACATGCTCATTGCCAGGAGTTTCATGCTCACTGCTAGGGGTTACATGCTTGTTGTCAGTGGGGTTACATGCTCATTGCCAGTAGTTTCTTGCTTGTTGCAAGGGGGTTACATGCAGATGCGTAAGTTCATCTCAGTCACCTGAAGGCAAGTTGGAGTTTGGTGACCAACACCTCAAATATGTTGTATGTCAACATTCACCTCAGAGTCCAGCAGCATTGCTTGCTGCAGCGCAGGCTGGGTGTTACCAGACCGTAGCCACTCTGTCCCCTACTGCAGATGTTAGCAGGGCTCCTGGTATAGAGCCAATTAACTACAGGTGTGCCCCACATGGCTGCTTGACATCCTGGTGTCCCTCCAGAGCTTGGAGCCTGGAGGATGGAGCCTCCATTGCCTCTGGAAGTTACACCCCTGGTTACATGCTCGTTGCTAGGGGGTAGATGTTTACAGCAAGCCAGCTCTCCAGGAATCCAGCTCTTCTTTGTAGCAATGTACATAGAAGGACCTCTAGCACCTGTCTCCTCCAAGGTGGCGGCAATTTTTGTAGGGCCTCTTCTGCAGATTCCATGTCAATGGCCAGGCCGCATTGAATCTACAGTCAATAGAACCCATCTAGGGATGATCTAATCTCAGCTCGGTCTGTCAGTCTCACCAGCGACAGATCTGACGCCTCCAGTGGGCACCTCAACACAAATCCCGGCGGCCGCGCAGCCATGAAGGCTTTTGCCCCCATCTCTGAATCAGGCCCAATACAGGTTGCAGTCTTTAGATTCTTCCAGAATCACAGCAGCCAATCAGCAAAAAGCATGTATCTGTTCAGCACCATAAACAATGACAGTATGTAGCTTATTGGTGGCTTAGTAAATATGATGCACCTAAATACAGTGTCGGCAAATTAGCCGTGCAGACTTTGTGATCCCGGAAAGGTTATCCCTTTAAGTCTAATTGCACAAGTTACACATGTGTCTCCGCTGTATAAAACTGCAGGAATAGTCATTTCCTCTGCCTCCGCCATGGCAGCCAACATGAATGGGTTTCTCCCTGCTGGGTAGTGCTTTTGGAAAGGAAAAAAAGACCTCTGGATCCTATAAGAAGGCTCCTCCTCCGAACACCAGTGTCTTTTTTTCCTTTCCGGGTAGTGCATGCATGTGGACACCTGCTCACCTTAATGGAGACTGTCGCTCCCTGCAGCTGCCTTGGCTTCATGCAGTGGAGAGGGAGAGCATTAGCTCTTGATGCCGAATGCGGGCCCCATGGGGTAGCTGTACGGCGGCGTCCAGGGGAGACAGGTACTGAGCCAGAGCACGCAGGTTGCCGGCACACGCTCCCCTGCCCTAGCTCTGTGCTAAGGGCGGGCGCCGGGTAGTGCGCCCAGCGTGTACTCAGAGGGAGCGCGTCATTAGGACGCGACTTCCGGTACGCGTCAGAACATAGCTGCGGTTTGTCAGAGTCACGCTGATCTGAGGTCTGGAAGCATAGCGGGCAGTGTCCTGTCTATAACGGGAGCTGAGCTCTGGTTTCTGGTAGCGGATCAGGCGTGGGACGCGGAGGTGAGTTATGGCTGGCTATGTTTGTAATGAAGTCGGGCTAGGTTTAACGGTGGTTAATAGACGTGATGTGTTGTTCTAGAGAGGCGCACTACTCATGATGGAGGAAGACAGACAGTCTAGTACAAGAACGGGGTGAGCAATGTGTGGTGTAGGGTGTCCACATAGTGTTGGTGTTGTGAGTAGTTGTAGTGACTGGTGATATTATTTTAGGTCGGAGTCTAGCAAAGATAAAGGGAAGAGCAAGCAGAAGAAAGTGGTGCACAGCAAATGCTCAACATGTGACAAAACGCTGCCGGACAAGCATATAGGGAATACATGTGAAGGCTGTAAGGGGTCTCAGTTGTTTCCCCCGGCTCAAATGGCGAGCCTAGTACAAATGTTGAAAACAGCCTTGGCTGATACGTTTGCACCTAAGGAGGATACAGGCAAAACGCCCGTCAAACGGAAAAGCTATGTGCTGAATGAGGATACAGAGGACACAGCGTGTCAGTTGGCCGGTCCTAGTGGGCTGGGAGGCGACCTAGAAGATTATGACGAGGAAGATCCAGGTCAGGATAGGTCGGACTCGGACTTTAATGCCGACATGGTCGACAATCTTTTGGTCCGGATTTATAAATCATTAAATATTGAGGACAAGCAGGAGGATGTGAGCTTGCAGGAGATGCTTTTTAAAGATAAGAAACAGAAAACCAAAACGTTTCCCCTGTCTCAAACCCTAAGGGACATAATAACGGAGGAATGGAAACAGCCAGATAAAAGAGTGGCTATTCCGGGGAAGGTTAACAAGATGTACCCCTTTGATAAGGCACAGGTACTCTCTTGGGAGGAAGCACCGAAAGTAGATGCGGCGGTGGCGAGGCTGTCGAAGAAAACGACTCTGCCACTAGAAGAGGCCAATGCCTTTAAAGATCCAATGGACCGTAAGATCGAGCTGGGCCTAAGGAAACAGCATCTAATTTCGGGTGCTTCCCTGAAAGCATCGTCAGCAATGGCTGTGACTTCCAGAATAGTAAGAGGCTGGTGTCAGCAGCTAGAGGGTGATATTCTGGACGACCTTGCAAGTTCGGAACTGTTAAAAGTTGTACAGGATGTGCAGCTGGCAGTAGAATTTATTTGTGAGGCCTCTATGGATGCGGTGAGGCTGTCGGCCAGGGCAGGGGCAGCGGCAGCCGCAACAAGAAGGGCGCTATGGTTAAAGCCATGGGCGGCGGACGTTCAGTCCAAAAATAAACTCTTGTCCATGCCATTCCAAGGGGACTATTTGTTTGGCAAACAATTAGACGAGCTTGTAGCCAAGATATCTGGGGGGAAGTCGGTCTGGCTTCCTCAAGATAAGGGAGGCAGACGAGTACCTCCAGCCAAGTTCGGGAGATTTCAGCCCCAGGACTACAGAGAGTCACGGGCTTATAGACCAGGGAGACCCTATAGGAGGGGGTCCTGGGTATCAAGGGGCAATTTTCGGGCCCAAAGAAACAGAGATAAATTCTCCTCCAAAAAGGAGGCACAGTGACGTCAGGTCACAAACGGTAGGGGCCAGGCTGCTGAAATTTGCAAGCGTCTGGTCCAGGACCACTGGAGACAAGTGGGTCCAGGAGGTGGTATCCTCCGGGTACAAGGTGGAGTTCAACAAAGTCCCCGGAGAGTTTTTTGTTCAGTCTCCAATCCCCAAAAACAGGGAGGAGAGAAATGCCTTGGTAGCAAGTTTGCAAGAAATGCTGGAACAGGAGGTAATCAGCGTTGTGCCAGAAGCTCAGGAATTTCGGGGATGTTTTTCCCGTTTCTTTTTAGTAAAAAAAGCAACAGGAGGATATCGTACCATACTAGGGCCCTTATTCTGATCGGTGCGGATATTCCCGCATTCTTACGGTGCGGTCCGCACGCCACGGTGTTTTGCCGCGTGCGGCCATCGTCCGTAGAAACGCCCACGTGTCCTCCGCATTCGGACGGACTCACTCTTTAAGAACAGGGCGTGTTTACGGACGACATACAAAGCATGCGTGTGCGGGAGAAACACTCCGATTCGGCACGGTATTACAGAGTATTACAGAGTATGCTCGGGAATACCGCATCCGAACGGGAGCCAAGCGGTGCTACCGCACGTAAGCGGAGTATTTACGCCAAACAACCCACTATGAAGTATCTTCTGCTATACATCACATGACCCACTTATTCAATTACCTATCCTCATAAAAAACTTCTTATTTTGAATTGGAATCAATTAGATGCCAATATATCCTTACAAGCATGCCTAACACATGCATTGCACACATTAACCCTTACAGCAATTGAAGTGCAATGGTTTCAATTAAAGCACTGACAAGCGTCCTATTAGTGAGTAATGAGTAAAGGAGTAGATTCTATTGGGTTCAGGTGTTAATGGTTGTAGTCATTAGGCGTACGTTCGCCTAGCGCATGAACGAGTGGTGTCCGCAAAGCAATAGTACACTTGTGGACACCGCACATTTCTGGCCTTTTTGATCGCGTGCATTCGGAGTGGTTTCCGAATGTACGCCCCCCAACATAAGTGTACTCCCCCGTGTCCGCCCATGTTTCCGCCCCGTTTTGCCCACTTTGAAACTACGCCCATGTGTCATTCCGCATGACGCCCATAATACGCCCCTATTTCCCGAATGATAGCGGTGAACAGTTCTGGACGGGATCTGGCCGAACTGGTACCGAGTCAAGGCGTGGCACATGCGCGTTGCGTTCTCCACGCATGCGCAGACGCCGTAAACACGCGATCCGAAAGTATGCGGTAAAGTCCGCGTCAATCAGAATAAGGGCCTAGATCTGAGACGACTCAATCAGTTCATAGAGGTAAAATCCTTCAAGATGGACAGCATCAAATCAGTGATACTGGACTTAAGTCAAAAGGACTTCATGGCGTCAATAGATCTCAAAGACGCCTACTTGCACGTCCCAATTTGCATAAGCCATCGAAGATATCTAAGGTTCAGACTGATGGGCAAAAGTTATCAGTTCAACGCCCTACCATTTGGGTTGGCGACATCCCCGAGAACATTCTCCAAAGTGCTGGTCGTGTTGGTAGCCGCATTAAGACAGAGCGGGATAAGACTTTTTCCTTACCTCGACGACATTCTAATAGTCGCAGACTCCGAGGAGAAGGCCCAAGAGCACACAGACAGGGTGGTGCAGTGCCTCTTGGAACACGGCTGGCTGGTGAACTACAAAAAGAGCCAGCTTGTTCCGGCTCAGGAGATAACGTACCTAGGGGTAGTAGTCAATACAAAGGAGCAAAAAAAATTTCCTTAACAGAAGTCAGAAGGAAAAAGTTAATCCACCAAGTAAAAAACCTGAGAGGAAGACGTGTTGCATCCTCACGAGGTTGCATGGAGGTACTAGGCCTGATGGCATCGGCGATAGAGGTAGTTCCTTGGGCAAGATTTCATACAAGGAAGCTGCAGGGCTGTTTCCTCCTACAGTGGAACAAAAATTCAAAGGACCTGTCCCAAAAAATAATCCTGTCCACAAGGGCCAAACAAGACTTAGACTGGTGGGCAGTAGAAAACAGGCTGACAGCAGGAAGATATTTTGGCACAAAACCTCAGGTTATGCTGACCACGGACGCCAGCGAAACAGGCTGGGGAGCAACCTGCAATTATCAGGTGGCCCAAGGAAAATGGCAACAAGACTGGAAGGAAGCTCACTCCAATCTGCGGGAAATGGAGGCGGTGGTCAGAGCCTGCAGGTGGTTTCAGAACCAATTACAAGGGACAGAACTGATCGTGAGGACCGACAACCAGGTGGTAGTGGCCTATGTGAATCGACAGGGGGGCACACGAAGCAGAGCATTGATGGATGTGGCCACCAAACTGTTCGAGTGGGCGGAAGCCTGGGTTCTGAGCATCACGGCAGTTTACCTAGCAGGGAAAGAAAATGTGGTGGCAGACCAATTAAGCAGGGTAGAATGCCTGCCAGGAGAATGGGGCCTCAACCAAAAGGTATTCGAGAAGCTGGTGCAAAGATGGGGACGTCCACAGGTAGACCTTATGGCAACGGCAAGAGTCAAAAAAGTACCCAGATTTTTTGCCAGGTTCTGGGAGCCGATGGCAGAACAAGTAGATGCCCTGTCGGTGCCATGGGACATAGAGAGGGCTTATGTTTTTCCCCCAATACCGATGATCCAGAAGCTACTGAAGAAACTGCAGAGGGAGAGGATCGAAGTAATAGTGATCCTGCCATATTGGCCTCGCAGGGCATGGTTCAATACGGATCAGAAGTTGGCAATAGACGATCCGTGGACACTACCTTCAACCAAGGATCTGCTTGTACAAGGAGAAGTATACAAGGAGCAGCCGGAATCGTGGAAACTGACGGCTTGGTTGCTGAAGTCGGGAGTCTAAAAGCTAAGGGGTTCAGTGAAGGTGTAGTGGAGACCTTGCTGAAGGCAAGAAAGCCGGTGACCATGAAGGTGTACTATAGAGTTTGGAAGAAGTATGCGTCTTGGTCGAAGGAGAATAGGAAGAATCCTCGTAGTATAGTTACCATACTTTCCTTCCTACAGGAAGGGCTGCAAATGAACCTCTCCCCGAGTACTCTGAAGGTGCAGGTCTCAGCAATATCATGCATCCTGGATTGGGACATAGCCAAGAACAGGTATGTACAAAGATTCATGCAAGCAGTAAAACGAATCAAACCGAGGGTAAGAAGTCCAATACCTTCGTGGGACTTGAATCTGGTGCTAGGGGTACTTACAGAATCTCCGTTTGAGCCACTACAAGAGGTGGCCTTGAAGTTTATGTCATGGAAAGTATTATTTCTAGTGGCCATGACCTCAGCGCGTAGGGTATCAGAACTCCAAGCACTGTGGATAAAAGAGCCATACTTCAAAATTTATACGGATAAAGTAGTCTTAAGGACTAACCCAATGTTTGTACCGAAGGTGACGTCAGAGTTCCATATCAATCAGGAGATTATATTGCCTACGTTCTGCACAAATCCGACGAATAGCAAAGAAAGCAGGTTGCACTGTCTTGACTTGGTCAGAGCCCTGTCCATTTACAAGCAAAGGACGGCCGAGTTTCGTAAAGCCGACAATTTATTTATATTGTCAGAGGGAGAAAGAAAAGGGCAAAGAGCCTCTAAACAGACTTTATCAAGGTGGATTAAGAGTTGTGTCCGACAAGCATATGTCATAAGACAACAGGAGCCACCAGAAGGGTTTAAAGCACACTCAACGCGATCAATGGCGTCGTCGTGGGCAGAGAAAGGATCTGCATCACTGACAGAAATTTGCAAGGCCGCAGGATGGTCTTCACCGCACACGTTTACGAAGCATTACAGAATAGACGTCTGGTCTTCCGCAGATGCTAAGTTTGGGAGGAAGATCCTGAGTGCGGCGGTAAATTAAAACGTGAAGAAACGTTCTATTTGAGTTAAGCATTATATGGCCGGCGGCCGGTTCCTAAGTTATACGTGAGTATACCCTCCCTATGAAATACAGTACTGCTTGGGCATGACCCATTCATGTTGGCTGCCATGGCGGAGGCAGAGGAAATACCGGGTTATTACTTGCAGTCCACCAATATGGGTTGAAGACATAGGGCCTTATTCTGGTTAGGTCGGTGCAACGTACGTATGGTCCGTTTCACCGTACGTTTCCCGTACGCGGACGGTGAGCGTAAGTCCGCCCACAGAACAGCCGCATACGGACGGTCACAAACACCGACAATGGGGAGTGGCGTACACTTGAGCGTACGCCACTGTATACCGACGGATCTCCTCTTAGCCACCGATAGCTGGCATACAACACAGCGTACGCCACCGTATACGGACGGGTCTCGTCCGTTTTCACACCGACATCTTCCGTATATCTGAGCGTACGCCACAGTGCATGGATGGGTCTCGCCTTTTTTCAATGGAAAACTCAGCGTGCGTCACCGATCGTGAGAGTGAGCGTAAGTCCGTGCACGGTGGCATACCCTTCACATATATGTCACCGAAAATCTTCCCTTTCAACTATAATTAAGACAATTAATTAATTATTTTAACTGTTATTCAATAATTGTTTTCTATTAACTCAATTGTCTACCTTAATAACCACCCTAATAAAACAACGTTTTAACCCTCATTACATGTATATTTATTATGTTCTTATGTTGCATTTTAATCACTATCTATGTGTCCCCACATTGGTTTTACTTTTAAATAAAGTTATGTTGGTGTTACAGTGAAAAAGTTGACACATGTCGACTTCTGTGAATTGAGTGTCCTGCTTTTTAAAGTATACAAAAACACTTACTGAATGGGTGTAGATGGTTATAAAATAACTAACTTGACATATATAAGCAGGTCTTAGAATAAATCTTACCTAAAATTAAAACAACCTTTACATGTAGAGAAGTGTAGAAAGATATGCTTCCAATGTGTTTGAGGGCTGTGTGTGGCTTGCAGGTAGTGAAATCATGGATTTCACTTAATAGGCTGCAGCATTGCTTATTACATTCAGGTGTAGTAATCAGCATTAATTAGCAGACCCAGGCGTCCGCTCTCATGCGGTATCTCTATGGCTGGTCTGGAGCTATCTTTGGCGTCCGCCTGTTTTTGGCCCAAAATGCACGGTGCGTTCGCGGATCGAGCGGTTGTAGCACCGTACATTTTTGGTGCACACCCCTGTGTACGCCCATGTTTACGCCTAGTTTTCCTTATTATTCCGGCCGCTCCCCTAAAAACGCCCCCATGCTGCCCACAATGACCGTACTCTTGCGGACAGGTTTTTATGCACGGAGAGACCCGTCCGTGAGCGGTGTGAGGTCGCCGCACCTGCGCATTGCGAAAGCTACACATACGCAGATGGAAAAAAAACCCGATCGGCCCGTATACGGTCTAACCGTACCGAGCAGAATAAGGCCCATAGTGTAGACCTGGCAAGAAGTCACAGCTTAAGAAAGCAGAGGTAAATGGCATAAGAATTTTTTTAATTCATAATATCAATACTGTTTTTAATATATGCTTTCATTTTGATAACACATGGTAGCAGATGGTGGTCAATGGAAAATATTTTCTGCTAGCCTCCTGGATCCCATCTCAGTAGGACTTCATGGTGGGTTTTTTAGCAACTTTGGTCAAATACACCGTATAGTGCAGTGGTTTTCAACCACTGTGCCGTGGCACACTAGTGTGCCTTGAGCTGTTCTCAAGTGTGCCCCCAGATCTAGAGATGCACAAACCAGTTTACAGCCATCACCAGTTCAGTTGTTATTTACTGGTCTCTTCTTATCATGTAAAAAGCCAATGTATTTTATTTTTGATAGTTCATAAACAAATTCATATTTTTTCTCTTTTTCTTTGATGACTTCTGATTGATTTATATATAATGGAACAGTTTCTATTTAATATTTTATATAGGATATGTGTCAACGGGATCATTATTTCTGTATTATTATGCAACTGTTTTAAAACCACATCATTCTTGATTATCATCATCTGCTGAGTTCATCACTACAATTACTTCACCTTGTACCATCTTCATGTGTAAAATGCCAAATGTTTTTTTCATAAAAATTAGGTTTGTTAAAGATTTGGACCTATTTTTTATAGCTTTATATTCTTTACACAAAACTATTATTTCAGTAAAACATTATCTGTTACGCACAAATGTAAATTTAGTTTTAAACATTTAAATGTAACTTTAATTGAAGTACTCAATTAATTCTACCAAGAAGCAAATAATTTTTAGGCACAATTTTACCAAATTATATTTTGCATTCTTATTTCCATACAAAATGTCAGATTAAGTTTATAGAAATATTTCAAATGTTATAGATTTTCAAATCATTTATTAAAAAAAGGGGATTCTTCATCTGAGGTTAATTGATGGGAAGGTAAGCTATACACCACCCTTTTCTGTTTTTTACTTTACATAATATTTTTTTTACAAAAATTTGTATTTTTTGTGAGAAATTATTTAAAAAAAAAAAGTTGTGAATGTCCTGCAAATTATTAAATCAGTCATTAGTGTTCAATATATAAACATATCTAGCTCTTTCTTTCTGAATGGTCCCCATTCAACTATACAGAACTTGTCTAATTAATTTTTGCAAATCATAGACATGAAATGTTCAGATACAGTACCATTGGAATAGGTTGTAGACATGTAGTACCTTGGGATCTGATTAAGGATTTGCAGCCCCATAGGAGTATGTTCTCCTAGCACCCCCTTCTCTCTAATGCTGCTTTCACATTGCCTAAACGTTTAAGATCCGCTATTTCAAAACGGATCTGAGCCATTAAACCCCTTTCACATTGCAGGTGAAAACCGTTAAAAATAGCATTTAATACCATCCACACATTCAACCCGTTTAATCCCCAAGGGACACGTTTTAAGCCATAAAAATAGAGCCGTTCACACTGCCAAAGAAAAGGCTCTGAAATGGGTAGGACACTGCTTTTTAACCATTTAACAAATACCGGTATTTGTTAAACGGTTAAAGCACCCTGGAATCTTCACACTGCAGCTCTACCCTCTTTTAACCCCTTCCTGACAGAGCTAGTTTTTGCGTTCCTGACAGAGCCATTTTTTTCAAATCTGACATGTCTCACTTAAGTGGGGATAACTTTTTTTTGCTTTTACTTATCCCAGTGATTTTGAGATTGTTTTTTCGTGACACATTGTACTTCAAATTAGTGGTAAATTTGGGTCGATACAGTCTGTGTTTTTTTGTGAAAAATACCAAAATGTCGTGAAAAAATGGAAAATTTAGCGATTTGCAAAATGTTAAATTTTCTGCTTGTGAGACAAATAATCATACCACTCAAAATAGTTAATAACTAACATAGACCATATGTCTACTTTATGTTTCCATCATTATTTCAACTTCCTTTTAATTTTTTTGGACACTAGGAGGCTTACAATATGAATAGCAAATTCTCAAATTTTCAAGAAAATTTCAAACACTGATTTTTTTAGGGACCAGTTCAGTTCTGATATGACTTTGAGGGACTTGTATGTGAGACACCCCCATAAATGATGCCATTTCAAAAACTGCACCCCTCACAGTATTCAAAACAGCATTTTGGAAGTTTGTTAACCCTTTAGGTGTTTCACAGGAATTAAAACAAAGTGTAGGTGAAATTTCAAAATTTCATTTTTTTTGCAGATTTGCAATTTTAATACATTTTTCTAAGGAACACAGTACATTTTACTAGAGAAATGTGACTAAAAATTGATTCCCCCAATTCTTTTGTTTTCAAAAATATCCTATATGTGGCCCTAGTGTGCACGTTGACCAAACCACAGGCTTCATAATAGACGGAGCACCTACTTGATTTTGGAGCCTCCTTTTTATGAGATTATTTTTTAGGCACCATGTAGGTTTCTAGGCACCATAAGATGCTAAAATTTAGGAACCCCCCCACAAGTTACCCCATTTTGCAAACTACACCCCTCAGGGAATTCATCTAGGGGTATAGTGTACATTTCAAACCCCCAGGGGTTGCACCAATTTTGATACAACTGGGCAGTGAAAATGAAAAATTACATTTTTTACACAAAAATGCAGTTCTGGCTCAAAATTTTTCATTTTCACAAGGAATGAAGGAGACAAAGCACCCCAAAATCTGTGCCCCAATTTCTCCCGAGTACCGCAATGCCTCACATGTGACCAAAAAATACCAGTTGGGTGCATGGCAGGACTCAGAAGGGAAGGAGTGATTTTTGGATTTTGCAGCTCAGATTCTGGTGGAATTTTGGTGGGTGCTATGTCGCATTAGCAAGACCCCCCAAGCACCAATACAGTGGAACCCCCCCACAAGTGACCCCATTTTGCAAACTACACCCCTCAGGGAATTCATCTAGGGGTATAGTGTACATTTCAAACCCCCAGGGGTTTCACCAATTTTGATACAAGTGGGCAGTGAAAATGAAAAATTACATTTTTTTACACAAAAATGCAGTTCTGGCTCAAAATTTTTCATTTTCAGAAGGTATGAAGGAGAAAAAGCACCCCAAAATCTGTGCCCCAATTTCTCCCGAGTACGGCAATGCCTCACATGTGAACAAAAAATACCAGTTGGGTGCATGGCAGGACTCAGAAGGGAAGGAGTGATTTTTGGATTTTGCAGCACAGATTTTGGTGGAATGAATGGTGGGTGCTATGTTGCACCAATACAGTGGAACCCCCCCACAAGTCACCACATTTTGCAAAGTACACCCCTCAGGGAATTCATCTAGGGGTATAGTGTACATTTCAAACCCCCAGGGGTTTCACCAATTTTGATACAAGTGGGCAGTGAAAATGAAAAATTACATTTTTTTACACAAAAATGCAGTTCTGGCTCAAAATTTTTCATTTTCAGAAGGTATGAAGGAGAAAAAGCACCCCAAAATCTGTGCCCCAATTTCTCCCGAGTACGGCAATGCCTCACATGTGACCAAAAAATACCAGTTGGGTGCATGGCAGGACTCAGAAGGGAAGGAGTGATTTTTGGATTTTGCAGCTCAGATTCTGGTGGAATTTTGGTGGGTGCTATGTCGCATTAGCAAGACCCCCCAAGCACCAAGACAGTGGAACCCCCCACAAGTGACCCCATTTTGCAAACTACACCCCTCAGGGAATTCATCTAGGGGTATAGTGTACATTTCAAACCCCCAGGGGTTTCACCAATTTTGATACAAGTGGGCAGTGAACATGAAAAATTACATTTTTTTACACAAAAATGCAGTTCTGGCTCAAAATGTTTCATTTTCAGAAGGTATGAAGGAGAAAAAGCACCCCAAAATCTGTGCCCCAATTTCTCCCGAGTACGGCAATGCCTCACATGTGACCAAAAAATACCAGTTGGGTGCATGGCAGGACTCAGAAGGGAAGGAGTGATTTTTGGATTTTGCAGCTCAGATTCTGGTGGAATTTTGGTGGGTGCTATGTCGCATTAGCAAGACCCCCCAAGCACCAAGACAGTGGAACCCCCCCACAAGTGACCCCATTTTGCAAACTACACCCCTCAGGGAATTCATCTAGGGGTATAGTGTACATTTCAAACCCCCAGGGGTTTCACCAATTTTGATACAAGTGGGCAGTGAACATGAAAAATTACATTTTTTTACACAAAAATGCAGTTCTGGCTCAAAATTTTTCATTTTCAGAAGGTATGAAGGAGAAAAAGCACCCCAAAATCTGTGCCCCAATTTCTCCCGAGTACGGCAATGCCTCACATGTGAC
>NC_139223.1:174676936-174871936 GCF_055691185.1 Crinia signifera | reverse complement strand
TGAAAGGGCCAGCCAATCAGATCCTGCCAAACTTCAAACCCAGCCTGTGACATGACAGAGTGATAATGGACCAGCCAATCGGCACCTATCATCCACCACTATCACTTGTTAAGGCTTAGTACATCTGGCCCTTGATTCTGGAACTACCACCCTGCGCTTAGGTCACATCCCTTGTAGAGAGATCTGATGTTTATTCCCATCTTCCCTGTTGGATCGTCTTTTCTGACAGTGGATTAAGCTCTGGAATTCTTAATGATTCGCTTTTCCGTTCTGGAGAAATGAGAATTTAGTGGAGTCTTACATACAACATCAGAACATGTCATACATAGTGTTCATTCTAGCACCCGCCATATTTGAAAACCCATGCAGTTCCTCTTCTCTGCCTGGGGTGTCGCTGTCTGCTGTGGTGCTTCTAGCACAGTGTGATCTGTATATCAGCACTGATATGCACACCAGATTTGTGTTAGAAACACCACAGCAGACAGCGACACCCCAGGCAGAGAAGAGGAACTGCATGGGTTTTCAAATATGGCGGGTGCTAGAATGAACACTAATACATTTATATAAAGGTTGGTGCAACATTTCCAAAATATGTAGTTTGGTTTCTTTTCAGCCAGATTGTACATATCCAAATGTGCACGATCACCTATTGCTATAAAACCACCTGTAAAAATGAAATCACTGGCTTCACACTGGGAAAGTACACTAAATACTATGTGTGCACACGTGAGACACCGTATGCCACAATTACAGAGCGGATTGCCCCCAAGGGCGCTCTGGCAGCAATGGGCTGCTGGACTGTTCACCAGGAACCGGTAAATTGGCTTGCAAATCCTTTTAATATTACTGCTCTCTAACTATTGGAGCCAAGAAAATGATGGCACGGTCCCACACAACAGCTGAGGCAGGCGTTCCTAAACTTCATTATCTCAGCGATTTTCCAACAGGTTGATAAATGCAGCCGCGCGCCGCAGTTTCACAGTGGCTGAAGGTTTCAACATAAGAAAAGGCATTTTCGAGTCGATATATATATATATATATAATCTATGAGACATCTGTAAAGTTGTATGTGCTGTACAAATCCTACAAACTAAGCAAAAGATTTACAAACAAAAGAGAACCGGACCACTCCACCATAAGGAGGACAGTCAGAGAAAACCTCTACTGACCATGCGCTCTCTAGGAGCCTGCACGTCTCTATGTCATGTTGACGGAAATGATAAGCACGGGTACGGAACCTTTGATCTATAAATCAGTTTTCCCATAAAATCCCAAGACATTGCATACTATTGCAAATTTGCTACATACCCATACACATAAGGTATATCATTACATGGTGTATCAAATTTGCTACAGAGCGTTTTTTCAAAATAAAAGCTTTTATTTTATTTTTGCCTGTGATGTTTTTCATTATTTTTCCTTGTCAGTAAAATACACAAGCAGCACGAAAAAATAAACCATGCAACGAAGGGCTAAAGATCTAGCTAAATAAAGGGTCTGTGCTCTTCATCATGTATTTATACAGCACCACCTTACTCCCAATATGGAGAATGGCTAATCGCTCACATCAGACCGCAAGTTAAGCAGAGCCCCTTATCTGGAAACCGCCACGTCCCAAGCTTTCAGGATAATCGGTCACAACCCTGTGCTTCCAGCATGCAAAAGTAGAAATTATTTTTAAGCACAAACCTTAAGCCTCGCCGAGTGTGAAACAAGGAGAGCATTTAAACATTAGGAGCGCCTCCCAGCCACTACAAAAACCAGGTGAAGGCGCTTGGAGTACAATCAGTACAATGGAGGTTATAAATCAGGCCACCTAATGATTATATAAGTTTTACACAGCAACCAAGCAGCTTCCATATTTCAAATATCTAATATATGTAAACTCTAAAATGATTGGTATAATCTGACTGGTTGCTATGGGTAACGTCTTCACTGTTTAGAAGGCTTGATACTTCCACAACAGCGGGATGTCAGCACTCTACAAGAACCATCACAGAACAAAACAACGAATACACCGATGCTGTTGCCCAATGGAAACACCTCCTCCCATTTAAAATACAAAATTATTTGAATGTTTAAAGGTTTATTGAGCAGGTGACATAAACTGTCTGCATGCACTAAAATCTTGGGTCTGACTTGGGATTTGGAACCCATAACCAACCAGGTCAGACCCGGAAAAGACCCCTTTTCCCACTGTGGTTCCGACCAAAGACATTCCTGGGTCGGAATCGTTCACATTGCACAAGAGGTGCAATCTCGCTTCGTCCGGCGCTTGGAGAAGACATCTCTAGAATCTGGACAATCCGGGGGATCAGGTCCAGTCAGTCAATATTGCCTGCCCCCCACAATGTGTATTTTCTGACAAAGATAAATGAGATGCAACATTGAGGGGGTATTGAATCACCGGCGACCCTCTCCCAAAGGGGGAGATGGCCGCTGGGCCCTATTCAATGAGGTCTTCCTCGACAGCACTGAACAGGGGAGCTCGGCAGAAGGAGCCCGACTTCGCAAGCTGTTGGGCTCGTTCTGCCGAGAAAGGCCGGGAAGTGATGAGCTTTCTGCTGCAGCTAGCCTCTTCCCGGCCGCAGCTTGCGGCCCCGCCCCCTTCCGGCCCCACTGCAGGCAGGACATTGCATCCCGCCTGCAAATTCTCGGTCGAGCTGACCGAAAACGGGACAGGGTCAAGGCTATCGAGCAAGCTCGACAGCTGTGATCCCAGATTGAATACCCACCTGAATGTGCAACATTTCTACTGATACTTAGACACAATAACAATAATTTTTTTACGACTATTAATAAACAAGTATCCGTTACATACCGTCAGCCATTGTTTTCGTGATTATACCTATTGGGGGAAAAAGAAAAAAAAACACGTAAGTGTTTGGTACATACAAAAACAACATAAAACATTATCAGGCATGCACGATAGCAAGTATTCCTACGTATGGTCTTCAAACAGCTTATTCCCAAACTTCTCTAACTTTGTTCTCAAGGCTGAAATTTCCCGATACTTTGTAAAAGTACAAAAATATATATTTTGGCTGGAGATGAAGCATTTGTTGAATAAAGAGCGGAATTCTTTCATCAATGGACCCATGAGTTGCTCTGTTCAAACACATTGGGATGACGGGTGTGTGTGTGTGTGTGGGGGTGTACAATCCAGCTTCTGCCACTCATTGCATTGTCCACCATTGGACTACTGCAAGAGAGGAAGGATATTCAAATAAATAATAATTTTTGAGGTGTAGTACCACCAGTGCCCACTAGAGGCCACTCGACAGACCAAATTACTCCTTAACAGAAAGTGAAACCAAAATGATCTGCTGGCTATGGAGACAGGGAGCTATGAAGACAGGGATTGGAGGTAGGAGCAGATTATCGTTAAGACTATAATTAGCTTCAAATAAAAATTTGCATCTCACCAAGAAGTAGCGACACCGGCTTCACCCCACCGGGTCACTTGTAGGAAAAACCATAGTGATCGGTGCTTCTCACTAGAGGCTGGCACTATGCATTAAGAACCAATGATCTTTTGATACGGTTACTGTATAACAATGTTTGTACGGATAGCCTACGCTTCTGGTTACAGGCGGTAATCCTTATTGTACTCCCGCACTACCATAAACATTCGTATTGGGAGCCAACAGAAGAAATAAAGTTGCGGAAAAAGCAATGAATAAAATGGTAAGACGGCAAAGACGTGCTGAAAACCACTTTAGGTCATCGTCAGACATTATAAGAGGAGTAAGCGTATTCAGCAAAGTGAAAGTCTTGATTACCAGTCATTTACCATGGCGTTGAAATGCAGATGAGAATAATAGCAGCGTTTCATATCATGCCTGGCTAAACCTCGCGGTAATGAATACATTTTTCAAGACTCATTTTCCAATGTGGAATAAAATGGCTTTGTGTTCAAGGCTACGTTATCCAACAAAATGTGAATAATTCATTGTACCGATCTCTGAAGATCTATGGCCAGAGACTGTATTTCAGGGACAGCCGGTAAATTTTATGGGCTCACAGGGTCAAGGAAATGAAGAGCAAAAGAATTATAGGTTTGATGTAGCAGAAATTCTGCCTATATATAAAGGAAGATGACAGATGAAATACAAGTCGGTCTTGTAGATACGGTTTTGTGTAGATAAGAACTTTGGCAAAACTTTAAAACAAGGCATTGTGCTTTTATGTTTGGGAAACCACTTTAGGTTGCAGAGGTGGTAGCTCGCCACCCATCCCAACGCCCGAATACATATCCGATGCAGAGTGGATCAAAATTGAGTGGGTATCCACTTAATAGCTCTTAAGTGTATAGACCAGGGGAGTCCAAACCCATCCTCAAGATCTAGTACCAACAGTTCATGTGTCTCTGGGAACCTGTGGATCTATAGTAGGAATGAATGCAGCAGGTTTGAAAATGTGACAGTTAGTAATGACTACAGCTGTGCACCAGCTAGGTGATCTGGGGAATGTGACAGTTAGTAATGACTACAGCTGTGCACCAGCTAGGTGATCTGGGGGATGTGACAGTTAGTAATGACTACAGCTGTGCACCAGCTAGGTGATCTGGGGAATGTGACAGTTAGTAATGACTACAGCTGTGCACCAGCTAGGTGATCTGGGGGATGTGACAGTTAGTAATGACTACAGCTGTGCACCAGCTAGGTGATCTGGGGAATGTGACAATTAGTAATGACTACAGCTGTGCACCAGCTAGGTGATCTGGGACATGTGACAGTTAGTAATGACTACAGCTGTGTACCAGCTAGGTGATCTGGGAAATGTGACAATTAGTAATGACTGCACCTGTGCACCAGCTAGGTGATCTGGGAAATGTGACCATTAGTAATGACTACAGCTGTGCACCAGCTAGGTGATCTGGGACATGTGACAGTTAGTAATGACTACAGCTGTGCACCAGCTAGGTGATCTGGGAAATGTGACAGTTAGTAATGACTACAGCTGTGCACCAGCTAGGTGATCTGGGGAATGTGACCATTAGTAATGACTACAGCTGTGCACCAGCTAGGTGATCTGGTGAATGTGACCGTTAGTAATGACTACAGCTGTGCACCGGCTAGGTGATCTAGGAAATGTGACAGTTAGTAATGACTACAGCTGTGCACCAGGGAATGTGACAGTTAGTAATGACTACAGATGTGCACCAGCTAGGTGATCTGGGAAATGTGACAGTGAGTAATGGCTACAGCTGTGCACCAGCTAGAGGATCTGGGAAATGTGACCGTAAGTAATGACTACAGCTGTGCACCAGCTAGGTGATCTGGGAAATGTGACAGTTAGTAATGACTACAGCTGTGCACCGGCTAGGTGATCTGGGAAATGTGACCGTAAGTAATGACTACAGCTGTGCACCAGCTAGGCGATCTGGGGAATGTGACAGTTAGTAATGACTACAGCTGTGCACCGGCTAGGTAATTTGGAAAACGTGGGCCATTGGTAGATCTCGGGGACTGGTTTGGCCACCCCTGGTCTAGATAGACAATAGGTCGACATGAATGTTTCATAATTTGGGGGACTTTTTCATGCACTAATTTGTGGTCCATGTGCTTAGGTGACGTAATTGACAAAAAAAAAACCCATGGACAACTCATGTCAACCTTTTGCTTCTGTTGACCTTTGATGTCAATTGACTACCAAAAACACTGCACATTTTTTAATCCGGAACATGTTTGTGTTACCCTGCACATCTCAGGAACACAGTTCAAGTACAGTAAAAACTCTCATTATATAATAAATAAAAGGCAAGTAGTAGTATTCCAAAGGACAACTGTGAATCAACGGATCTTGCAAAAGGAAGGGAAGAACCTATTTATAGAAAGTGTACTTAGAACTCCTACACTACAGCAGTTAATGGTGCATGGGACAAACAGAAGAATCATTTAAACATACTTAAGAAATCCAGCCCATGCCCCAGAGGATCTAACTAACGTGTCCTAATTCACCTGCCGCTTCTGCGCCGTAGATGCGAATAACACTCCGAAAACCGGCAGCGCCCCTCATAGCTTTGTACTTATTCCTTAACCTTTTGAGTACCAACATCTGTGAGACGTTCAAAATACCTGCTAAAAATACCAGCGTCGCTCACATGTGTTATATAAATTCAAATAACAAATGCTGTGTAAATAAAAGATGCTATTTCCTATAGAAAGTAAACATTACAGGTCATGACTATGAATAAACAGGTTTGCTTGGCAATATTTACACCTATTTCGACTAATTCACTTGGCGCTCAAAAAGTTAATATTGCATCGCAAAAAAGCGCTGCATTAAATGTCAGAATATTCTGGGAAAAAGATTCTGCGGGGACGCTGGGCATGGCTGTGGTAAGTCTGTGCCACCCCAAACGAGGCTGTGCGCTACTATCTGAAGACAGGGGTGTATGGACAGGTCTGTATTCTATTATGTTGCTTGACTTCAAAAGTTAAAGTGGCACCAATACTATGTGCAAAATGTGCCAGTGTTACCACTTATAAGTGCGGCTTTAAACGACGAAATCAAACACCATCGAATCGGTGAAATTAGGCAAACTGCAGCTAATGTATTGGAGAACGTTTACTCCAAGGTGTTCAGTACTGTGTAAGGAAGGACCATAACACGGAAGAGCACATAGGGGGTTATTTTGGTTCACTCTTTCTGACAAATTCCTTCTTAGATGGACAAAACCATGTGCACTGCAGGGGGGCAGATGTAAAATGTGCAGAGAGAATTACATTTGTGTGAGTAATTTTGTTTCTGTGCAGGGTAAATACAGCCTGCTTTAGTTTTACAGTGCACTATAGATCTCACTTTGAAGTAAAACCCCACCCAAATCTAACTCTCTGCACAAGTAACATCTACCACACCTGCAGTGCACATGGTTTTGTCCATCCAAGGAGGAATTTGTCAGAAAGAGTGAACCAAAATAACCCCCATAGTCAGCAGTAGGGACGAACGATACTACACATGAATATTTATATAGTCAACTATAACGTTCTGTTTGGCTTCAATGGTCTAGTACTTCCCGATCTAGCAGACAGCTGGGTTACGGGTCACAATACAATCTCAGTTTAGGTTATTGCTATTTTAGCATTTAGAATTTCAAAATTGACAACTGATATATGGTTAACAGCCAATAAAGCCTTTCAGTGCCAGGCACAGTTATGTGCTCACTGAGATAGATAGATAGATAGATAGATAGATAGATAGATAGATAGATGTCACACAGCCCTGCATCTCACCCTATTGTTGGGACTCGTTCCTAAGAAGGTGGACTGGCTTTAGGGGCCAACATTGAAGGCTGTAAGATGGGGACAGTTCAGCCACAAAGTATTTCCCTAATCATGTAGAGGTGACTACATGCTCATAGTGGGCTGGGCAAATAATTATCTGACCTGTCTCCACAGCCCCAAAACGTGCAGAGTTGGGGGCATGTGAGGACAGAGGATGAAAGTCCGAGGCAGCAAAAAGTATTTCCAGTTGACAATTATATTTTGACTACAAAATTTATTCATATCAGCAAAAGTGTACAGATTAGCAGGGAAGTGATAAATGTGCCCAAACCTTGGGCAGCAGCTGGTATAATGGTTAGCATTACTGCCTCACAGCACTGAGGCCATGGGTTCTATTCCCACCATGTGTTATATATACGGGGCAGTACGGACGGTGTAATGGTTACATTACTGCCTCACAGCACTGAGGCCATGGGTTCTATTCCCACCATGTGTTATATATACGGGGCAGTACGGATGGTGTAATGGTTAGCATTACTGCCTCACAGCACTGAGGCCATGGGTTCTATTCCCACCATGTGTTATATATACAGGGCAGTACGGATGGTGTAATGGTTAGCATTACTGCCTCACAGCACTGAGGTCATGGGTTCTATCCCCCCATGTGTTATATATACGGGGCAGTACGGACGGTGTACTGGTTAGTATTACTGCCTCACAGCACTGAGGCCATGGGTTCTATTCCCACCATGTGTTATATATACGGGGCAGTACGGACGGTGTAATGGTTACATTACTGCCTCACAGCACTGAGGCCATGGGTTCTATTCCCACCATGTGTTATATATACGGGGCAGTACGGATGGTGTAATGGTTAGCATTACTGCCTCACAGCACTGAGGCCATGGGTTCTATTCCCACCATGTGTTATATATACGGGGCAGTACGGACGGTGTAATGGTTACATTACTGCCTCACAGCACTGAGGCCATGGGTTCTATTCCCACCATGTGTTATATATACGGGGCAGTACGGACAGTGTAATGGTTATAGCATCACTGCCTCACAGCACTGAGGCCATGGGTTCTATTCCCACCATGTGTTATATATACGGGGCAGTACGGATGGTGTAATGGTTATATTACTGCGTCACAGCGCTGAGGTCGTGGGTTCTATTCCCACCATGTGTTATATATATACACGGGGCAGTACGGATGGTGTAATGGTTAGCATTACTGCCTCACAAGACTGAGGTCATGGGTTCTATTCCCACCATGTGTTATATATACGGGGCAGTACGGACGGTGTAATGGTTAGCATTACTGCCTCACAGCACTGAGGTCATGGGTTCTATCCCCACCATGTGTTATATATACGGGGCAGTACGGACGGTGTAATGGTTAGCATTACTGCCTCACAGCGCTGAGGTCATGGGTTCTATCCCCACCATGTGTTATATATACAGGGCAGTACGGACGGTGTAATGGTTAGCATTACTGCCTCACAGCGCTGAGGTCATGGGTTCTATCCCCACCATGTGTTATATATACAGGGCAGTACGGATGGTGTAATGGTTACATCACTGCCTCACAGCGCTGAGGTCATGGGTTCTATCCCCACCATGTGTTATATATACGGGGCAGTACGGACGGTGTAATGGTTAGCATTACTGCCTCTCAGCACTGAGGTCATGGGTTCTATCTCCCACCATGTGTTATATATACGGGGCAGTACGGACGGTGTAATGGTTACATTACTGCCTCACAGCACTGAGGTCATGGGTTCTATCCCCACCATGTGTTATATATACGGGGCAGTACGGATGGTGTAATGGTTAGCATTACTGCCTCACAGCACTGAGGTCATGGGTTCTATCCCCCCATGTGTTATATATACGGGGCAGTACGGACGGTGTACTGGTTAGTATTACTGCCTCACAGCACTGAGGCCATGGGTTCTATTCCCACCATGTGTTATATATACGGGGCAGTACGGACGGTGTAATGGTTACATTACTGCCTCACAGCACTGAGGCCATGGGTTCTATTCCCACCATGTGTTATATATACGGGGCAGTACGGATGGTGTAATGGTTAGCATTACTGCCTCACAGCACTGAGGCCATGGGTTCTATTCCCACCATGTGTTATATATACGGGGCAGTACGGACAGTGTAATGGTTATAGCATCACTGCCTCACAGCACTGAGGCCATGGGTTCTATTCCCACCATGTGTTATATATACGGGGCAGTACGGATGGTGTAATGGTTATATTACTGCCTCACAGCGCTGAGGTCGTGGGTTCTATTCCCACCATGTGTTATATATATACGGGGCAGTACGGACGGTGTAATGGTTAGCATTACTGCCTCACAGCACTGAGGTCATGGGTTCTATTCCCACCATGTGTTATATATACGGGGCAGTACGGACGGTGTAATGGTTAGCATTACTGCCTCACAGCGCTGAGGTCATGGGTTCTATCCCCACCATGTGTTATATATACAGGGCAGTACGGACGGTGTAATGGTTAGCATTACTGCCTCACAGCGCTGAGGTCATGGGTTCTATCCCCACCATGTGTTATATATACAGGGCAGTACGGATGGTGTAATGGTTACATCACTGCCTCACAGCGCTGAGGTCATGGGTTCTATCCCCACCATGTGTTATATATACGGGGCAGTACGGACGGTGTAATGGTTAGCATTACTGCCTCACAGCATTGCGGTCATGGGTTCTATCCCCACCATGTGTTATATATACGGGCAGTATGGATGGTGTAATGTTAGCATTACTCCCTCACAGCACTGAGGTCATGGGTTCCATTCCCACAATGGCCCTAACTGTGCGGAGTTTGTATATTCTCCCTGTGCTTGCGTGGGTTTACTCTGGTTTCCTCCCACAATCCAAAAATATACTGGTAGGCTAATTGGCTTCCAACATAATGAACCTATGAGTGAATGTGTGTGTGTGTACATGTGGTAGGGAATATAGGGGCAGATGTATTAACATGCTAATTTTCGTTTGTTATATATCAGGCCCCGCTTCTCCTGCATAACGTGGAGAAGTGGGCACTCGTTTCGCCACAATGTATTTACCCCCCCCCCTTTTGCTGATAAGGAGGGCAGTTATGCCCAGTGTTAACGCCTCTCCTTATCTGCGCCCCAGGCAGCCCTGCGCATGCGCATTTGAAAAAACCCTCTTCTCTACCCCTGGCCAGCTCGTTGGGCATGCGCAAGATCTTGCTAGCCCGGAGCCAGCACAGGGCTAGCGTTGTCCCTGCAGTGGGGATACGACCACGCTAGCCTTGGGCTGGCGTAGTGGCCAACGGGCGATGTATGCCAAAGAGGCTGGACACACATCGCCCAAGCCACTAATTCCAGAGGGGGATTGCAGGGGACCCAGCACCGCCGAGTGCGGTTAATACATCTGAAAAAACTTAATCCCCCCCCCCCCACTCCAGTTATGCCCTTATCGCTACATCTGCCCCATAGATTGTAAGCTCCACGGGGGCAGGGACTGATGTGAATGTTCAAATATTCTCTGTACAGCGCTGCGGAATATGTATGCGCTATATAAATAACTGGTAATAAAACTATCAATCCCTGTAATCTGCCTTATGAGGCTAAAGTCGGCTAGAGCACATTCTGCCCGCAGTGTCGCTCAGTAGGATCACACACAGAAGGGTCAACCTATATTAGATCGACATATTGCGTCGACCACAGGACGACATGGCTTAGTGTGACACATGAAATAGGTCTACAGGGTTGGAAGATCGACACCAGCATTATGTAGAGGCCAAACCGGTCC
Organism: Crinia signifera; assembly: GCF_055691185.1. Classification (NCBI taxonomy): domain Eukaryota; kingdom Metazoa; phylum Chordata; class Amphibia; order Anura; family Myobatrachidae; genus Crinia; species Crinia signifera. Next base: position 174,860,893 of record NC_139223.1, on the reverse strand, counting down.
TCGAGATCTACCAACAGTCCACGTTTTCCAGATCACCTAGCTGGTGCACGGCTGTAGTCATTACTAACTGTCACATTTTCATACCTGCTGCATTCTATAGATCCACAGGTTGCCTGGAAAACATGCACCGTTGGTAGATCTTGAGGACAGGTTTGGCCACCCCTGATGTAGAGAATGGCTAGGTCGACAGTCAAAAGTTCGACGTGACATTTTCAAGGGGTTTTTTTTTAGTCCTGAATGTCGTCACGTACACCATCAAAGTATACCGCTGCGCTCATCGTGCTTTGGGCACTATTATATTCTCCCACAGCGTGGTGGTGGATGGTAGGTCATGAAATACCACCTGTCGGCACATGTCGGCTAAAAAAAACCAAACTCATGTGGTCGACCTATTAGATGTCAACCTAAAGACCATATCCCATGCGGAAGACCTAAAGTATTCTTAGACTTATAAGAGCCTTCTCAGATTTGGGTCTGATCATCTTTGAAGCCTCTCATATACTGTATAAGAATTACAAATGCTATTATCATACAGGAGATCAATTAGAAGTTACCCATGCTGGACCTAGCAGGTGATCGCTCTAATACAGGTAAACAGTAGTACACTCAAAGGAAAGGTGTGCCACCGTGTCAGATATTATACGCGACCATCTAAATGGCCCAAGTCCGTCAAGAAAGATATTGAATTAACGATCAGAGAAAATGATGCTAATGAAATAGGAAATGTAATTACTTTTAAGAGTACGATGTAGGTGAAATCAGGGGGTGGGGGACACCTCAACTAGCAAATTGGGTGCCGATTCATGGGTGCCGATTCATAAGCGGTTCTAATGAAACTCATTTAGGCAGATATTCAAGGACATTTAGTGCGCACTAGACAGCCCCAGTCTCCACGGCTGCTGTAAAACATTTCTGACAGCTGTAATTTGTGCCACGGGTCCCCGGTGTCTTTTCAGCTATGTACCACATTATTTCAATTTCATTCATGAACCGGGGACAGAAATGCGGCTAGGTTAAACGGGAACAGCATAATGCCAAACCCGATCGCTTCTGACAAGACTGCAAATAAGCCATTTAACCCAGGTCTCGTGCGGGGAACCTCATGTTATGGCACGGAGGCTGGTATTTCTTCTAACACATATGCCCTAGAACAGTGACAAGCAAACTTGCCGCAATCGGTTGTTGTGACCCTTTAAGGCACAGGAGGGTGGAACTCATCCTTCCAGCGCGAATAATGGGACTTTTTTTAAGCAACCCAATTAGGGCCCGGTTACAATTGCTTGTTTTCGCCCCTGCAGGGCGTCTAAACAAATGGTTTTTTACCGAAGCAATTCAAGTCTGTAGTTTAGATGCCCGTACCAGGAACTTAGATGCCCAGTGAAGAACTTAGATGGGTTTAGACGCCCTGTGCGGCTAAACCGGGAGTAGTCTGGCGCATTAACTATTTTAGACTGCTATAATATTTTAATTGACCTCACAGAATCAATGCTACAGACCTATCGATATAAAAATATAATGAGAGAGAGAGAGAGAGAGAGAGAGAGAGAGAGAGAGAGAGAGAGAGAGAGAGAGAGAGAGAGAGGGGGCAGAGGCCAGAGAGAGAGGGGGGGCAGAGGCGCGCGAGAGGGGGGGCAGAGGCGCGCGAGAGGGGGGGCAGAGGCGCGCGAGAGGGGGGGCAGAGGCGCGCGAGAGGGGGGGCAGAGGCGCGCGAGAGAGAGGGCAGAGGCGCGCGAGAGAGAGGGCAGAGGCGCGCGAGAGAGAGGGCAGAGGCGCGCGAGAGAGAGGGCAGAGGCGCGCGAGAGAGAGGGCAGAGGCGCGCGAGAGAGAGGGCAGAGGCGCGCGAGAGAGGGGCAGAGGCGCGAGAGAGGGGCAGAGGCGCGAGAGAGGGGCAGAGGCGCGAGAGAGGGGCAGAGGCGCGAGAGAGGGGCAGAGGCGCGAGAGAGGGGCAGAGGCGCGAGAGAGGGGCAGAGGCGCGAGAGAGGGGCAGAGGCGCGAGAGAGGGGCAGAGGCGCGAGAGAGGGGCAGAGGCGCGAGAGAGAGGCAGAGGCGAGAGAGAGAGGCGGGCAGAGGCAAGAGAGGCGGGCAGAGGCAAGAGAGGCGGGCAGAGGCAAGAGAGGCGGGCAGAGGCAAGAGAGACGGGGCCGAGGCGAGAGAGAGAGGCGGGCAGAGGCAAGAGGGAGACGGGGCAGAGGCAAGAGAGGCGAGAGCGAGAGAGAGAGGCAGAGGCGAGAGAGAGACGGGGCAGAGGCGAGAGAGAGACGGGGCAGAGGCGAGAGAGAGACGGGGCAGAGGCGAGAGAGAGACGGGGCAGAGGCAAGAGAGAGACGGGGCAGAGGCAAGAGAGAGACGGGGCAGAGGCAAGAGAGAGACGGGGCAGAGGCAAGAGAGAGACGGGGCAGAGGCAAGAGAGAGACGGGGCAGAGGCAAGAGAGACGGGGCAGAGGCAAGAGAGAGACGGGGCAGAGGCAAGAGAGAGACGGGGCAGAGGCAAGAGAGAGACGGGGCAGAGGCAAGAGAGAGACGGGGCAGAGGCAAGAGAGAGACGGGGCAGAGGCAAGAGGGAGACGGGGCAGAGGCAAGAGGGAGACGGGGCAGAGGCAAGAGGGAGACGGGGCAGAGGCAAGAGGGAGACGGGGCAGAGGCAAGAGGGAGACGGGGCAGAGGCAAGAGGGAGACGGGGCAGAGGCAAGAGGGAGACGGGGCAGAGGCAAGAGGGAGACGGGGCAGAGGCAAGAGGGAGACGGGGCAGAGGCAAGAGGGAGACGGGGCAGAGGCAAGAGAGGCGAGAGAGAGAGAGGGGGGGCAGAGGCGAGAGAGAGAGAGGGGGGGGCAGAGGCGAGAGAGAGAGGGGGGGCAGAGGCGAGAGAGAGAGAGGGGGGGCAGAGGCGAGAGAGAGAGAGGGGGGGCAGAGGCGAGAGAGAGAGGGGGGCAGAGGCGAGAGAGAGAGGGGGGGCAGAGGCGAGAGAGAGGGGGGGGGCAGAGGCGAGAGAGAGAGGGGGGGCAGAGGCGAGAGAGAGAGAGGGGGGGCAGAGGCGAGAGAGAGAGAGGGGGGGCAGAGGCGAGAGAGAGGGGGGGCAGAGGCGAGAGAGAGAGAGGGGGGGGCAGAGGCGAGAGAGAGAGAGGGGGGGCAGAGGCGAGAGAGAGAGAGGGGGGGCAGAGGCGAGAGAGAGAGAGGGGGGCAGAGGCGAGAGAGAGAGGGGGGCAGAGGCGAGAGAGAGAGGGAGGCAGAGGCAAAAGAGAGAGGGAGGCAGAGGCAAAAGAGAGAGGGGGGGCAGAGGCAAAAGAGAGAGAGGGGGGCAGAGGCAAAAGAGAGAGAGAGGGGGCAGAGGCAAGAGAGAGAGGGGGCAGAGGCAAGAGAGAGAGAGGGGAGAGAGGGGGGCAGAGGCGCGAGAGAGAGAGGGGGGCAGAGGCGCGAGAGAGGGGGGGCAGAGGCGCAAGAGAGAGAGAGGGGGGGGGCAGAGGCACAAGAGAGAGAGAGAGAGTGGGGCAGAGGCAAGAGAGAGAGAGAGGGGGGCAGAGGCAAGAGAGAGAAGGGGCAGAGCCGCGAGAGAGAGAGAGAGAGAGAGAGAAAGAGAGAGAGGGGGGGCAGAGGCGCGAGAGAGGGGGGCAGAGGCGCGAGAGAGGGGGGCAGAGGCGCGAGAGAGGGGGGCAGAGGCGCGAGAGAGGGGGCAGAGGCGCGAGAGAGGGGGGCAGAGGCGCGAGAGAGGGGGGCAGAGGCGCGAGAGAGGGGGGCAGAGGCGCGAGAGAGGGGGGCAGAGGCGCGAGAGAGGGGGGCAGAGGCGCGAGAGAGGGGGGCAGAGGCGCGAGAGAGGGGGGCAGAGGCGCGAGAGAGGGGGGCAGAGGCGCGCGAGAGGGGGGCAGAGGCGCGCGAGAGGGGGGCAGAGGCGCGCGAGAGAGAGGCAGAGGCGCGCGAGAGAGAGGCAGAGGCGCAAGAGAGGCAGAGGCGCAAGAGAGGCAGAGGCGCGCGAGAGGCAGAGGCGCGAGAGAGAGAGTGAGAGAGGCAAAGGCGAGAGAGAGGCAAAGGCGAGAGAGAGGCAAAGGCGAGAGAGAGGCATACACAGTAACAATGTATCAGCTTAGCCTTATATATTACTGGTAAAATACTTCCAAACAGAAAAAAAAACAACAGAAAAAGACCTCATTCACCTAATTATTTCCCAGTCAGGGAGCACCCAATTATTACCTAATGGAGGACACCTCCATGGCCACATTAACCGGCATAATAAGCACCTTCGCGCAGAGAACTAGATTTCTGCAGACCAATGAATCAGTCGCTGTACTTGCAACCTACGATTTTGAAGTTACCTCCTTGATTTATGACAGACTCCGGCAACATAAAAAAAAAATGGCTGCATTTAGGCGCAACTGGTTCATTAGGTTTTTAAAATAAATATATAAATAAAATGCATAAATAAAATACAGAATTGATTCGGTTGAAAAGATCAAATCATGCCTACACACTGTTTTAACCAGAGAATAATGGGGTAATAAATCACAAACAATTCGATTTGCGGTAACTAACCATGAATTACAATAAAAAAAATGAAATTGAAAGTGCAATTCAGCGTTTTCTTCCTAGACACAATTCTCCATCATCAGCAGCCATTGCTCCTGCAAGAAGTAGGTCTTCTATTCGCTGCGGGACATTAACCATTTGGCCCCTGCCGATCATTGTGCATGAACCCTGCTCTAAACTTCAAACAAAGGGGCAGATTTAACAACGAGCGATATTCTTTTGATCACTTGTTATGAACGATAAATGTTGCTTCAGCCAATCAGCTTCTAACTAAATGTGTTTGAAATATGACTGCAGCCAATTGGCTGGAGCACCATTTACTTCCTGTGACAACAAGAATATCACTTGTTACATCTGCCCCACCTGCAGTGCACCATGGTTTTGTCCATTAAAGAAGGCGTTTGCTTTTGCGAGTGAACCAAAATCAGGTCTAATGTGTAGGAACTGTTCACGTTACGTTATGGAAACATAAATGATGGGGGGAAAACTGCAAATAAGGAACGCCGGCACTGTTTGCTTAGAATTGTAAGCAGTCTGCTATGGAAGACCACCATGAACTTTAAGGGTGAATTAATAAAGTTTAGGGAGTTAATGAAGCACAAGAGCCATACATACTTGTACAGTACGCGTACATACAATGATCTCCCGCTTTGTATATGAAGGTGATGTGATCAGATAGTGGCATACTGTATATAGTGTTCATTCCAACCTCCTGCCCCTTCCAAAATCCGTGCAGTACCTCTTCCCTGCCTGGGGCATCACCCTCTGCTGTGGTGATTCAAGCACAGTTTTGTCTGTATTGCTCCGCTGAAATACAGATCAGTCTGTGCTAGAAGCACCACAGCAGGAGTGTGACACCCTAGGCAGAAAAGGGGAACTGCACAGGATTTTTTTTAAAGGTGCAGGATGCTAGAATAAACACTAACGTGACACCAGCCTCTGCAGCGCTACAGCCCCGAGTGCGTACATGAAATAGTGAAGGTTCCATTCCTCTGGGACTTATGCTGTGCTGCTGACTTTCCAAGCATCATTTCAGTGCGCTCATTGCTGTACAAGCCACGGCCGCATCAGCCTGGAGGACATTCTTGCGGAGGAGGAGACGGCGACTACGGTGTGGAACAGTTAAGTGCTGAAAATGCACATCTACCCTCTCCATGTCAGCTTTTTTCCCCCGGGTTGACCTTTTAGGGCAGACATAAACAATGTCTACCTAATTACAGTCAACCATACGATCTTATGGTCTACACTGCAGAATGTTCCTGTAGTGGGATCCGTGGGAGGTGGGGGTGACATCACACCTGTGATCCCTCTCCTGTGATTAAGCAGCCATAAGCTTAGAGTGGTATAAAACACTGGAGCATTGCTGGTCAGAGGTTGGTACACAGATCAGTAAGTAGTTCTCAGGCCTAATAACGGGTGGTCTGCAGGAGATCGCTGATGGTTTCTGAGTAGGTTTTCGAAACGTGTATGGGTCATTGGTTCACCAACTTTAGGTAGACAAAATTCATGTCGACCTTTTGACTGTTGATCTTGCCATGGTCTACCTAATACGACCTCAGTTACGTCAACCTATTTCAGGTGTCGACCTAATGAATGTATCCCTTCAAAACACAGGCTTGATAAAATGTGAAACCCTCATGTCGACCTTTGGCTTGTGTCAACCTAATGAATGTCGGCCAATAGTCGTTGATAACTGCCGACCTAATGACCCGCAAGCACGGGCGGATGGTATAAATAAAACACGTTCCTCCCCAAACAAAGAGCAGCTCCTAGGTATCTTCTCGCTGTATCCTATTTTGGGTTTGGGGTCACAGGGTAGACAATGAACGTCGATGTACATTACGGCGACCACTAAAGATCAACAGGGTTTTAGTTCGACGCTGCTAAAATTGACAAAGTCGGAAGGAGGACACAAGCATTAGGTCGACACTGGGAAGGTCGATAATGAAAAGGTTGACATGAGTTTTTATTACATTTTGTGTCCCGGTCGACGTAACCGAACATGAACACCGTATCGGTGCATCGCGTCCGCTCGCCATGCTTCAGGCACTAGCGGATGGTAGAGTAGGAAAAAAACACCTGTCGGCTCAAAAGTAAGAAAAAAGTGTAAACCTCACGTCGACCTCATCTGTTCCATGCGTTGACATAAGCCATGTTGGACCTTTAGCGGTCGGGATTCACAGTGCCGTATTATGCATCTTGTGGCAATAACGCCCACCGCTGTGTCACACGTCCTGCACTATTGTTATCTAGTATACTAAACAAACGGCCTTTTACCAAGGGCTCAAGGTGCCCACAGACGCATCAATTATCAAATGCGTTTTGTACTTTTTAAGTACAAAACGCATCTTACGTACAATTATTGGGTGGTGTTTATGTGCTTGTGCGATGTGCGTTCCCGGGAGCCCGATATTGTATGTCTAAAAAAGTACGTGCTGCACGTACTTTTTAGACTACATCTGTAAATTAACATTACAAACATGGGTTCATCACATCACATCGCATGCATCCAAGTGCACATTGCATAGCAAGCTGGAAGAAAAATTGTATAGAACCATTGTACAGTCAAAAACGCATAGCACAGTAAAATTGATGCGTCTGTGGGCACCTTCAGTTCTAGCCGCCCGATCCTCTGCACAGTGTGCCGATAGCGGCTCGGCGATGGAAAGGTCAGTGAAGCGCAGCAGCCGGCATTTCAGCTGGGACGTAGCAGATAAGCTCTCCGGACTGAACACAATATGGGAGAGACAGCAGCGAGGAATACGGAAAGCATGTCAATTAAAGTTAAAAAAAGTTTTACTGCCGACATCTTTCAAATAAAAAAAATAAAAAAAACCCTGAATAAAAGGTAGCAGTGGGGGAGGATGTTACAGTAGGCAATCAGAATGAGTTTCCTATTATTACACCATAGCCACCCGAGACACTGAGCCAAAGATAAGGCTCCCAATGACAGGTGAGCAGAGGGGGGGGGGGGACACCGTCCCTCAGCTCTACTCCTAGTTATCACTCATAATCCTGCAGTAGCCAATGGATGACACCCTCTGCCTTTATCACACTATATCTGTCATGCTAATGGGTCTTCGGAAAGCCGTGAATTTTCAAATTAACTTGTCCACGGGCAGCTGTGATTATTCCGATTTCTAAATCAACCTTAACTGCAAAGCCATTAGCTGTTACTTAATAGAAAATTCCCTTTAGAGACTCGAAAAACCATCTGTAAAAAGGAGGAATGGAGCCTTGAGCCTCCGTCCCTTGGACATAATTGACTCGGAGGACAAATTCACAGACAATCAAGTTCTAGGCTGTCATTGACCAGGCTCCCAACCATCGTCCATAGAAGTATCATGTAGTCTTCAAAAGGATATATCTAGATTATTATTATTTTATTTATTACCAGTTTCTTAGGTACTTGTTTCCTAGCACGGCGCCTGTTATGGGTCATCGCATACCTTAAGTTAAGGTATGCGATGGACGCGACCGACGCGATTTCAGGGCCTTTTCCCTGACAATGAAAAAATTGCATCCATCACATGCCTTAAGTTAAGGCATGCGATGGACGCGATTTTACATAGGGAACATGTTAAATGGGCCAATGGACCCGATTTTTCATTGTATACCCACCCTTATGGGTATTTTACATGAGAAATCCCCCCCCATTGTTAACGCCACCCCACGATGAACGTCAACCTGAAGCGTGGCGAGCGCCGCGGTACGCGTCCACCGGCCTTTTCATACCCCCACTATCCACGTTGGCACGCAGTTGATTTTATATAGTGTGGCGAGCGCAGCGAGCCCCGCGAGGGGACGCGTAATATCTGTGAAGTAATGCGCGTTCGCTCGCCACACTATATAAAAACACACTTCCACGCCGACGTGGATAGTGGGGGTATGAAAAGGTCGGAGGACGCGTACCGCCGCGCTCGCCACGCTTCGGGTTGGCGTACATCGTGGGGTGGCGTTCACAATGGGGGGGGGGGGCAATTTGACCCATCAGGGTTGGCAAACAATAAAAATTGGGGTCTGGGGGCCATTTAACATTGGGGCCAATGTAAAATCGGGTCTCAGGGACCCTTTTACATTGATTCCAATGTAAAAATTGCATCAATCGCGTCGCATGGGATATGGTTGCATGCGATGAACGCGATTTCGGGGGGTCCCGATGGACACAATCTTTATCGCTGGCGCCGTGCTAGGAAACAAGTACCGTTTCTTATATAGCGCACACATTCCGCAGCGCTGTACAGAGAATATTTGAACAGTCACATCAGTCCCTGTCCCAGAGGAGCTTACAATCTATATCCCCTATCACATGTACACGCACACACAGACATTCTAGGGTTAATTTTTGTTGGAAGCCAATTAACCTACAGTACCAGTATATTTTTGGATTGTGGGAGGAAACCAGAGTACCCGGAGTAAACCCACGCAAGCACGGGAGAATATACAAACTCCACACAGTTAGGGCCATGGTGGGGATTAAACCCATGACTTCAGTGCTGTGAGGCAGTAATGCTAACCACTACACCATCCGTGCTGCCCACGATATAGATATATATATATATATATATATATATATATATATATATATATATATATATATATATATATATATATCTATATCGTAGATATATCTATATATTTCAATATATCTATATAAAAAAAAAAAAATGTGCCACTTGTCCAAGTATACAAGGAACTGGATACTACAAGCTGTTAGTGCAGCACTGTGTCAGTCAGTATAGATGCATACACAAGCCATGCAAGCTAGAACAGAATCATTTTCAAATACAAATAAAGCCTCAGTAATGATTAGCTTGCACCAAAAGAGTTTCTCACTTTTTGTCCGGAATGTCGACAAAGTAGACTTGGACACCGTCAAAGTGTAATACTGAGCTCGCCATGTGTCAGGCACACTATTTTATTCTACCTCCACGCCATAGTATATGGTAGTGCATGAAATGCCACCTGTCGGCACGTCGTCTAAACAAAACGTGATAAACACTCATTGACCTTTTGACTGTCAACCTTCCCATTGTCGATGCTTAGCCCTGTCGACCCAATAGCAACCAAATAGTGACCGTATGGCAGTGTACGTCACATGACATTAACACAGTCACTTGCGGCCATTAAACTCACAGATGTCCAGAGAAGGACAAGAAGGTACCTCCGCACATTGGGGTATAAGTCCACCCTATAACCCTGCACTCTTATAACGGAGCAATGACAGAAATAAAGCTTTAGCAACATAAAAAAATATCTACATGAGTATTACAATTTATATTCTAGTCATTGGTGTAACACAAATAACATCTGTCAGGACATAAAGGACACAAGTCTACAAGCAAACGACACAGTTCTGGGGAAAGTATCCACAACGAGCTCCGATCCCCCAGGGTCACTACACCTGAGGGGATAGAGTTGGGGCAACGAGCAGCGGGTCTGAAACCATCGGGTCGGCGGGATGCCACAAAGTTCGACCATTTGAAACCTATCTGCAAAAATGTAACAATACAACTCTGAACTAGCCAAAGACTAGATTTAGCCAGCCACCTGGTAACAGACGGACACTAGCCCCGAAGCTGGATGAAGTGCTATATTGTTACATTTCCGAACGCCCCGCTGCCGCAACACAGGTGTAGCCGCAGCGCGTTCCATCCAGACGCAGACAGCTCCTACCTTTCCTCTCCGAGCGCTTCTTCCTCCTCCGCTTAAATCGCCGCCTGACCAGGCTAAAGAGGTTGCCCATGTCACAGGTAGCAGCCAGCAGGAGCGATGCCATGGCAAGGGCAGTGCTAGTACTCCGGGCAGGCTGCTCAGCAGCAGAGTAACTAGGTCTCTTTATAGCAAGCAGTTAACCCTGTGTTATCCGCAGCACAGACACCCACCCCCTCCCTCCCTCCTCCTTCCTAGTTGAGCACTGGAGGCAGACTCTCACTGCCTGGGTATGAGAGGCACATGTGCCAGCCCTCCCTCCTGTGCCATCACTCACAGGCTAAGCAGGCAGGGGAGGCGTGTCTGCTGCGCACTGCGAGTGGCTGAGAGAGCATGCATGGTGGGAATAGACACACATCTGTCATCCTGTCATCTCAGCCTCATCTGTCTCATCCCCAAACATTAAGGAACTGCATTTATTGGCAAGTGCCAATAGTCCAAAGCAGGGTTTACCCAGACATGTACCACCCTGTGTGATAGCAAATAAGTACTTCACCCAGAATGGGCTCCTTCATTCCAAGCTGCCCTTATTTATTTGTATGTGTAAATGAATACATCATCTATCCACATATGCAGCACAATGCCCCATGCATGGAATTGTTTAAATATGCCCTTCACGATAAAGGAAAACATTTCTACTTTGCCGTCTTTACAGTGAATGGTTCCAATATACCAACATCATGAACATATGTTGTATATATAAAATAGTTCACCACAAATAGAATACAGTACGCAGGATTTGGCTACTGCAGCTATACAGATCTAATACAGTATGCAGGATTTGGCTACTGCAGCTATACAGATCTAATACAGTATGCAGGATTTGGCTACTGCAGCTATACAGATCTAATACAGTATGCAGGATTTGGCTACTGCAGCTATACAGATCTAATACAGTATGCAGGATTTGGCTACTGCAGCTATACAGATCATCTAATACAGTATGCAGGATTTGGCTACAGCAGCTATACAGACCATCTAATACAGTATGCAGGATTTGGCTACTGCAGCTATACAGACCATCTAATACAGTATGCAGGATTTGGCTACTGCAGCTATACAGACCATCTAATACAGTATGCAGGATTTGGCTACTGCAGCTATACAGACCATCTAATACAGTATGCAGGATTTGGCTACTGCAGCTATACATATCTAATACAGTATGCAGGATTTGGCTACTGCAGCTATACAGACCATCTAATACAGTATGCAGGATTTGGCTACTGCAGCTATACAGACCATCTAATACAGTATGCAGGATTTGGCTACTGCAGCTATACAGATCTAATACAGTATGCAGGATTTGGCTACAGCAGCTATACAGACCATCTAATACAGTATGCAGGATTTGGCTACTGCAGCTATACAGACCATCTAATACAGTACGCAGGATTTGGCTACTGCAGCTATACAGATCTAATACAGTATGCAGGATTTGGCTACAGCAGCTATACAGATCATCTAATACAGTATACAGGATTTGGCTACTGCAGCTATACAGACCATCTAATACAGTATGCAGGATTTGGCTACTGCAGCTATACATATCTAATACAGTATGCAGGATTTGGCTACTGCAGCTATACAGACCATCTAATACAGTATGCAGGATTTGGCTACTGCAGCTATACAGACGATCTAATACAGTATGCAGGATTTGGCTACTGCAGCTATACAGACGATCTAATACAGTATGCAGGATTTGGCTACTGCAGCTATACAGACCATCTAATACAGTATGCAGGATTTGGCTACTGCAGCTATACAGACCATCTAATACAGTATGCAGGATTTGGCTACTGCAGCTATACAGACCATCTAATACAGTATGCAGGATTTGGCTACTGCAGCTATACAGACCATCTAATACAGTATGCAGGATTTGGCTACTGCAGCTATACAGATCTAATACAGTATGCAGGATTTGGCTACAGCAGCTATACAGACCATCTAATACAGTACGCAGGATTTGGCTACTGCAGCTATACAGACCATCTAATACAGTACGCAGGATTTGGCTACTGCAGCTATACAGACCATCTAATACAGTACGCAGGATTTGGCTACTGCAGCTATACAGACCATCTAATACAGTATACAGGATTTGGCTACTGCAGCTATACATATCTAAAACAGTATGCAGGATTTGGCTACTGCAGCTATACAGATCTAATACAGTACGCAGGATTTGGCTACTGCAGCTATACAGACCATCTAATACAGTACGCAGGATTTGGCTACTGCAGCTATACAGACCATCTAATACAGTATACAGGATTTGGCTACTGCAGCTATACAGACCATCTAATACAGCATGCAGGATTTGGCTACTGCAGCTATACATATCTAATACAGTATGCAGGATTTGGCTACTGCAGCTATACAGACCATCTAATACAGTATGCAGGATTTGGCTACTGCAGCTATACAGATCTAATACAGTATGCAGGATTTGGCTACTGCAGCTATACAGACGATCTAATACAGTATGCAGGATTTGGCTACTGCAGCTATACAGACCATCTAATACAGTATGCAGGATTTGGCTACTGCAGCTATACAGACCATCTAATACAGTATGCAGGATTTGGCTACTGCAGCTATACAGACCATCTAATACAGTATGCAGGATTTGGCTACTGCAGCTATACAGATCTAATACAGTATGCAGGATTTGGCTACAGCAGCTATACAGACCATCTAATACAGTATGCAGGATTTGGCTACTGCAGCTATACAGACCATCTAATACAGTATGCAGGATTTGTCTACTGCAGCTATACAGATCATGTAATACAGTATACAGGATTTGGCTACTGCAGCTATACAGACCATCTAATACAGTATGCAGGATTTGGCTACTGCAGCTATACAGACCATCTAATACAGTATGCAGGATTTGGCTACTGCAGCTATACAGACCATCTAATACAGTATGCAGGATTTGGCTACTGCAGCTATACAGACCATCTAATACAGTATGCAGGATTTGGCTACTGCAGCTATACATATCTAAAACAGTATGCAGAATTTGGCTACTGCAGCTATACATATCTAATACAGTATGCAGGATTTGGCTACTGCAGCTATACAGACCATCTAATACAGTATGCAGGATTTGGCTACTGCAGCTATACAGACCATCTAATACAGTATGCAGGATTTGGCTACTGCAGCTATACAGATCATCTAATACAGTATGCAGGATTTGGCTACTGCAGCTATACAGATCATCTAATACAGTATGCAGGATGTGGCTACTGCAGCTCTACAGATCATCTAATACAGTATGCAGGATTTGGCTACTGCAGCTATACAAATCTAATACAGTATGCAGGATTTGGCTACTGCAGCTATACAGACCATCTAATACAGTATGCAGGATTTGGCTACTGCAGCTATACAGACCATCTAATACAGTATGCAGGATTTGGCTACTGCAGCTATACAGACCATCTAATACAGTATGCAGGATTTGGCTACTGCAGCTATACAGACCATCTAATACAGTATGCAGGATTTGGCTACAGCAGCTATACAGATCTAATACAGTACGCAGGATCTGGCTACTGCAGCTATAGAGACCATCTAATACAGTATGCAGGATTTGGCTACTGCAGCTATAGAGACCATCTAATACAGTATGCAGGATTTGGCTACTGCAGCTATACAGATCATCTCTAATACAGTACGCAGGATGTGGCTACTGCAGCTCTACAGATCATCTAATACAGTATGCAGGATTTGGCTACTGCAGCTATACATATCTAATACAGTATGCAGGATTTGGCTACAGCAGCTATACAGATCATCTAATACAGTATGCAGGATTTGGCTACTGCAGCTATACAGACCATCTAATACAGTATGCAGGATTTGGCTACAGCAGCTATACAGACCATCTAATACAGTATGCAGGATTTGGCTACTGCAGCTATACAGACCATCTAATACAGTATGCAGGATTTGGCTACTGCAGCTATACAGACCATCTAATACAGTATGCAGGATTTGGCTACTGCAGCTATACAGATCATCTAATACAGTATGCAGGATTTGGCTACTGCAGCTCTACAGACCATCTAATACAGTACGCAGGATGTGGCTACTGCAGCTATACAGACCATCTAATACAGTATGCAGGATTTGGCTACTGCAGCTATACAGATCTAATACAGTATGCAGGATTTGGCTACTGCAGCTATACAGACCATCTAATACAGTATGCAGGATTTGGCTACTGCAGCTCTACAGACCATCTAATACAGTACGCAGGATCTGGCTACTGCAGCTATACAGATCTAATACAGTATGCAGGATTTGGCTACAGCAGCTATACAGATCATCTAATACAGTACGCAGGATCTGGCTACTGCAGCTATACAGATCATCTAATACAGTATGCAGGATTTGGCTACAGCAGCTATACAGATCATCTAATACAGTATGCAGGATCTGGCTACTGCAGCTATACAGACCATCTAATACAGTATGCAGGATCTGGCTACTGCAGCTATACAGACCATCTAATACAGTATGCAGGATCTGGCTACTGCAGCTATACAGACCATCTAATACAGTATGCAGGATCTGGCTACTGCAGCTATACAGACCATCTAATACAGTATGCAGGATTTGGCTATTGCAGCTATACAGATCATCTAATACAGTATGCAGGATTTGGCTACTGCAGCTATACAGATCTAATACAGTATGCAGGATTTGGCTAGTGCAGCTATACAGACCATCTAATACAGTACGCAGGATCTGGCTACTGCAGCTATACAGACCATCTAATACAGTACGCAGGATCTGGCTACTGCAGCTATACAGACCATCTAATACAGTATGCAGGATTTGGCTACAGCAGCTATACAGATCATCTAATACAGTATGCAGGATTTGGCTAGTGCAGCTATACAGACCATCTAATACAGTACGCAGGATCTGGCTACTGCAGCTATACAGACCATCTAATACAGTACGCAGGATCTGGCTACTGCAGCTATACAGATCTAATACAGTATGCAGGATTTGGCTACTGCAGCTATACAGATCTAATACATTATGCAGGATTTGGCTACTGCAACCATACAGCTCTATAGATTACCTCCATGACTGTTTGTATCTATCCAGTTTGTTTAATCACAGTTTTTTCCAATTGTAAAGCGCATCGGAATATGCTGCGCTATATAAGACACTGTAAATAATACAGTATACAGGATTTGGCTACTGCAGCTATACAGATCATGTAATACAGTAGGCAGGATATAGGTTATTTATATTGACTCCTTTCTGAATAGATGACGAAGCACAAAAGGAAGAATTAGCAGACAGCCACCATGGAGATCGGTGCCAGGACACCCACTGATCTTTGATACAAATCAGTGCCAATGATGTGTGTGACACCCATGGCATTTGCCATGGGTGTCACACACACACACACACACACACACACACACACACACACACACACACACACACACACACACACACACACACACCAACAAAAACTGCAATATTAAATGCAACTGGCCCCTGGTATAGTATTACATATATTATTACATCACCACCTGATCAAGAGATCAATGACGTGGCAGAACTTAAGGAAAATAAATATCATGCTGGTCATACGAAGTTTGTGGTCAGCCAAAAAAGCCCCCCCCCCCCCCTTGAAAATCATGAGGAAATTGGAGATTGTACAATAATTAAAGTACCCCGCGCCACTTAAATATTGAAGAAATAACTTCTGTTCAGCAACGTAATGCAGGAAACCATAGTCCCCATTTTTCTTAATAGGAGGGTTGGTTTTGGTCAATGCAATAAAATCTCTGAAAGTTTGACCCTGAACGCCATCTTTAAATCCCTCTACGACAGTGTACACAGTGCTCATGCAAAGCCCGACAACATGCTCAGAACATCGGAAGTGACCTCATCGATTTGTTAAAGGAGTCCGTTTTACCATTCGCAGTGGCAGATATTTAGGAGCAGCTGCCCCAGCATAATGATACATTACCTTAGGGACAGACATTGTCAGCCCGGAATCAAATAGTCGTCACCATACGATATTATAAACCATCGATTGTTATACAGTGCACATGCGGGGAAGCGGCCAGCCTCTGCGCACAAGAACTGAGCCGCGGTCACCATTTCAGCTCAATCCAATCAGAAACAGCATCCGATGGCAGACAACAATTGCAAACACGCTAGTCAATGGAAAATGGGCTTCCACGGAATGTTGAACATCGATGGTTGCCAACCTTCGGTGGGCAATGTCTACAATAACTCATATCTATAAATAGTGACCACGTTACTGGGCAAAGTTCTGAAGGGTTAAATAGAAGAACCACCTTCCCAGAAAACTCCAACATCAAAGACCAAAAATAAAAGTGGATTACACTTCCTACAATACTCTCGCTGAGAGGCAGTTATATGGGTCCCTGCTAGCACAATTAAGGCAGAGTCTATGGTACCTTAGGATGAGCAAGGCGGGTACTGCTAGGAAGACGCCTGAGGCTGATAAAACTGACAGCATACGTAGGACCTTTGGGCTATATAATACTGTGAGGTCTCAGGTGCAGCTGAATAGAACAGTTGTAAATATATCAGGACTGCATTCCCTGTGTGTAGGTCCTAGATTAGGACCGCAGGGTGTTACAGTGTAGACCAGTGGTAGCCAACCCTAGCCCTCGAGAGCTACCAACAGTTCACATTTTCCAGACAACCTAGCTGCTGCACAGCTGCAATCATTAATCACTGACACATTTTAAAAGATTCACAGATGGAGCTAATTAGCTCACTTGTGATTCTGTGAGGAGACCTGCAAAACATGCACTGTTGGTAGCTCTCGAGGACTAGGGTTAGCTACCCCAGGTGTAGACACTATATAGAGTATAACCCATATATAGCATGCTGTCCTGCATGGCTGTGTCCCAGGTCCATACGTTCACATTCTGCGCAGCCTAGTCTAGCTGAACCTGTGATTTCCTATCTATAAAGCGTAAGCTCCGAGTGCTGGATTCCCTCCCAACAGGGGAGATTCTGACGGTCAGAGCACATACATTGCCACCCCGACTGTTAAAAGCCAGACAGTCAGGATCCCGATTTACAGGGCTACTCTCCCTCGTGGGGGATCCACAACCGGGTGTGGATTGTATTGTCAACCACACTAAGGTCGACAGGGTTTTTTTTTTTACCCCAATGTCGACATGGACACAGTTGGAAGTCAACAGCAGCCCCTCGCATCGCTCGCAATGCCTCTCCCACCACTCCCCACAGAGGGAGAATAAAACCAGTGGCAAGCGCAGCGAGCCACGGAGCCCGCAAGGGGCTTCTGCTGTCGGAGTACCGGCAGTTGGGATTGCGAAGTCGGCCTCAGACAGAATCCTGACTGTAGGACCCCCATACTACACCCCCGGCTACCTCAGTGTACACGGCTGCTAACGTGACACAATTTAACTGGTTAGACAGCCCTTTAAAGCTCTAACGAAGAGAATATATATATATATATATATATATATATATATATATAAAGTGGGATAGACTTTCGTTTGCGCTGGTTGTTATAGCAGCACTCTATAAATCCTCCCTGTTTAGTGGAGGATGGAATAGATAGATAGAAGAAATAGATATACGGTGCGCTTGATGTGATCCACACCACCTCAATCAACAATTAAATGGTAGACCATACAATTAAAATCAGTAACATTTATTAGATCAAGACAGACACTGATTCCATAATCCAATTCTTCCAAAAATGATACCCGACGCGTTTCGTCATAAATGACTTCATCAGGGGTTAAGTTCTCTTAACCATTTGAAGTTAGGTTTAAAGATTTCTTGATAGTGTTAAAGAATATGGAAAATAACTCTTTTCCCACAGGATAAGAGAATCTCAAGTAGGATTAAAGGATGATATTTCCACTAGGTATAGTGCAATAACCTGGATCAATGATCTAAGCTCCTGTGCTTCCAGTGTCTGAATGTATACACACACACACACACACACACACACACAAACAAACACACAGATTATTACGCTTTCTGCCCTGTATGGACCCATTGCTGAAGTTCTACGTTTCATTCAGGTTTTGCAGAGTACAATAGAACACTGAAATTAGCATAAAAAAGGTCAATTTATACCCCTTTTAGACATACGCCAAAATCCCGAGATTTTTCAAGTGCACAATCCCGGGACTACCGTATGTCTGAATGACTCTACCTGGGATTTTTGGCGACTGAAATCCCGGGTCCTGCGCACCTGCAATGGACCCCGGATTTTTAGAAACCTGGGATTGAACCAGGTTTAAAATCCCGGGCAGTATGTCTGAAAGGGGTATAAGGGGTAAATTTACTAAGATGGGAGTTTTATTTCAGGTGGGATGTTGCTACGGGCAACCAATCAGAATCTACTTATTTATTTAGCACCTTCTAGTAGAGAACAGCTATAATCTGTAGTGGGCGTTTCTGGGTGGTGGCTTAGCGCAGGTCTGTTTTAGGGGTACATCGGTGGAAGCGTTCGCATGCACAGATGCTTGAATAGTGTTCTCTAGCACCCGCCATCTTTGAAAACCCATGCAGTTCCTCTTCACTGCCTGGGGTGACGCTGTGTGCTGTGGTGTTTCTAGCACAGGTCTGGTTTGCATATCAGTGCTGATATACAGACCACACTGTGCTAGAAGCACTACAGCAGACAGCGACACCCTACGCAGGGAAGAGGAACTACATGGGTTTTCAAAGATGGTGGCTGCTAGAATGAACACTCACATTGGACGTTATACACGGATGGAGAAAGTGCGGATGCCATAGGGGCTGGTATAAGTTTCTCTGGTACAACCAATGGTGGTGTATAAAGTCACACAAATCTGTATTACCCACTGACAGTGGGTGTCTTAGTCCTTACACATTAAGCAGGACAGATGTACACAAGAGAAGGCATTTGTGTCGGCATCTAAGTAAAGCCACTGATGGGCTACTAACAACAGACACCGCTGTCCCTACCGCAGTATGAGGCCCCTCCCCTTCTAGGTCTTTACAGAAATAGATTTCCTGTATAGAATTAAACCTAAACGAACTACTAACACCGATCCTTGTGTATCAATGACTATTTCCCTATAGAGTATAAGCTTGTGAGCAGGGCCCTCTTACCTCTATGACCATCTGTAACTACCCAGTTTGTTTTATCACTATTTCCAATTATAAAAGCTCAACAGTTAATAAATAAAACAATAAATACAGGACAAAGGATGCTGCAGTTCTAAGCGCACAACACTGGAGTTTGTGCTGTGTATAACATGGCAAGTTTTAGGCAACAGCACCACCTACTGGTTAGGTCACAATATTGTGTATTAAGTTAAAATAAATAAATTTTTGGAAGATACGAGGACACCTTCCTAACCAAAAAAAAAGGGTTTTGTCCCATCTACCTAATCAACATACAAACTACGCAGCCACATTACATGATAACACCCACGTAGCTGCTCACAAATTGCGCATCGGATTTCCTGGGGACGTATGTTTGCACCATTTCTTTTAACGCTGTCACCCAAAACTAAACTTTTAGGTTCAGATGGAGTCTTTCTTCATCAAGACAGGCCCAAAAAACTTGAAAAACACCTGTCAACCTTTTCATGTGAAGAAAAAGAAAAGAGACTGTTTTGTGGGACGCACACAAATACAATTAAAGTAAAACTTAGCTTTTAATAAATTTATTTTCAAATTCCCTTTTAATAGTTTGAGGGAAATAGTAGTGAAATAAAGAAGTTAAAATCACGGACACACACAAAACCACATAGAACATACACACATGTATAGTGCTCGAGAAAGCTGGCCTTGAGAAAGCTGTTTAGTGAAACACGTGTAGGAAGATTGTTTACTGGAAATATGTATTAGCATTATTTAACCCATTGTAGTGATCAGTTGAAATGGCAGTACTGCATACCTATTAAGGGTGCAGGCAGATTTGGGGAGACGGATAGGTAACAGCATTATAGAAAACAAGCTGCACCTATAAAGCCAGGTTATCTGTTTAAAACAGCCTGCCAAACAAATGATTGTTATAGCAACCTGAACAAGATTTATTATAGTGATGTGAATTTTTTTCAACTAGCTAAACCACCACCAGGTAGCAGCTGAGCACTGTTGAATTCTATCTGATCCCAATAAAAACAAATTCACATTAATAATCACTATATGTTCAGGAGTTGAAATCTCCCCAATATGAATATCACTAGACATTCAAGCCAATTAAGGCTATAAGTGATAAACTGTATCCCTACAAGGGTGTGCTATAATAAATACAATATTTTCCAGTAACATAATCGCTGTGGTTTTAAATACACCCTTTTACTTTTCGAGCACTATACATGTGTGTATGTTCTATGTGGTTTTGTGTGTGTCCGTGATTTTAACTTCTTTATTTCACTACTATTTCCCTCAAACTATTAAAATGGAATTTGAAAATAAATTTATTAAAAGCTAAGTTTTACTTTAATTGTATTAGTGTGCGTCCCACAAAACAGTCTCTTTTCTTTTTCTTTGTATAAAATGTTCAGCCCATGACTGTTGGGTACAGCACCCCCCAGATCTCAAACGAAATATAGGGGTTTTCTCTAAAAATTATTAATTTTCTCTTAAAAAGTATATGAGAAATTAATTTAAACAGTGTGCAGGCCTGCTACTAGCCACCTAAATGTGGCAACCTGATATCTAACCTTTTCATGTGCCAATTATTGCCATGCTCATCTAAATACCGTCATGCTGCTTTCCCACTGCAGAGCCGGTTAAAGTACCGGTATTTTTAAACTGTATTTAAAACGGTATTAGCATTCACATTGCACTAGATTACCGTTTTAAATACCGTTTAAGTGCTATTCACATCGCTTTCATAAACCCCGCCCCCCCTCCCCTGGTACCTTTCCTGGGACCCCCCCCCCCTCCCTCCCCTGGTACCTGCCCTGCACCCACCCCCTCCTCCCCTGGCATTTACCTGCGTGGGGGATCCGGGCAGCAGGGTCCGGCATGGGTACAGCACTTCAGGTCCCTCCCTATGGCTGATGGATGCAGGGCAGTGGGGAGGCAGCGGGTCGGGGTCTATTTGGGATCCGGGCCGTCCCCGGGGCTGATGGTAACTAGTAGTTCCCACTATGCGCATGTGTAATGAGCGGCTCATTTATATGCACAGCGCTCATTACACATGCGCATAGTGGGAACTACTAGTTACCATCAGCCCCAGGGACTGCCCGGATCCCAAATGGACCCTACACTGCTGCCTCCCCACTGCCCTGCATCCATCACCAGCCACAGGGAGGGACCTGAAGTGCTGTGCCCATGCCGGACCCCGCTGCCCGGATCCCCCACGCAGGTAAGTGCCAGGGGAGGGGGTGGGTGCGGTGCAGGTACCCTTCCAGGAAAGGTACCAGGGTAGGGGGAAGTAGTGTGGGATTTTAGGTACTTGTGTATTTTGGCGGCGCCCCTGATGTCCGTCGTACGATGAACGTATCGCATCGCATGCACCCGATGGCATGCGATGCGACGCAATTTTGACCCCCTATACGATCAAAAATCGTATAAGCACCCTAAAGGGTGCTTTTGAGCACCCTAATGGGTGCTTACAATGTTAAATGCACCCCCACGCCACCCCCCCCACTATAAACGTGAACCCGAAGCGTGGCGGTACGCGTCCTACAACCTTTTCATACCCCCACTATCCACGTCGGCGTGGAGTTGAGAATAGAATAGGGTGGCGAGCGCAGCGAGCCACCGAGCCCGAAGCGTGGCGAGCGCAGCGAGCCCCGCGAGGGGACGCGGATACCTTCACAGGTAAACGCGTCCCTTTGCGGGCTTCACAGGTATCCGTTGCGCTCGCCACGCTTCGGGCTCGGTGGCTCGCTGCGCTCGCCACACTATTCTATTCTCAACTCCACGCCGGTGTGGATAGTGGGGGTATGAAAAGGTCGTAGGACGCGTACCGCTGCGCTCGCCATGCTTCGGGTTCACGTTTATAGTGGGGGGGTGGCGTGGGGGTGCATTTAACATTGTAAGCACCCATTAGGGTGCTTATACAATGTTTAATCGCATCGCATCGTATGGCATTGTATGCCATGTACAATGGCATACAATTTCAAAATTGTATGCCATCGTGCACTGTCGTACGATATCGCGTAGCATCGCATACCATCGTATGCGTTATGGTATGCGATGCGATGGTCGCCGCCAAAATACACAAGTACCGGATTTTAAATACCGTTTAAGAGGCATTCCCACTGCCTTAAAAACGGTTTTTAAACATGTAGGACTCTGCTTTTTAAATGGGTTGAAATACCGGTTAACTTTAACCGGTATTTCAACTCTGGCGATTTCCCACTGCAGCCTTAAACGGTAAATTGTGGGGAAAAAAACGGCAATTTACCGTTTAAGAGCTGCAGTGGGAAAGGGGCGTCAGTGAGCCATCCGGATACCATTAAGTTAGTGTGTGTGTGTGTGTGTGTGTGTGTGTGTGTGTGTGTGTGTGTGTGTGTGTGTGTGTGTGTGGGGGGGGAGAAACGACATCAACACCCTTATTTCAGGGCAGAAATGACAGTGTGGTGTCGCCAGGAGCCACTGACAGTAGAAGAGGCGGCACCAGTAATGTAACAGCGGAGGACATAGATGTTCAGCCTGGGGGTAGGAATCCCTGGGAGGACAGAACACAGCAGCTAGGACACCATGCACAGACAGACAGCAGTCAGCACCTGCCCTGCACTTCCTACAGCACCGCAATCTGTGGTGCACCATACCGGCTACACCGGTCATCACAAAACAATGTAAACATACAAACGCCTGGAAGACGAAGCATTCTGCCAAGAACTCATTTGTAACCGTCAAAGCAATATTCTGCGTATGCTATGAGCAAACGATACACCTGCTTTTCCGTACACGTATGGCTGGTGGTTCTGAGAGGAACTATACAAATACCAACAAAAAGGTGGTCATTTTAACAATAAACACGTAATTTTATGGTTTTAAAAAGTTAATTCCAGCAGGCAAGGAATGCAGTATGGCATGCAGGGGGGTTAGAAGTGGGTATAGAACTGGAGATTTTGCCCACAGAAACCGATCAGATTCAACTTCTTTATCTAGAACCTTTCTCCAGGCTGAGCGATGCCAGCTGGGGAAATCGCCCATACACAAGTAGGGATGTGTGTATGGGCGATCTGCGCTAACTAGTGTTCTGGCTAGCAGACGCCAGCAATTTGACAGTAACCAGGTCCACAAGTTGAATTATTCGACGTAGCAATGGTCGACATGAGTTTCTCACCTTTTTTGGTGTTCACACATGTTGACATTGGACACTGTATAAGAGTACCACTGGGCTCGCCATGCTTCCAGGACACTATTATACTCCCATTTAGGGATGCCAATCACGGGATTAAAAAAATTCTCAATCCCAGGATTCCTGGGGTCGGCTTCCCGAATTAAAGAAACCCGCCCCTGCCGCCCAGCACATTTAGTTACATGTGCAGGGTGGGCGAGGTTGGAAGCTGGGTTAGTGGGTGGTCGGGCTGATGCTGCCAGCTGCCATTTGTTTCTCCGGGAGCCGGGCAGGACATGAGAACACGGTGCGGGTGGGCGGCCAGCGTGCCAAGGCGGCTCAGGCGGCCTTTGCAGAGTGACCTCTGACCTCGACACAATGCGCAGAGCAGCACTGCCGGGTACAGGAGAAGCCGGGCAGCCGCTCAGATGCTGGCATTTGGGGGGGGGGGGGGGGGGGCAAATCCCAGGATCCCACCGATCCGGAGATTGGCCACCCTACTCCCACTTTAATAGTCAACTATGAAAATCCACCTGTTTGAAATAAAATAAAAACTGATGTTGACCATTTCAATATCGACTATAAGCTTGTGTCGACCTTTTGTCAATGTCGAGATTAGGTATGCAGACCATTTCAAGGTGTCGACCTGTCGACAATTAGTGGTTGACCTAGACAGTGTCTACCAGTGACCGCATACGTTCAGTTCATGATACACACAGGGAATGGCGCCCTCTGCTGCCCATCTCTGGTTTTGCTAAAATTGTAATATAGTGGTTACACTTCCAGACATGTCGCTAGGTTACACGGATAGCAAATCATTTTTCAGCCAAGTGTGGCTCAGAATAGGATTACAGGTGGCAGTCCCAAATGTTTTTGGGATATTAAGATCAACAATATCTTCTTTTTTTTTTTTATATATGGCTATATAGCATATAAAGAACACCACTTCTACCAGACTTATTACAGCTATAGAGAAGGCACTGCGCAGTGAAAAGATACACCACATGGTGGCACCATTCACTCACATATCAGCGCCATTCACTCACATATCAGCATACCAGGATTGTAGGACAAGAGATACTGGCAACTCGGATACAAGCGTAGTGGCTGTGATTCATATATAAAATGTTGGCGCATACCATTATCACGTTATTATAATGACGGGTCGTTAACCAGAGCATCGTTTACATGTTCTCAGGAAGTTTCTTTACACATTAAAATATTTTAGAAGATGCGCCTGCAGCCACTTTTGTCTTCGATGAGTTCTGTAACCTTACTTTTTATTGCAATACAGACACGAAAGCTGCCAATAAGAGTGATAAAGTACAGAAAGTGCATTACTAACTCTTTGCAACTTTCAGATGGGGGGTGTCAAGTCCTATCAGGACACGATTATACATTACAAAAAAAAAACACGAACTCGAAAAACCATCAAGTTAGTGTTCGTGTAGACCACGGGTGGCCAATCAGGCCCTTAAGCTCTAGAAACAGTCCATGTTTTCCAGATCACCTGTGGATCTGTAGAATGTGTTGGTTAGGAATGAATGCAGCATGTTTGAAAATGTGACAGTTAGTAATGACTACACCTGTGCACCGGCTAGGTGATCTGGGGAATGTGACCGTTAGTAATGACTGCAGCTGTGCACCAGCTAGGTGATCTGGGGAATGTGACAGTTAGTAATGACCACAGCTGTGCACCAGCTAGGTTATCTGGGGAATGTGAGTTAGTAATGACTGCACCTGTGCACCAGCTAGGTGATCTGGGAAATGTGACAGTTAGTAATGACTACAGCTGTGCACCAGCTAGGTGGTCTGGGAAATGTGACAGTTAGTAATGACTGCACCTGTGCACCAGCTAGGTGATCTGGAAGAACTGTTAGAAGCTATCGAGGACCGGTTTGGACAGCCCTGGTGTAGACTATAACAATCAGGGATACGACCAACTAAGCTATTGGATGAGATGCAGTCAGTATGAAATTAAAGGTGTTTAGTATACAGATGTCGGCATCACATCAGCCGTCAGAAGACAGATGGTGGAACCTTGAATAGGATCAGGATGCAAACGGGGATGATATGGGTGGGGGGGTGTTAGGTAATGGTGGGGTGAGGGGAAGTTAGGTACTAGCGGGAAGGGTCAGGGATCAGCTGCTGCAAGTAAGAGTTAGTATGAGGGAGAAGGGAGAGAGGGTTAACTTTTTAACGGAGCCCCTGTCGGGATTTTTTCGATCAGGATGTTGGGTCAGCATAATTATGGCACTGACTTCACTTTTATCACATGTAACCCCGGGGAGCAGCAGGCTGGGGGGTGGCAGAATTGAAAAATCACATTCAAAAGACTGGGCGGCCGCTGAGAGCTCTCACCCATCATCAGCCGTCCAGTCTAGGATTATTCAATTCTCCTGCCGCCCCCCCCGCATCGGATGCGATACAGCGGAGGGCTGCACATAAAGATGTATCTTATGTACAGCCTGTCCGACCTCCAATGCTCACGGAATTGCACATCGGATTAGAACGAATGTATACACTTGCACTTTGGGCCGGATTTCTCGCCCCGATCCGCCGGAATCGGTTCCAAATCCCATAGTGTATGGGGGGTCCTTAACTCTAGTATCTCAAGGTTAGTTTTGATGTGTATTATTATGGATTGTGGTCTCGCAGAGATATCTAACCTTTTTTACCCTAGATCAATGCTTTTCTTTTTATCCTCAAAACCTCCAGCAGTTCTCCCCAATTCTACATTTACTAAATAATAATCCGATTCATCCCCCTGCATCTGTAACTGACCCCCTTCCCTCCCCGTCACCCATTTGTTAATGCTGACCTGGCAGATGTCAGCGTCCTGATCGGTCTTCAGCTACTTAGAGGAGCAGAGTTTCCCAGCAGGTCAGTTATTTGTTCAACTAGGAAACTGTATCCAGGCGGCTTAATGTGAGCCCCAACTAGGCAACCAAGGGTGCATATAAATATTTGCTCATTTGACTTTCCCACCACCACGAGGTCTTGTGTGCGGACAAGTCAGGGTGACGCTTCTAGAGCTGGCGATAAGTTCTGCTCACTAAGGAACGCAGCGACACATGCAATGCGACCAGGTGTGCGCAATGTGTACATTCACACAGTTACTGCATATACTTTGTGCCGGTTTCATTAGTGGCCATCCCTGCCTGGCCTAAGAAGGCCGGGGGGTGGGGGTATGGCTCAAAGGGTAGACAGTGTGTAGGGAGGAGGTCAATAGGTCCACTCCAAAAATCGACATGGGTTTTTCAATTTTTTTGTGTCAATGTCAACTTGGACCCTTATCTAGTGTAGCCCGTACCCTAGCTTCAGGACACTTTAACAACCACATGGTAAAGTATGAAAAAGTAAAAAAAAACAAAAAAAACACACCTCATGTTTAATTTTCCATGTGCCAATCCACCACTTCACTGTCCCCCTTCCCCCACCGTCCGGTTACGGACCGTCTACCTTGTGCCAACGTCTGCCTCCTGACTATCCACCTTGCACCACTGTCCACCTCCTGAGTCTCCTTTCCCCACCATCCGGCTCCAGACCATCTACCTTGTGCCACCATCCACCACCGTCCACCACCTGACTGTCCCCCTTCCCCCACCGTCCAGCTCCTGACCATCCACCTTGCACCACTGTCCACACCTCCTGACCATCCACCTTGCACCACTGTCCACACCTCCTGACCATCCACCTTGCACCACTGTCCACACCTCCTGACCATCCACCTTGCACCACTGTCCACACCTCCTGACCATCCACCTTGCACCACTGTCCACACCTCCTGACCATCCACCTTGCACCACTGTCCACACCTCCTGACCATCCACCTTCTGCCACTGCCGACCAATCATCCAGTTCCCGCAGGCAGGGAAGAACAGAGTGCGACAGTAGTCACAGCAGCGAGAACCCTGGCGTATCCGGGTACCTATTCACCCAAGGAAACTATTATGCCCAACGAAACCTAAAGAATGTATTGCAACCCTGGAGTGGATTCATCAGAGTGGACGGAATGTAACCAGAATGTACAAATAAAACCCAGGAGACCATACACAATGAGAGGCAGATCTGCAGGGAACATTGTGCTGGAGACATTCAATTCCATTCATTCAGTAACATGAAGATCTGTGGCTTACGGGTGGGATACGGACAATTACGGACGGTGCGCCATTACCGCGATACGCAGCTCGTGAGCTCGGTGCTGCGCATTGTCATCATTTGTGAAACCCAATGATTTCATGTATTTGTTAATCCTGAGAGAGCAGCTGCAGAACCAACCTTCCCCCTACCTCACTATTATACCATCTGCTGTCACCGGGTAAATGACTAGATAGCCAAGAGTGAGAGGATGATAGCAGGGAAGGAACACAGGGGGATCGGAACAATGGCTTCTATTTTAGGAAATCATTATAAACCTCATTTAAAGCAGCTGCTACTGATGTAATTGGGCGCACATCTTAATTTGTCTCGTAAAAAGATTCTTCTGGTTCCTAAATTTGACTGATTCCTAA
Source organism: Crinia signifera (assembly GCF_055691185.1). Classification (NCBI taxonomy): domain Eukaryota; kingdom Metazoa; phylum Chordata; class Amphibia; order Anura; family Myobatrachidae; genus Crinia; species Crinia signifera. The sequence continues at coordinate 174,832,857 of NC_139223.1, read as the reverse complement.
CTTTTGGTTAATCTAGGATTGAGAAATGCTAAAAAGCGGCCTCCAATCAGATGCTACTACTATCATAGACTGAGGGGTTTTTTTGTTTTGTTTTTTTAATAAACTTACCACGGTTTCCATATTAATTCTATTATTGGGGAGGCAGTTTGGCCCGACCAATAGAAGCGCTGCGCCTGTCCGTCAAGGGCGTGTCCCCCAGCGACGGGAGGGCGTGCTCCAAAATGCACATATTTTGGAGTTTTCTATTTGTGCCTCTATAGAAGAGCCCACCTATGTCTGTAGTGGTAGATTGCTTTTATTTATTTGGTTAATGGTATAATGGGTCGAAAATTATTAGTCGGACACCAAAATGTTGACATGCAAAAGGACATCAAACAATAAGACGGTATGAAAGAGTTTGGCACATGAAAATATTGACATGAGTTTTCACCTTTTTTGGCTGAAATATGCCGACACACTTCTTATTAGTATACCACTTTGCTCACCACACTTCAGGAAAAATGCCTGGCTCGTCACATTTTTCCATTCACAATCGGAGTCCGCATAGTAAAGTATGAAAGTCTCTCCACCCCCACCCCCAAAAAAAATTCCATAGTGGGGGACAAAGCGAAGAGGGGGAGCTGAACCTAGGCCGGAAGAAGGCTGAAAGAAGTTACGGTTTTGATAAGGAGCAAAGAAGCTTGTGAATTCTGGGTCCAATATACTAGTGGCAGATTTATTTACCACATAATAATAATAATAAATCACTAAGAACACTATTCCATCCGGTATAGTAGAATTCCATTTTATCTTGCGGTCGTTATGATGCCATCAAGAGCCTGCAACAGAATCACAGCCCAAATTAGTGGCATGTTCCTGGTATATGTACCACGGCCTCCTCAAGAGGTCAGAATATACCAGAACATTTCTACAACTGCATTATTCAGTATCTAATTACTGGGCAAGGCTCTAGTACCTTTAGAACCCTCGGAATTACCTACACCAATCATTTACAGATTCTCCCGCACACCTTGTTCCAGCACTGTGCCGGATTATCCATATTGCTGGATCAGAGGTAAAATAGCGCCATCCCAGCAGTTTACCCTTCTGCCCCCCCCCCCCCCCTACACCTACCCTGACTCCCTCTCCCACAGCCAGGGACACCACACACACACACACCTGGAGCCTACTCTACCCACGCAACCTAACTGAGCCCCACTGTGGCCAAATTCAACGGATCTCCACTAAACTCGCACCAGTTTTATTTAAATAAAAAAAAAAAATGAAAAAGTAAAAAAAAAAAAAAAAAAAAAAAAAACTTTATTAATGCTGCCAATCTTTACAATAAAGAGTAATTAGATGCAAATCAGGTCTAATTAAACAATTTTGTATTCTATTTTTCCAGCAAAAACCGCATTATAAAGGCCAGCACACTTATAAGATAATGATCTATTTAATCTGGCCTTGCAGGTGCTGCGCTCATCACGGTAGACGGCTCTATGGAGCCTGTACAGCTTATCTGCCGCTCTCCATACACTGCTGCAGGATAAAATTATTGCACAAAAGGCCAAGGATCTTCCTGCATTCAGATATTGGGATCCAGGATTAGGGACAACATGCAAGTTGACAGTCAAGAGGTCTACCGCTATTGGCCGACATGCATTCGGTAGACACATAAATAGGAAGACATCAGCTTTTCACGAGTTGTAAAAAAAAAACAAAAAAAAAAAGTTTAAACTGTTTTTTATTTAACCAACCACATGGACTATGATCGAGAAAGGTCAAGTGTGCCGGGCGCAGAGGGTAGTGGAGTGTGGCACTTAGGCCGAAGCCTGGCAAGGGAAGGGAGCCATGCCAGGGGATCGGTAGCGGAACAAGATACCTGGCCCGAGGGTACACTGTTCATTAATTGGGGGGTCCACTGGTGTAATCGTCATGCTTAACAGAAAAACCTTTTGGGGTCAACCATTTGCATATCAACCTTTTGAGTGTGTCGACTTTTCCCCAATGTCAATCTTTTGGGGTTGACCCTATTATTCACACAAGAAATGTAGCCAAAGCCATCCGGCAAATTCTGTTGCAGATAATTACATGAGGGTGTAGACAGCATAGCGTCGACAGTTAATAGGTCAAAAGGCTGAGAAAAATGACATGAAAAACCTGATACCAATACATAACGCCCTAAGTAATATCATTGCTGCACATATATTATCTACTACAATCATAAAGGGGATCATCTTGCGGCTAATGGTCAGTCCAAGCCTACCCAAGTTTGGTCCTGTATGCCCATGCGGAACAAGGATTTATCCCCCCTCCCCCCCCCCCATGCCAGTGTTTATATAGTGTGTATAACGCATTCGAGTGTTTATATAGTGTGTATAACGCATGCGAGTGTTTATATAGTGTGTATAACGCATGCGAGTGTTTATATAGTTTGTATAACGCATGCGAGTGTTTATATAGTGTGCATAACGCATGCAAGTGTTTATATAGTGTGCATAACGCATGCTAGCGTTTATATAGTGTGTATAACGCATGCGAGCGTTTATATAGTGTGTATAACGCATGTGAGTGTTTATATAGTGTGTATAGCGCATGCGAGCGTTTATATAGTGTGTATAACACATGCTAGCGTTTATATAGTGTGCATAACGCATGCTAGCGTTTATATAGTGTGTATAACGCATGCTAGCGTTTATATAGTGTGCATAAGGAGGGTGGGGGACACTGTGCAGCTTCTGCCAGTGGGTGAGGGTCCAGCGTGGCAGCACAGGAGTACAGGACGGTGCCCCTGAGTCAGTGTCTCCTTCTACTGGGTGTGAGTTAGGGTGCATGAGAGCAGGAGGATGGGTGGTAAAGCATGATAGGGGAATGTGGGCAACACAGGGTGAGCGGGTCCCCACTGGTGGAAGTTACGGGGCAGGAGAACAGGAGGCAGGGCAGTGATAGAGGTGTGTGGGCATGAGGGGTAGTAAAGGGTTTTTGCATGTTGCAGAGTAGGGATGGACATTGGTGCACCATCGATGGTTGGCATTGATGGCGATTTTGCACCCTGCCATCGATAGTAGTAAAATATTACTTGGATAACCATCGATTGTTGTAGCTATCGATGGTCCTCCGTTATATCTGACTGAATAGGCCGTGGGACAATCAGAATTTGGTGGCGTGACTGTCGGGTATGGGGGGGGCGGAGCTATGCTCCGTGTCCAAGCACCATAAAAAAAAAAATTTGAAACTTGATCAGTTCTCCTTTGCCATCGATGTAGGGAAACCATCTAGTCCTTCCACATTGATGGCAAAAGTATTCAACATCAGCCATAAACCATCGATGATTTGAAATCATTGATGGTCGATGGGCATCCCTAGAACTGGAGGAGGGTGGGGGGATGCAAATCACGGGAGTGCCGTTAATCGTGGAAGGGAGCACCGCGGGGGGCCCCATGAATCGTGGGAGGGGCAGGGCCCGCGAATTGCGTGAGGGGGGTGCTGGCAGTGGGGGGGGGGGGGCGGTTGCAGGCAGACCTGTCGCTCACCTGGTGGCTGTGGGGTAGCAGTGGCTTTGCCTGGCAGCATTGGGAGGCAGAGGGTGTCTGGCACTGTGGACTGGTTCTCTGTCTCTATGTGAGTGGGCAGAGTGTGAGGCTCCACCCAGCGTTATAGACACACTCACACATTGAGTGACAGATGTAGCCAAATATATAAGAGATAATGCATGCTAGTGTTTATAGACACCAGGACTAAACCAGTTTTGGTACTTGTTTCCTATCTGGGCGCCCAGGTTTTCTACGTACGGCACCGTACTGAAATCGGATCGCATCGCATCGTACACATACACGATATTGAACGATGCGATGCGATGCGATGCGATCCGATTTCCCATAGGAAACAATGTGAAATGGCTCAATTTAGCCAAATTATCATAGGAACAATAGTAAATGGGCCAAAAAAACCCCTGAACATTGAAATGTCCCCCCAAAAGTAGTTGACGCCACCCCACCATCAACGTGAACCCGAAGCGTGGCGAGCGCAGCGAGCCCGCGAGGGGCGGCGGTACGCGTCCTCCGACCTTTTCATGCCCTACTATCCACTAGGGCGTGGAGTGAGAATAGAATAGTGTGGCGAGCGCAGCGAGCCACCGAGCCCGAAGCGTGGCGAGCCCCGCGAGGGGACGCGGATACCTTCACAGTTATACGCGTCCCCTCGCGGGCTTCCCAGGTGTCCATGGCGACGCGGACACCTGGGAAGCCCGCAAAGGGACGCGTTTACCTGTGAAGGTATCCGCGTCCCCTCGCGGGGCTCGCTGCGCTCGCCACGCTTCGGGCTCGGTGGCTCGCTGCGCTCGCCACACTATTCTATTCTCACTCCACGCCCTAGTGGATAGTAGGGCATGAAAAGGTCGGAGGACGCGTACCGCCGCCCCTCGCGGGCTCGCTGCGCTCGCCACGCTTCGGGTTCACGTTGATGGCGGGGTGGCGTCAACTACTTTTGGGGGGACATTTCAATGTTCAGGGGTGTTTTTGGCCCATTTACTATTGTTCCTATGATAATTTGGCTAAATTGAGCCATTTAACATTGTTTCCTATGGGAAATCGAATCGGATCGCATCGCATCGCATCGTTCAATATCGTGTATGTGTACGATGCGATGCGATCAGATTTCACTACGGAGAATAGCATGGTGCTCAATTAACTTAGTGGGCGCCCAGATAGGAAACAAGTACCCCAGTTTTATATACTTGCCGAAGGCGGCAATCTTACCCGGTGTGCACTGTGCCACAGAATGCAACTATGTCTGTGTTTAATGACTAATTATTGATTTAGAGTTGGAACAAAGTCTCACATACATACGATGCACCAAATAAATGAAGCTTTCTATGCACAAAGGACCTTATTCTAGCCCATTCACATCGGTCCCTTCGCTCGCACAGGGGCCAATGTTTTGGCCATGTGCAGATGCAGGGTGCGTGCGGCCACGGCGAACAAACGGTGCACACACCCAACTTTGCGGACGGTGGGGCGGCGGTCCAAACCATTTACATATGGAAACACCCAGTAGCAGCCAGTGTATGCGAACACACTGCGAGAGGGGTGAGCTTCCAGATATTTGCCAGGTGGGGTTTGGTGGATTCACAGCCTTGCGAATCAACAAGAATAACCCCCATAATCACTATCCCTGTTTAATTATAGACGTAACAAACTAAGCCACAGTAGGTATAGGCGGGTATTCAATGTGGGATTCCGACTGTCGGAAACCAGCACCGTTTTCAGTCAACTTGCGTTTGCTTTGGAGAAAGAAACCCCATCTTGAACCACCATGTTTAATTTGCAGAATTTCAGTGCAGGATAAAGTTACTGAAAGACGAGGAGAGCGGTGGCCGACCTGTGCTTGCCATCACTTAGGACAACGCTGCTGCTGCCGTGTAGGTCATAGTGGAGATGGACCCCAGGGTGACCGTGGACAAGTCAGAGAAGAAGATAAGTATCTGATCAAGATGAAATAGTTTGGCCTGAGCAAGGTTTTGCTCGCTGGGTCTCCCATCAGCTGTCAAGAGAGCAGAAGGAAGCTCGGGTCAACACTGACCAGCAACACCCTGGTCAGGTTTGATGGTGGTCGCTCAAACTCGGTCTGGGAGATCATCAGTGGCCAGGAATCCTGGATCTATAGTTTCAACCCAGAGACCAAGTAGCCGGCACCCAAGTTCTAACTGGAGTGCAGTGTGGCCAAGCAGATGTTGGATATTTTACCCTCCATGACTAGTCATAGAGCTATCGTACCACTCATACGGCAGCGCACCACCACTGGCCTTCCACAAGCTAATGCCTTCCACAAGTGCTGGAAGACATTTTTAGGGGCCATCAAAAGAACTTGAGGTGTCCTTCTCAATCATGACAACGCACCTGACCACAAGTCCAGGAAAGTGGTGGAAGGCCTATGAATGCATCCAGGGGCTTGGTCATCCATCATACAGTCCAGTGCTGACACCCGCGACTTCATGTTTCCAAAAACCAAGCCTTAGACGTGTGGGATTAGCCTTGAGTGACCGGAAGCTGCAGTGGAGACCTTCACCCAACATGTAGAAGAAGCTCCGACATCAGGCTGGACCAGCTACTACAGCGAGCGGTCTGTGCGTTTGCAACTTTGCATAGATTCCTTTGGTGAATTTTTTGTGCATCCAGAAACTTATTGTGCACATACAATGCATCCAGAAAGTATTCACAGCGCTTCACTTATTTTCCACATTATGATATGTTACATCCTTATTTAAAAATGGAATTAATTCATTTTTTCCCCTCAAATTTCTACACACAATACCCCATAATGACAACATTAAGAAAAAAAAAGTTTTTTGTAGATGTCTGCAAATGTATTAACAATAAAAACTAAGAAGAAGGTTTTATGGTTTGTAGAATTTTGAGGGAAAAAATGAATTGATTCCATTTTGAAATCAGGCTTGAAAACGGCTATGGATTATAGGTCGACAGTTTTTTCCCCAATTTTTTTGTCCTAAACGTCGACAGACATGGAATTGTAGCACTGCGTCTGCTCGTAATGCTTCGGGCACGGTGGCTTGCTGCGCTCGGCACACTATTTTATTCTCCCACCATGCCCTAGGGCATGAGATACCGCCTGTCGGCACATGTTTGCTCCAAAATAATGTGAAAAACCCCATGTCAACCTAATGACCGGTCGACCTAAATGCTGGTGACCCAATGACCGTTTCCCTGTAAAACAAAATGTGGAAGAAGTGAAGCAGTGTGAATACTTTCTGGATGCACTGTATATATGCACGCATACCCAATTGGGCCTAATTATAGGTGATGCATTGATACATCCATCGCAGATTTACAGGGGTTAAAAAATTTAAATATGTTCTCCTCACTTACTGTACCAACACCCCGTACCTACAGTGAATACTATACTATTATTAGTTTTCAAATTTGCACCAAATTTAAAATAACATTAAAAAAATCTAACACGTACCTGCGGCGGCGTCACCAGGGTTCCAGATCGGTACAGTCACTGGTAAAACAATCTGTAGTGTGTTTGCAACCTGCAAAACAAGAAAAAAAGATTCATCTATTTTGGGAACGTGACAGCAGATGGCTCCAGAACAGTAATCCCCCTCAACACAGCAGCAGAGTCGTCTGTTCCGCTGCCATTTTACATAAGCAATGAGCAATCACAGGCCAAGCAAGTGTGATTGCACCATGCTGGAGCAGACCAGGGTCTGTGCAAACACTGCAAGTTGTCTCCTGTACACTAATAGATCAATGATAAACAATGGGTGAAATACGTTCGATCCAGAGGGAAGGTTCAAAAATCAGCCTGTTTATAAGTTGTGTACACGATACATCAGCCAATGGAATTATAGTTATAGGGTCAAACTCTACTTGCGAAGGTCATAGGGTACGTTACTTCGACACGTCATTAGTCTGTATCAGAGGAAGGATCAAGCACATCACAACATTAGGAACGGATTGGAAAATCAGCGCTTCAGACATGCAGATGACAAAATATCCGCTAAAAATGCCAGCGTCGCTCACATTTGTTATATAAACTGAAATAAATAAAAAAATGTGGTGTAAAAAAATATATTTCCTACATAAAAAGGTAAATATTGCAGGTCATTACGACGAATAAAAAATGTTTACTTTGCATCTATTTTGACAAATTCACCTGGCACTCAAAGTGTTAAATACGGCAGGTGACGGACAGCGCCGGACTTATGCGTAATGTGTCATACTAAAATGCTCAGATCGAGACCTTTCCTGCCCATCCCCAATAGACATCCTAAAAATAAAAAGGCAAAAAAAAAAAAAAATCTACCGATTGCGTCGACATTTAAAGAGACATAGAGGCGTAAACTGTAGTCAGCCGGAGATACTGAGTGCACATGGCTGCTAAAAGATGAACAGAAACATTAATGCTCTATACAGTAATATGCCGCTACCAGTGTTCCCGGAGGGAGTATCTTTTCCAAACTGGCTTCACGTAATCTATTTACAGACTGCGCTAGCAATCTTCCCTGCTGCTGCTTAACGAAAGTGATCAGTCCCGACTGCACAAGGCAATGTAATGCTATCGCCAAGGGAGTCCTCCGTTCCTGATGACACTACTGATAGGATGGAAAACACACCGCGAGACGCATGCAGAAAAATCAGAGCTGTACCACAACGCAGGACGCTGCCTACAAATGTCTAATAGAAAAACAGGTTCTAGTTACTGCTAGGCGGAGGTGAAATCACAGCAGCTTCCAGGGCTTCCGTATGTAGAGTAGCATGGCGAGGTTGTGAGGTAGGAAAACCTGGTCTGCAAATCTGTTTTTCGGTTACCATTCTCAGTTCTTCCATACTATTTTATTTGTATATAAAATGACCAAGAGTACAATGCCCAAGAAAAAAAAAAAAAAGTTAATAATAATAATAATAATAAACAACAACCACCACCGCTCACTGACTGATTTTAGAAACGATATAGTCAGTGGCCACATCCAGGTATATAGCCATGATGGCGATATCCTCAGATTAGCTGCATGGGTACTTGTTTCGTAGCACGGCGCCTGTCGCAGGTCATCGCATACCTTAACTTAAAGGTATGCGATGGACACGACCAAGGCGATTTCAGGGCTATTTTTAGCCATTTCCTCGACAAATAAAAAAACGCGTCCATCGCATGCCTTAAGTTAAGGCATGCAATGCGACGGATGCGATTTTACATAGGGAACAATGTTAAATGGGCCAATGGACCCGATTTTTCATTGTATACCCACCCTTATGGGTATTTTACATGTGAATTCCCCCCCCCCCCCCCATTGTTAACGCCCCCCCAGCGTGGTGAGCGGCGGCGATACGCGTCCTCCGACCTTTTTATACCCCCACTATCCACGTCGGCGTAGAGTTGATTTTATATAGTGTGGCGAGTGCAGCGAGCCACCGAGCCCGAAGCGGGGCGAGTGCCCAGCGAGGGGACGCGTAATACCTGTGAAGTAATGCGCATGCGCTCGCCACGCTTCGGGCTCGGTGGCTCGCCACACTATATAAAATCAACTCCACGCCGACGTGGATAGTGGGGGTATGAAAAGGTCCGAGGACGTGTACCACCGCCGCCGCTCGCCACGCTTCGGGTTGGCGTTCATCGTGGGGTGGCTTTAACAATGGGGGGGGGGGGGGGGGCATTTGACCCATCAGGGTGGGTATACAATGAAAATTGTGGTCTGGGGGGCATTTATCATTGGGCCCAATGTAAAATCAGAACTCAGGGACTATTTTACGATGGTTCTGAGGTAAAAAAATCGCATCGATCGCATGCGATGGGAGGCAATTTTTTTGGACCCGATGGATACAATCAAAATCGCAGGCGCCGTGCTAGGAAACAAGTACCGCTGCATGTACAGATAAACAAGGACGTGTGCATCTTTAATGATGTAGCGACTACACTAGACGATACAAAAAAACGTCATGACTGGTCCATGTCCTTTAAAATATTCATATGTACCAATTGTATACATTATATGTATTTTCAACACTATTGTGTATAATAAATGTTATGTTATTTACAGCTAATCCCATGATTTCAGTGTCATTCCAATAGAGCTGCTTTTTATATGTTTTGTTTATATCGTTTCAAATATGGTTTAACCCGTGGCAACTGAATTTCTCAAAACCGGTTTACAAACATTTATTCATCACAATGACCTGTATTGTTACCTTATACAGCAAATATAATCTTTTTTTTTTTTTTTGTTAACACATTTCTTATTTGAATTTATATAACAAATGTGAGCAACGCTGGCATTTTTAGGGGATATTTTGCACATCTCAGATGTTGGCACTCAGGGTTAAACACAATTGCCACCTGTGTCCATCACTTCGCAGGTGTTGTGCCCAAAACTCAACGGGTTCAGACTCGTGAAGCGACTTGACCCATGCAAAGTACTAGGCGAGGAGCGTGCAATCAGAAATAACTGAAATGTCAACCGCAAGGTCATTGGCTTTACTAATAGCAAAGACAAGAGAAGAAAGTACACTCACTATTCCATCTGGGCACTACAAGTCCCAGGTTTCCCTGACAAAGTTTTGCTTTTAAGGAATGCTAAATCTTTAGCAGGGCATGCTGGGATGTGTAGTTTCCCAACAGCTGGAGAGCCGCAGGCTGGCGAGGCCTGACCTACACCAAATAAAAGATGATTATTTGAGCATGTGCAAATCTGCTGTTAGCACCACGCATCCCTAAACCCCCCCCCCCCCCCCCCCCCCCCCATCACCACCTTTTCCCTGTGACCAGCTGGGGATAGGACTGGAGGCAGAACCATCACAACACCATCAAATGTTTACAAAAACACTGATGATCCCAACCAGAGCGATTTGATGTCCATCCCTACGAGGGTTTAGCGTACAGACTACACAATCCCGATGCCCTCCGTGAGACCCTACTCAGCTGTTACCCAGATAGCAGTAAGTGACTGGCCAAAATAGGCTCTCCCGCAACAAACTAATGACCGTCCACATTCTGACCACCATCTGTGCTTCACAACCATGAACCATGTTTTAACCCTTCGCAGTCCAAATTTGTTTTTGCAATTCAAACAGTCCAATTTAAAGGTTTAAAATTAATTGTAATATTTTTTTTTTTCATAAAAAAAAAAAAAGTTGAACGATGTTAATGTTCTTATTTTAATGTCTCACCATTGGATCTGCTACTAGCGCCAGGGCTGTTGAGCCTGACTAGAAAGGGTTAACATCAGAACGAAGCCAGCGATTTGAAGGCAAGTATAAATGCAGCTTGAACATTATATCCTTATATTTTCAGCAGAATCATGTATTTCCCTTCTATATTAAATATTCCATATCATAACTTACCAAACAGTACGATGGTTCTCTAAATTACCAAGATGTATTACCCCCCCCCCCATATAGCGCATCATGACCCCCGTATCCTTTCAGGGAAGCGGATGACATCATTTTGTTGCAACACAATGAAAATGGGAAAAACAAACAATGAAAAAATGCTTGGCATCTGACAGTGTGCCCCCATACGACATAGTCCCAGTGCTCGGCCTTATAAGGGTTTAGCTAAAATAACCAAAAGTGAGACGCGAAAAGTGCATTCTTCATACGCTTCGCTTAAATAGTTTGATCGTGAGAAACCTGTCGAGAGAGTGTTTGCAAATCATTTTGCTTGGTTTAAAAGGAATGCGAGGTTAAAACAACTTCCCGAAGACACGCGAAAAACAACTTTCTCTCCGGCGAAACCCGTACAGAATGCACCAATAAAAGAACAAAAGCATTGTATTTACAAAGGAAAAAAAATACTATGATGCAGAAGCATCTGGTACAAAATATATATCTAAAATACTACTGCAGGTCACCTTATATAAGTTATAAATAAATAAAAACATCGAAAAATAAAGTAAGTGTGCGTTTGTGATTATTTACCCACCAGGTGGCACTGTTCTAAAGGGTACGGTCGCTGGCCTCTACAGTATATGGGATTCCATACAACAAAACCTGACACTCGTAATCGCTGCTTTATGTAGAAGTAGAACAGGTACAACAATAGCACAATTTCAAGATTATTTTTCATTCAAGCAAAGCAATTATGCACTTAGTAGTTACTGGGTAAGTCACTCGTCTGTCAGCATCCCTATCGTTGGCCTCTATACACTTTCAAGAAGCTGTTTTTGTTGCACTTTACAAAAGAATAGGTGAGGACGGAGCTCACAGTGAAGTCCTGGAGATCTCGGAATGGCCACGTGTGCAGGATGAGGCATGATGGGACTTGTAGTTTCACAACAGCCGGAGGGCCATAGTTTGGGCATGACGGGTTTAACCCTTTGAGTGCCAATGTGTCTGTGAGATCTTCAAAACAGCTGTTAAAAATGCCAGCGTTGGTCACAGTGACTTTTTTTTTGGGGGGGGGGGGGGGGTGCAATAATTAACTAAACTTCAATTACAGATAGAGCATGCACCCATGCATCTCCCAAATCCCATTGTTCCTCTTCCCTGCTTGCGGTGTCACTCTGGGCTGTGGTGCTCCTAACACAGTGTGGTCTGTATATCATGACTGATATTCGGACTAGACATGTGCTAGAAGCAGTACAACAGAAGCCCGCCTGCCCTCGCTGTACTGCAGGGTCATCCCTCTGGGGTCCAACAATGCATAACTCATAATAAACGGTTTCTGAACACTGATCAAATATTGATGCCGTTTAAAACAAAGGCGAAGGTCGTGTTGCCGTTCTCCCCAGAGCTACTCAAAGCGAACATCGGCTTCATAAATATCTGGGTATGATATATTACAATGTAAATAGAGATCTATTAAAGATCATACACGTGACGCAGGCAATATCGGAGATGCGTTATTGAACTTCTGACTGTTTAGCTTGGCTGCTATTGTACAGCCATGGAGAGCAACACTAACAGCAAAACCAGGCTTCTAGGGGTGCCGGATGACCTCCTGACTGTTGGGATTCTGACTGTCGGACCCCCATACCGCACCCGGCTTCCGGGAGCCATTACATTTACATAGTTATTGATCAGTATTTGTATTATATAATCACAAAAGGGCCAAAGTATAAACGCGCAAGCTTACAATCTATATTCCCTCTTACATGGACACACACAGGGGAATTTTCTTAGCCGCTAGCTTCATGGGGCTATTTAGTTACTATGGAGGGGACAAACCGTAATCCCGGTTAAGTGCACCCTTAGGTGCTCCTGGTTTTCACCCACACTACAAAACATACCAGGTGGTTATTTGGCTTCCAACAAAAAATAAATCCTGTGTAATGGGGGCGTGTGTTAAGCATCCTGGTGGTCATTACGTTAGACCGGAGAGGGTGTGTAGAGTTACCTGACCACTGTAGGGATGCTGGGGTCTGTGTTCTGAACGCCTATCATCCAATAGCTTTCCCGTAATCCGTTGGGGAATTCAATTAGACGTGGGACATTTATCTGCTGGTAGCTATGCAATTATGGACCGCGCTAAGCTCCAAAGGGTGCGCGCAATGCAGATTTTAGTTTGCACCTCGGGAGAAGCAAAACATAATCCGGGGTAAGTGCGACGCCAGGCTTTCTGCATCTACGCCTTACCGCGTGGATTAGCCACACAGCAGCGTATCAACAGACATAATATATGTACATTGAAAGGAGCTGATTGGTTGGAGCATAAAGTTCTTTATGGGGGATAGATACCACTTCTCCCAGAGTAGTGACTCATGACGGTGACACAACCATGCAAGCCACTACGCCGACATGCAGAGTACCCGTCCTGCATCATTCTGTAGGAAACATTTGTCAAATAAAAGATTTAAGGAGCTCAGTTGTAAGAAACGCCCATTAGAGCATATCCCCCCCCCCCCCTCCACTGCCTAAACTGCCAAACAGATGGGCAGTTAATAAAATTTATTCTGTCCCCAAACGGGTTGTACTGTAACGGCCCATTAACAATATGTCATTCTGACAGCATAATAAATAACCATTTTCCAGCCTCGGTGCTGCTCATAAAGCCGTTGGCTTAGAACACGCACAATAAAAAAAACCCACACTTTAATTGGATCCTCCGATTCCCTCATACACGGCTCCAGGTGACCGGACTTTCCTGGAGTTTAACTGAGACAAAGTATTTTGCAGGGTAAGCCTTTAGTAATTTATTGCGTTATATTGTTGGATTGCAATGACACAGACGACCATCACAATACTTTCCAGCCAGTAAATAAGATGAGATATTTCAGCCAACGTAATAAAAAAATTCTCCTCCGACTGCAATACTGCGGCTTACAATGAAATCGCAGAAGTAACCAATCGGATGTCCTTGGGTAATGAGGGGTGACTCCGAGAGGACAGATGGAATGGAGATTTACACACTGCAGAGATTCTCAGATTGACTATGGCTCAAGAGCAATCTGCATCAGCTGTCAGGACGATACTGGAAAAGGTGACCCGGCATCACATTTTATTTGGGGCAGTAAAAAAAAAAAACATGAACATTGCTGCAGGTCTGTAAGGACCAAGTCCCAGAAAGACAACCATTCAGCAGGGACAACAATACATCTTATTTACTTACGGTTTATAAATGCAGAGCCGCAATCTTATGCAATGCTTTCGAGTGTAACCTCAACCATCCCCATCAGTCCCTGCCCCATTGGGAGTTTACAGTGCAAACATCAGACGCACATCAACACTGAGTTGGTCAAAAACCAGTTATGGCCATTAAGGTTTTAAATATTTCCTATATAAGTTAAACATTACATGATAAATACAATTGTTTACTTGGCAATTTTTGACATATTCACCTGGCAAAGTGTTACAGACGAGAACAGTAATACATTAGATCAGGCTTTCCCAAACTCAGTCAGCAAGGCAGCCCAACAAATTCATCTTCCAACGTGCCTAATCAGAATTACAATTGAATCATTAGCAGCCATCAAAATTTGGTAGAGGCGGCACCCAAAACAATTGAATTGCTCCGCCTGGCACCCAGCAAATTATTGAAGATGTTAAAACAATCGACTCGCACCCTAATAGTTTCACACATGCAAAGAGACAAATACAACCACTTGAAGGTCAATTTTAGGCATATATAAATAAACAGAACAGTACAGAAAGTGCTACACACACTGTAGCCAACATCTGAAAAAATCACTATGAGCAGCCAAACTGCACACTAATCCTATCACTTGCCATTTTTGCCAAGACACTACCTAGAACTTGGACAAAAATACTAATAAGCTACACAAAGTTTTTTGTTTCCAAAACCTGAAATGAAAGTGAAATGAAATAGTTTAATTGCCAGCAGGTGGCACCCAATGCGGCTATTTAATTGCTGCTCCGTTTTAACACAATCGGCTCCCGGTGCCTGCACTTCAGCTCGCACTCCACCGGGGGCAGCGAGCTGAAATCTGCACTGAGTGACTCATTTCAGCTCTGAAACTGGACATTTTGTACCGCACCCATTAATAAATGATGCACAATATGCGCGATAAAAAGCAACAACTGAATATCCCCCACCACTTTAGACGGGAGGTGATAAATTAATCCCCCCCCCCCCCAAAAAAAAAAGTACTGTCCAGCACTTAAGAAGTTGCTCAATGTTAAGAGCATAAAGGGCTCTTTGCTAGAACAAATTAATCTCTTTACAATGTAAATGTGCCCCAGCATTAATACAGCGTGTGCTCCTTGACATGTTAGAATGTCTTGCGTATTTGTTACTTGAAAGCAGATTCGTTTACAACTGCCACATATGGCTCGGACTGTGCCATGTCAATCTACAGTATATTGTATTGCACAACAAGTCTACATTGTGTGCACATAAACCCATTCTGCAAGTACGGAAATCCCCACTTTAAAATCCAAAGTATGTCAAATGTTACTGCAAAAGATTCCTTATTGAGGCAGCAGGAAGATAAAAGCCAGATACACGGTAGACAATCATTTTTCAAACAAATTTGCCGATACGGACAAACTCTTAAATACGTCCATTATGTACCTACCGCATTCAGATAGGGTACTTTGCTCAGATTTCAGCTGGTCAACCCCAGGGTGGAGCAATTCAATTGTTCTGGGCACCCATTACTTATTGCACCCAAATAGACATGGTACTCATCTAAAGTCCAAGTCTGGGTATGCATTTCTTCTAGTAAGTTTAGCAGGTTGAGAGAAAAAAAACAGGGCACCACCCACCTTCCCCCCCATTGGAGCAACCACTAGTGGCAAACAATTGAATCTCCCCATACAGTCACATTTAAGAAAAAAACAAAAAAAAACTGTAAAATAATATCAAATAAGACATGGTCATGAATGAAGTAGTGTATAACTCAGCATATTATACAAACAATACAGTCAATGTGAGGGATAAGTTATTACAACAAATAAACATGGAAAAAAGGGTAAAACCGATTACAAAACTTAAGACATTGATCCAATTTAGTGAAAGCGGCATAAATTCATTGTCTAGTTCAGCAAGTTGTATTGCCAATGATACCTCGGTTCCGTATAGGTTATAGCTTATAGCACACTGGAACTCAGACACTGGGTGCGTGCATTTCGTGTGAGGCTATACAGGGTTCTATGTATTGACATTTATATGACTGTTATATATGACTTTAGCCGGCAGCTCAGGAGAGCGAATATTCAGCGGCTTTTGTACTTAGTCACAAACCAAAGGAAATGGGACGATCAACTTGGCCAAATATGGGTAATATGATGAATACTTTTACTTGAAAAAGAATAAAGGTTAGACGAGACTAAAAGACCTGATCGCCCAGTCAGCCTCAAAAAGACTAGAGGTGATTCAATTTGCATCACAGTGATGTAACCCCAGGGCTAAGTGCCAGTAACATCAGTTATCCCCCAAAGTTGTACCTTACTGTGTCTAATGCCTGGGCCTTCATTGTGGCACACTGCATCTCATGGGTTATATGCCAGCAGAAATGCCGTTACCACACAGTGGGGTCTGTTAGAAGGGCACCAGCGGCTGTCCGCCAAGGACAGGTTTACTGCACATGCAATTGAATAGCTCCGGGCACTGCAGTACGACAATTATTGGTGCAGTGTTCCTTGCACCTATAATTGGCTAATTCAAATGCTACACGATTTTGTGGCGTGGGAATACATTTACAGTTGTGTTACAGTACACAGAATGCTAATTTACAGCTCTATTCCTCACCCTGAATGGTGCCCTCCTCTTAACTGCACTCTGCTCTGTGTAATCCTACTGAAACGGCCTGTACCAAAGTCACCGACACCAGAAAAGCTTATTACTCTGTATGGCCAACAGCGTCATTCCACATAGATGATCACCAAGTCCAAAGGGGCAACCTATAGGAGGAGGTCAGGCCCAGATCCTAGATCAATGATGTAGGACATGATGTACTGACGAACGAACTGTTCACATCCCAGCATGCCCTGCAACAGTTTTAGCATGGTCAACTATTAAAACTGCAGCAGGGCATGCTAGGATGTGTAGGTCAGCAACAGCTGGAGCAACAAGGTTCCCCATCACTGTCCTATACAACCGGTCACTCCTCTAGCATCTACTGTCATGGTTCTACCATTGCTCCCTCAATAAGTAAGGTTCCTCATGGTTCCGTGCCAAGCCTCTTCCTGTCTCAAATTTACAGTGAGTCACTCATGTCATCTAAATGATATGATCCACCTAATAACATACCTCGCAACTTTTCTCAGTCTGAAATCAGGACCCGCTGCATCTGGACGGAAATGAGGGCGGAGCTGCTGGATGGGTGGGCGTGGCCTAGAGTCACACCCCCTGTTTTCATTATTTTGGGGGGCACGCCCAGCACTCCACTAGCCCCTCCCTGCACCGAAGAGATGCCGTGTGATCTCCAGCTCCCCCCCAACTGCGGGACATTAACATCTGTGGCCTTCATGCAAAAGCAGCCAGTATTTACCATAAAAAAAAAATAAAAAAGAACAGACCAATGTCATAAAACAGCATTAGCAAAGAGATCAGCTCTGTTCCTTAGAAAATAAATGCTGGATTACTGCGGCAAACTACTCTTCTAAACAAATCTAAGGCACAGTGAAGCATTGGGTGACGCTGTACAGCACGGATTGATACTGCTGTACTAACCAGACATAGGGATCTTCCAGTAAAGATTAAGCGACCTAAAAAAAAAAAAACTAAAAAAACGCAGCAGCAAGGAAAGGGAAGATGGCAAATAACCCTTACTAGGACTGGCTGGATAATACCGGAACGTGAAACCCGCGATTATCCCTGAACAGAAGCGCTGCTTCCAGTGCTAACAGAGAAGTCTCTAAGGGTACGGGTCGCTGTATGAAGTGCAGTGTTATAAGTGACCCAACTCATCATACCCTAATATTTCCGTCACACAGTGTAATAAAGAAAAATATATAATGTAAAAGGTTCATTTGTGTCCTCTGTCACCCTGAAGAGAGCAGATTTATTCAGCTCGGTGAAGGGATAAAGTGTCTGGTTTTTATCACCGGCCAATCGACTACTAACTGTAAAGTTACAGGCTTAGTTTGAAAAATGACAGGTAGGAGCTGATTGGCCGGTGATAAAAACCAGACACTATCACTTCACCGCGCTTTATAAATCTGCCCCTAAGTAACAAGAGTTCAGTCTGTCAGCATACGCTGCGCGCTGGCCCCTGCATGCATACTGTAGCCCTTACTGCATAATTACCGCCCTGTAACAGAGCTCAACCAGGTGACCGCTTCCCTCTTATACTAAGCGCAGTGACGATGCTACTGTGCCGCATGCAGAGCGCATACCTGCGTGTGTTCCTACATTATGAATTAAATGCAAATATTATTAAGGTGCACAATGACTGGCAAATACAGGCTGTACAAACACCCAAGTAGTAGTGTTTTAACCTCTTCACTGCGAAAGACTCATTGTAAGCACTGCGGGGATTTAGTGTGCGTGTGTGTGTGTGCGTGTACGCTGGAGGAGGAGCTTGTTCTCTACAGTGCGATACGGAGCAAGATGGGTATCAATGATAATTGTGTTAACTCCATTAACTTTTTGATAAATACTAGGAAAACGCTTGCTGCATTTTTAAATTTTAAATAGAAATCGTAATTGTTGAATTGAACCCTATAGGGGAAATCCAAATGATTCATGCACCCCCTCCTGGGCATCTGTGAAAGCCATCACATTTTTGCTCCGATCAGATGCCCATTAGTGGTGAACGAAAGCTGGACATACACTACCGCGATTTCTCACAGCAGTGTACTCCCAGCCAATCACCTGCGAGCCAAATGCGATCAATCACAAAGTTGTCCTATAACTTGTGACGGATCGCATGTGACCCCTGTTCCCCACCGGGAGGTCCTACTCCGGTCCAATGCGCACGGGACCGCGTGTCAGACTTGTGGAGACATCACACTGACCCGATTTGGGCCGATTTATCGTCCCGTTGGGAGTTACTGTACGGGGGGGCCTTAACAGCTCCAGGTAAAGCCATACAAAGCGGCCAAATCAGTCTAAAGATCTTAATTGGCTGTCTAAGTCCTGGTTTGGGCACCTGAACTGTGGACTTTTCACACAATTTTTTCTTGAACCTCTGAAAGCTGCGAGACAAAAGGTGAAATGTACTAAGATGGTAGTGCTATCTCAGACGGCATGTTGCTGCGGGCAACCAATCAAGTGCTGTTTATTATCTTCTAGAATGTGCTAAAAAAATAAAAAAGTAGATTCTGATTGGTTGCCCGTAACATCCCATGTGAACTCTCATCTTAGTACATTTCCTGCAAAATGTATGTGCGGCAGCTAATGGGCGTCTGATTGGAGTAAAAATTGAATTGGTCTGATAAGACGCCCATTGCTATAGATGCCCACAGAACATCTGAATCATCCCCCAGGTCCAGATTTTATTATGTAATAACCGTCAGAAGTGGTGCATTACATTACGCAATCTCAGCGGTAAATTACACAAATACATTTCATCACCTGTCATAACACAGGACTTCTAAACAAGCACAAACATAGTATCACCAAGTAGTAATTAGCTGGGGCATCAGGGGAAGACCTGGCGGGCCACTTGCCTGGATCTCCTTATGTCATGGTGAATCCAATTTCACATTGGAGAAAATATTAGATATTTATTATAGAGCGCACTGAACTCCAAAGCAAAGTGTTTACTAGGCTTATAACATAACAGCCAATGCTGGGCCGCCTTCTATACGGTATCATCTCCTCAGGCGCGGTCACGTGTGCATTGGATCAGAGATCGCAAGACCTGCACTATAGATTTACCGGATCCCAATCACCACACAATCTACATCCAATTGGTCGGAATTGGATCTAGATTGAGGGGATCGGGTCCTAGTCGTCCTGGTGTGTACCAGGCATTAGTTTTATTTGATGCTGCAAAGTTTGCTACTTATTGCACTATGAAGCGCCCAGCTCTGCTTCTAATCCAGTACCCAGTATTCCTGAGCGTGTCTGTAGGAACCTGTCGTCTTTGGAGCGATCGGAAAATATACACAGAGATCATGTACTTCAGGAAGCTATTTTTAAAAGATATTATGGTTGAAATATTAGGAGACTATATATTCTAATGGGAATGGGTCCACCCAATTAAGGTAGACCTGCATTGTGTCGACCACTGAAAGTTGGCAGGCCTAAGTTCGACACCTGAATAGATCGACAGGGTTGGAAGACCGTCATAAGAAATAGGTCGACAGTCAAATTGGCGACGTGAGTTTTTCCATGTTTATTTTGCCCCAAATGTTGACACAGTCGACATGGGCACCGTGTCCCTCAAAAGACTCGCTGCACTCGCCATACTTCGGGCATGGTGCTATGCTGCATTCAGCACACTATTATATTCTCCCTCCACACCGTAGTGGACGGAAGGGCATGAAATACAGCCTGTCGGCACATGTCGGCTCAAAAGAAAAACCTCATGTCAACCTCTTGCAGTGACATCTCATGCTTGTATTATAGTGTGTGTATAAAAAAAAAAAAAAGGGATAGAAATATATATATATATATATATATATATATATATATATATATATATATATATATATATATATATATATATATATATATATATATATATATAGCAACTCCAATGGAAGAAGGCACTCAGGAAACGACAGAGTAAGTAAACACAAAAACGTGTATTGATGAGCTTTCGGGGTTTGACCCCCTTCCTCAGAACACGACTACAGCACAGAAGCACAGTACAACACTGACATAAATACCTTAGACCAGAAGATCTCACTCCCCGTGGCGTCCATTCACCAGGTGCACGCTGCAGATGCCGGGACGCAGGCTGATGACGTCATGGATCCAGACACAGGAAGCGGTGCCGCTGCCTAGCAACGCCAGCCGCTTGCGTTTCACTCCGGACCACGCTACTCTCAGCCAGCTTCTCAAGACACTGTTGCCGCCCTGATAACCGCCCACCTGGGAGGAGACAAGATAAACAACAATAAATATAGATATAAATATAAAGATGCATTACAATGGCAATAGTCTAATGCATATACAGTACATCAAATTACAATCATAGAAAAGGGACCAACAAGACGAACATACAATTAACACATAGCAGAAAGATTAAGTAAGCGCATTCCAGCTGATCTTATCGTTAAGCCCATTAGGGGCAATGGTATTTAATCTAAAGATCCAGCGAGACTCGGTGATTAACAGGCGTTTTGCCCTGTCACCGCCACGCATGGAATCTTTGATATGATCTATCATGAAGTACTTAAGAGAGGAAAGCGGATGCCCCATAGATTTAAAATGGCGCGCCACAGGTTGGTCAATCGACCTGCCAGCCAAGGCAAGATCGATGGCCGACCTGTGCAACCCCATTCTAGTGCGGAAGGACTGAGTGGTCTGGCCCACATAATACAGGCCACACGGGCACACTAAAATGTAAACAACATACTCAGTTCTACAGGTGAGCACATGACGGATCTCGAACTGTTTCTCAGTGTGGGGATGCTTGAAGTTTTTACATGGCTTCAAATATTTGCAGGTCACGCAATCATAGCAGCTGTAACAGCCTGGTGGCTTAGTATAGACATTAGGGTGCCTGGGTATATTCAGACCCGTAATGTCAGTACGCACCAGTCTGTCACGTAAGTTGCGACCTCTTTTAAAGGCTGCCAGCGGGCGTGTAGTTTTGAACCCCGGCAGGTCGGGATCATGTTTGACCATAGGCCAAAGGGCCTTAGATGCATATTGTAGTATAGGACTTGCCACTGAATACGTACTAGTCCATGGCAGTACATTACCAGAATCAGGTTTCCTGGGTTTCAACAAATCTGAACGCGGGATAGACATTACCTGCAATTTTTGCTGGCTCAATGTAACAGGATCATACCCCCTGGCAATAAATTTACCAATGAGGTGATCTAATCGATTAGACAGTAGAGATGGATCACTGATGAGCCTCGCTAACCTCATCATCTGGGAGCGTGGCAATCCCCTTTTAAGGGCAGGGGGATGATGGCTAGATGCCAGTAAGAAGGTATTTCTACCTACATCCTTGTAATAGACATCAGTAGTGATTTTGTTATCAATCAGTGAAACAGATACATCTAGAAATTGAGCACAGCTATCATTACAAGAAAAGGTGAACTTGATCGCCGAATCACTAGAGTTGACTTCTGCAATCAGCGACTCAAACAGCTCCCGTCCACCCGTCCATAGGACAAAAATGTCATCTATGTAACGGGTGTACAGGAGCAGATGTTTGTTCACATCAGGTCTAAGCAAAAACAAATGGTCTTCTTCACGAAACATGTAGATGTTAGCATACGAGGGTGCCACCGCTGATCCCATGGCGCACCCTCGCAGCTGCAGGTAGTAACTACCATCGAACAAGAAGAAGTTCCTCTCCAGTGTCAGTTGCAATAGCCTGAGAAACAACTGGTGGTCAAATATCGCAGTGTCCAGCTGTTGATTCAGGAATAATTGTACTGCTTCCAAACCCCCAGCATGGGGTATGGATGTATACAGGGAAGATACATCTAAACAACACATCAGGGTGCCAGGTGGAACTTCAGGAATGTCCAGTAACAGATTTAAAAAGCTTGTAGTATCCTTAAGGAACGATGGTTTAGAGCATAATAATGGCTGGAGAATATAATCGAGCAGCTGTGAAACTGGCTGATAGAGGGAATTTCGAGCAGCAATAATGGGACGGCCCGGTGGATTCCTGACGTCCTTATGTAATTTGGGCAATGTGTACAGCACAGGAACCACCGGAGCCGCCGTCAGAATCCGATCACGGACTTTTGCAGGCAATAAGCCCTCAGATACTGCGGTAGAAAGAATAGTAGAGAGTTCCTTCTGGTATTTCTGGGTAGGATTCCCAGGCACCCTAATGTCTATACTAAGCCACCAGGCTGTTACAGCTGCTATGATTGCGTGACCTGCAAATATTTGAAGCCATGTAAAAACTTCAAGCATCCCCACACTGAGAAACAGTTCGAGATCCGTCATGTGCTCACCTGTAGAACTGAGTATGTTGTTTACATTTTAGTGTGCCCGTGTGGCCTGTATTATGTGGGCCAGACCACTCAGTCCTTCCGCACTAGAATGGGGTTGCACAGGTCGGCCATCGATCTTGCCTTGGCTGGCAGGTCGATTGACCAACCTGTGGCGCGCCATTTTAAATCTATGGGGCATCCGCTTTCCTCTCTTAAGTACTTCATGATAGATCATATCAAAGATTCCATGCGTGGCGGTGACAGGGCAAAACGCCTGTTAATCACCGAGTCTCGTTGGATCTTTAGATTAAATACCATTGCCCCTAATGGGCTTAACGATGAGATCAGCTGGAATGCGCTTACTTAATCTTTCTGCTATGTGTTAATTGTATGTTCGTCTTGTTGGTCCCTTTTCTATGATTGTAATTTGATGTACTGTATATGCATTAGACTATTGCCATTGTAATGCATCTTTATATTTATATCTATATTTATTGTTGTTTATCTTGTCTCCTCCCAGGTGGGCGGTTATCAGGGCGGCAACAGTGTCTTGAGAAGCTGGCTGAGAGTAGCGTGGTCCGGAGTGAAACGCAAGCGGCTGGCGTTGCTAGGCAGCGGCACCGCTTCCTGTGTCTGGATCCATGACGTCATCAGCCTGCGTCCCGGCATCTGCAGCGTGCACCTGGTGAATGGACGCCACGGGGAGTGAGATCTTCTGGTCTAAGGTATTTATGTCAGTGTTGTACTGTGCTTCTGTGCTGTAGTCGTGTTCTGAGGAAGGGGGTCAAACCCCGAAAGCTCATCAATACACGTTTTTGTGTTTACTTACTCTGTCGTTTCCTGAGTGCCTTCTTCCATTGGAGTTGCTGTTTGTATTATTGGTTATGGCACCGGGGCAAGTTGTTTAATATACCAGAGTGCCGGCAGGATTGTACCCGTGTATCTCTGCTGTAGTGATCCTCTCACTGCAGCGTGTGTTGCAGGGCACCTATTTCTGGACATTGTTGAAGCTGCTTTTTCTTAAACCCTCAGCCACCACTGCATTTATTCCCTAGACTGGTATCTGGTTCCATCATGGATACAGCAGGGACATCGTCATCTCAGGATATGACAGGATGTCAAAACCTGTCTATCCCTCCAGGAGTGCTATTCTCCTACACACCTGCAGAGATTAATGAGATACTGTTTGAAGAGGAGCCTGCCCTCATACATGCGGAGGAAAATATCGATGAATTACAACATCATTTGTTCAAATTGCGGAGAAGGGAAATTGACTTTCATCTTCATGGGGCATCCCTGTCCGATTATTTCCGTGCACACAAAATCCCTAGGGGTTTCCGGATTCGGAATATCCCTACTATTGGCCGGCACAACCCGGATTTTGTCCGCAAATGGGTTGGGATCCTGAATAGGGCCTCCCTGGACCTAATGGTCCTGGTCATCGAGGAGTCAGGTCGAGAGCTCCAGATCTCCAAAACTAAAATTGCTGCTTTTCAGACTAGTCATCATGACATTCTGACCAATCCGACTAATGCAGCGAGCTTGAGTAAATTAGAGGAGCAGTGTGATAATTACAGAAGAGAGTTACTAAAATTCAAGAGGAGTAAGCGGCATACAGTTGATGCCGATTACGACGAAAATAAAGTGTATGGTTGGCTATCAGGGGAACAACAACCTAGCCGCTCTGATGGTGGTTACCGTCGACGCAAACCGTGGCAACAAAAGTATCGGAATCGCCAGGCTAATGTGAACGCAGCCAGCGACAGTGAATTCGCCATATCTGAATCCGACGATGCCTCTGACCAGCAAAGTGGCCCTTTAGGCCAGGGGACATCTGCAAGCCGGCGTCCAAGAGGCAGGCCACCCGCAGGGGCGGCCAAAACCGGCGAGGTAAGAAGAAATCCGCCTCGCCAGGTGTTGAACAAGAAACCCTGATTTTCAACCTTTCTGATCGCACTTTAACCTCAACCGAAATATCTGTTCTTTCTATGGGACTCTCTTTTGTACCAACTAATTTTCTGGATGAATTTGACTGGCGCTGTGATCACCACAAGCTGATGAGGAAATTACGGTTAAAAGAGTTCTTTCAGTCTAAACCCCCACAAATTTCTACTGGTGTTTTTGATGAGTTTCTACGCAGCAACTCTGGATCTAAATTTGATCCAATATCGACCAATTCGTCTATCAAAACGTTTGGGAGACTATTGGACGATTCTATTCACCGTTTTGTGGCAGCTCCGGGTAAGGTTTCGAAGAATCTGACAGTAGAGGAATCTTCGGCCCTCAAACAGCTATGTAGCTATGAGGACATCACCATTAGGCCCGCCGATAAAGGCGGGGCCATCGTGATACAAAATATTGAAGACTACCGCAAAGAAATCTACTCACAATTAGCTGATTCTGCCGTTTACCGGAAGCTCCCTGGGAATCCTACCCAGAAATACCAGAAGGAACGCTCTACTATTCTTTCTACCGCAGTATCTGAGGGCTTATTGCCTGCAAAAGTCCGTGATCGGATTCTGACGGCGGCTCCGGTGGTTCCTGTGCTGTACACATTGCCCAAATTACATAAGGACGTCAGGAATCCACCGGGCCGTCCCATTATTGCTGCTCGAAATTCCCTCTATCAGCCAGTTTCACAGCTGCTCGATTATATTCTCCAGCCATTATTATGCTCTAAACCATCGTTCCTTAAGGATACTACAAGCTTTTTAAATCTGTTACTGGACATTCCTGAAGTTCCACCTGGCACCCTGATGTGTTGTTTAGATGTATCTTCCCTGTATACATCCATACCCCATGCTGGGGGTTTGGAAGCAGTACAATTATTCCTGAATCAACAGCTGGACACTGCGATATTTGACCACCAGTTGTTTCTCAGGCTATTGCAACTGACACTGGAGAGGAACTTCTTCTTGTTCGATGGTAGTTACTACCTGCAGCTGCGAGGGTGCGCCATGGGATCAGCGGTGGCACCCTCGTATGCTAACATCTACATGTTTCGTGAAGAAGACCATTTGTTTTTGCTTAGACCTGATGTGAACAAACATCTGCTCCTGTACACCCGTTACATAGATGACATTTTTGTCCTATGGACGGGTGGACGGGAGCTGTTTGAGTCGCTGATTGCAGAAGTTAACTCTAGTGATTCGGCGATCAAGTTCACCTTTTCTTGTAATGATAGCTGTGCTCAATTTCTAGATGTATCTGTTTCACTGATTGATAACAAAATCACTACTGATGTCTATTACAAGGATGTAGGTAGAAATACCTTCTTACTGGCATCTAGCCATCATCCCCCTGCCCTTAAAAGGGGATTGCCACGCTCCCAGATGATGAGGTTAGCGAGGCTCATCAGTGATCCATCTCTACTGTCTAATCGATTAGATCACCTCATTGGTAAATTTATTGCCAGGGGGTATGATCCTGTTACATTGAGCCAGCAAAAATTGCAGGTAATGTCTATCCCGCGTTCAGATTTGTTGAAACCCAGGAAACCTGATTCTGGTAATGTACTGCCATGGACTAGTACGTATTCAGTGGCAAGTCCTATACTACAATATGCATCTAAGGCCCTTTGGCCTATGGTCAAACATGATCCCGACCTGCCGGGGTTCAAAACTACACGCCCGCTGGCAGCCTTTAAAAGAGGTCGCAACTTACGTGACAGACTGGTGCGTACTGACATTACGGGTCTGAATATACCCAGGCACCCTAATGTCTATACTAAGCCACCAGGCTGTTACAGCTGCTATGATTGCGTGACCTGCAAATATTTGAAGCCATGTAAAAACTTCAAGCATCCCCACACTGAGAAACAGTTCGAGATCCATCATGTGCTCACCTGTAGAACTGAGTATGTTGTTTACATTTTAGTGTGCCCGTGTGGCCTGTATTATGTGGGCCAGACCACTCAGTCCTTCCGCACTAGAATGGGGTTGCACAGGTCGGCCATCGATCTTGCCTTGGCTGGCAGGTCGATTGACCAACCTGTGGCGCGCCATTTTAAATCTATGGGGCATCCGCTTTCCTCTCTTAAGTACTTCATGATAGATCATATCAAAGATTCCATGCGTGGCGGTGACAGGGCAAAACGCCTGTTAATCACCGAGTCTCGCTGGATCTTTAGATTAAATACCATTGCCCCTAATGGGCTTAACGATAAGATCAGCTGGAATGCGCTTACTTAATCTTTCTGCTATGTGTTAATTGTATGTTCGTCTTGTTGGTCCCTTTTCTATGATTGTAATTTGATGTACTGTATATGCATTAGACTATTGCCATTGTAATGCATCTTTATATTTATATCTATATTTATTGTTGTTTATCTTGTCTCCTCCCAGGTGGGCGGTTATCAGGGCGGCAACAGTGTCTTGAGAAGCTGGCTGAGAGTAGCGTGGTCCGGAGTGAAACGCAAGCGGCTGGCGTTGCTAGGCAGCGGCACCGCTTCCTGTGTCTGGATCCATGACGTCATCAGCCTGCGTCCCGGCATCTGCAGCGTGCACCTGGTGAATGGACGCCACGGGGAGTGAGATCTTCTGGTCTAAGGTATTTATGTCAGTGTTGTACTGTGCTTCTGTGCTGTAGTCGTGTTCTGAGGAAGGGGGTCAAACCCCGAAAGCTCATCAATACACGTTTTTGTGTTTACTTACTCTGTCGTTTCCTGAGTGCCTTCTTCCATTGGAGTTGCTGTTTGTATTATTGGTTATGGCACCGGGGCAAGTTGTTTAATATACCAGAGTGCCGGCAGGATTGTACCCGTATATATATATATATATATATATATATATATATATATATATATATATATATATATATATATATATATATATATATATATATATATATATATATATATATATATACACATATACATATACATATATACACATATACATATATATACATATATATACATATATATATACATATATATATATATATATATATATATATATATATATATATATATATATATATACATATATACATACATATATACATACACACACACACACACACACACACACACACACATATACCAAGCTAATTAATTTCAATATACACAAACCTATAGTTTTTATTAATGACACTAAAATCTACACGTATCAGTAGTAACAGATGGCAGGGCTGCAGGACACAAGCGTGTCACATCCTGACCTAGCAAGGAACAAAGCGGGCAAGCTGTCATCCTCAGCACCAGTCAGATCTTTTGTTACTGAACGACCTAATAAACCGCTCTCTCACTGCAGACTAGGAGGGAGAACCTGGGACTCGGGGAAAGCATGTAAAACATTTCTTGCCTATTCCTTGCACGGGCGGCACCTTGAGGCTTGGCTCGCTGTCAGAGCAGGTTATTGCGCGAACGAAAGGCGAGCACAGTTCCAAAATTGGAAACGGAGACTGAGAACAAACGGCTTACGTCTGACAAATAAGCTAGATGGTATTTACACCAGAACATGTAACCGAAAGAATGTATTTCATTACACGTCCAACAAATACCCTCAGACAGACATGAATATTTCAGCACATTTTGTTTTGTTTGTAGAGCGAGTCATTTGTATTTGCCAGAGCTAAATTAATCATATAACCATGAATATATAACGACAGGCTTGGAATGACTTTCCCACATTTTGCAGACAGACCAGTAATCGGACACTTAATTCCCCACTCTATGCGGCCCGGGGGGCGGCAGTTCTGGGAATGGGAAATAACCCGAAACAGTTGTCTTGGTTAATTTAAAAATTCAATTTGGAAGACTTTCTGAGCCAATCAAATCAGCGGCAAAGGGTGCGAGGTGCAGTGGTGTTAAAACGCTGGCAATAGCACTGCATCTCGGACAATACTCCCGGTGCATATTCAATTATTTCTAGCACACTCTGGTCTGTATTTAAGCAACACAACAGAGCGAGACACCCCAGACAAGAAAGATGAACTGCATGGGTTTTTATAGGTGTAGGGTGCTAGAATGAAAACTACATTGCATTTAGAAAACACAAAAACACCAGGAAACGCAACAAAGCAACAACTGATGACGGAAGGAAAAATTCTAATTCGATCCTTTGTAGTATTTCTGTCCTATTTACCATATATCATTTGTTAATATATAAAACTGCTACACAATACATATCGGTCCCAGGCAATGATATTGAATGTACAAACTTGACTCATTGTTCAGAAGAGTTTTTAAATTCTCTTTAAGTGGCCCTTATTCTGGTTCACTCGCAAAGGCAAATTCTTTCTCAAATGGACAAAGCCATGTGCACTGCAGGTGAGGCAGATGTAACATGTGCAGAGAGTTAGATTTGGGTGGGGTTTTACTTCAAAGTGAGAACTATGTTGCGGTGTAAAAATTAATCAGTCCCCCCCCCCCCCCCCCAGGGGGTTTTGTCCATTAGAGAAGGAATTTGCCTATGCGAGTGAACCAGAATAAGGGCCAGTGTGTATGGGGCTTACGTGGGATGAATGGTCTTCTTTTTTTCCTGTTTAACATGCAACCATTCCGTCTGATATTAGTGGTGCATAGCTAACAACGCAAGAGTCTCATTTCTTTTTTGGATGTTGTGCATAAGAGTTATTTTTGGAGGACGAACAAGTGCAGACCAGATAAGATGACCACCAGGAAAGCTGAGAATACAGGATTCATAGAACTGGAAAAACCGGTGCTAAAAAGCAGAATGGAAAAACAAAGCAAAAGTGATGTGTCCGTGTGCCATTGACCAACAGGGAAGTACCTCCCGAAATCCAGCCCTCTAGGCCAGGAGCAGGAAGGCGTGGCCCTCCACCCTAACAGCCTTACGTGTCCCGCTACAGTTTTGTCATTAAATCCTGCTAGAAAGTGCAATTCTACGGCAGGTGGTTTGCAGGTTGCCGGCTGCCACTGCTAGGGGAGTAGGTATAAGTGTTGCCCATAGCAACCAGCTTTAACCTAGTGTTTATTGAGCCCATTTTATGCAAAGTGAGCTAAAATCTGATCCACACAGTGCATGTTTTCCAGGTCTCCTCACAGAATCACAAGTGAAATAATTACCTCCACCTGCGGATCTTGTGTCAGTGAGTAATGAGTGCACTTGCTGGGTGACCTGGAAAATGGGAACTGTGTGGGGTCCCGTGAACTGAGTTTGAGAACCCCTGTGCTAGAGCATACTTTAGTAAAGCAAGCTGCCTACTTAAGTCTCTTCTATTTAATTATGGACAGGCTTGAAACCATGCTGCTTTGGTGCAGAATATGACCCCATCGCAAAAATAACCTGGGTTAACTTATTACTGGCTCGACCTGGGTGCAGTGTTAAAACAACAAACCTGTGTCGAGCCACCTGGTATTTCAACCCGAGTTAAAAGAAGGGTTTAAACAGGGTTGCTGTGTGTACAACGGGTGACCCAGGTTTATTGTGTCCTGGTTCAAAATCTCGGGTTTGCGATGTAAAACTGTGGGAGGGCATGCTGGGATGTGTTGTTCCACCGAGCTGGTGGGCCGCACGTCAAATACCCCCTGAAATTAAAAGTTTAGAGAATCACACCACCGTTGTATATTTGCATGAACGTCATTTATTTTCTATGCAAATCCATTTTACTCGCAGTTGACAAATTACACAAGGATGATATATGGTAGCAATGCATGAATCTGTTACCGTTTCATGCCAGCATACAGTATGTACGGGATAAGGCTGCCAATCATTCTGCAGCTCACTAGAATGCATTTTGCCGGTGCTGTATTATTCATGAACGCTCTTAATGAAATCTTTTAACAGCGATACATTTGATTTACTTCTATTTGGTTCTAAAGAGATAGATCCTTCCCCAGAACAATACAGCGGATTAATCATACTCCTCCTGGCATAAGGTACAACAGTGCGCGGCGAGAATTTGTAAATGGCAAACATTATAAATGGAAGGAAAGAACACAAAGCGGGGTTAAATAAATGAAATACTAAAAAAGGTCCTCTGCTTCTAAAAACAAAAACTTTCTATGGACATTTCTTGGTCACCCACCTCTCGGACTTCATCTTGTCAATATTTACAAAGCAGCACACTTCAATGAGATGATACATTTCAAAAATCTATTTCATATGGGTTCATCAGACCTCTATAATTAGATCCAGACTTTTTGGAAAACATTTCCTTCAGTGTAAGCACCCGTCTATTTTATGGGTGTGGTAGTATGACACACCGACAGTCGGGATTCCGACAGTCATTACTCAGACGTCGGAATCCCGACTGCACAGCTGGGGGGGGGGGGGGCCGCAATGAAGCCCCTTGCGGGCTCGCTGCGCTCACCACCTATTTTATTCTCCCTCTATGGGGGTCGTGGACCCCCACGAGGGAGCAGTCAGGATTCCGACATCGGAGTAATGACTGTTGGGGAGCCGTCCGGCACCCTATTTTACAACTCTTCTGCCCATTTATGCAACCTGGTAGGGTGATCTTTTTTCTAAGACTTGCAGGCTCCCGAATCTGGGTTTATGGTGCTGTTGGTAAATCCACATTTAGAGGTGGCATTGCCTATAGCAACCAGGTTTCGTCTATCAAAAGCATTTCCTAACTATGGCCCTCCTGCTGTTGTAAAACTACAAGTCCCATCATGCCTTGCCACAATTTTGGGGAATTCTAAATAAATATGGCAAGGCATGCTGGGATGTGTATTTCACAACAGCTGGAGGGCCACAGTTTGGACATGTCTGGTCTATCATTTCTCTATTGCATCCTAGAAAATTATAAACAGAATGGGATTGGTTGCTATGGTCAACATCACCTCTAGATGTGGATGTACCAACAGCACAATAAACCCAGATTCAGGAGATAACATGTCATAGAAAAAAGTTCACCCTACTAGAATGCATAAAATGGACATAACAGTTGTAAAATTCACGGGTGCTTAAACTGAAGGAAATGTTTTCCAAAAATTCTGCATATCAGCACAGAATGACGTACAGTGCACCTCCCTCTATAACAAATGGTACTCTTTACCTAGAACGGCGCCCACGATTGAAATCGCGGGCGTCGGGGGTAAAAATCGCGGTGATCGCGGTCATCGCGGGTAAATCGGGATGGCCGCGATGCCCGCGATCACCGCGATTTTCCCATAGGGAACAATGTTAAAACGGCAGATTGACCGCGATTTTACTGTTAAATGCCTCAATGGACCCGATTTGGGGCCAAATAGGCCAAATTAACCCTTAAATGTCCCCCCAAATTTTTAACGCCAACCCACGATCCACGCCAACCCGAAGCGTGGCGAGCGCAGCGAGCCCGCGAGGGGCGGCGGTACGCGTCCTCCGACCTTTTCATGCCCTACTATCCACTACGGCGTGGTGTGAGAATATAATAGTGTGGCGAGCGCAGCGAGCCACCGAGCCCGAAGCCTGGCGAGCGCAGCGAGCCCCGCGAGGGGACGCAGATACCTTCACAGGTAGACGCGTCCCCTCGCGGGCTTCACAGGTGTCCGCGTCGCCACGGACACCTGTGAAGCCCGCGAGGGGACGCGCATAACTGTGAAGGTATCCGCGTCCCCTCGCTGCGCTCGCCACGCTTCGGGCTCGGTGGCTCGCTGCGCTCGCCACACTATTATATTCTCACACCACGCCGTAGTGGATAGTAGGGCATGAAAAGGTCGGAGGACGCGTACCGCCGTCCCTCGCGGGCTCGCTGCGCTCGCCACGCTTCGGGTTGGCGTGGATCGTGGGGTGGCGTTAAAAATTTGGGGGGACATTTAAGGGTTAATGGGCTCTGTGGCCCATTTAACATTGATTCCTATGGCCAAATCGGGTGGATTGAGGCATTTAACAGTAAAATCGGGTCCATCGCGCCTTTTAACATTGATTCCTATGGGAAATCGGGAGCATCGCGTCGCGGGCATCGCGGGTACATTTATGGCCGGCCGCGACGCGACCGACACGATTTCCATGTTTAACATTGGTTTCAATGGGAAATCACGGGCATTGCGTCGGTCGCGTCGCGGCCACACAAATGTACCCGCGATGCCCGCGACGGGCGCCGTACTAGGTAAAGAGTACCTAACAAATTATTAATATTTAAAAGAAAATGAATAAGGTGAAATAGCAACATATTGCTGTCATTGGGAGTCATGTAGTTCCCATATTCTGATGCCACAGCTGTATTGGTAAGGCGCTGCTGAACCCTTGTGGCTCCATATAAATAAACGATAACAGCAGAAGCAAATAAAAATGCTCCACTGCTCTGGTTGACGCGTTTCATGAACCTTTTTCAAGTGCGGACAGATCTATATGGAAAGTTATGCCTCTTTTATAGGATCTGGCTCGGACTTATTTAATGGGCTTGTCCTGAAAAGTGCTGTTTGGGTGTCCAAACGCCTGAAGTTTGTGACCAGCGCTTGTCAACCCCGAATCATCGCACGGCAGGGGGGAAAAAAATAATAATATTCCCCACTTTATTCATGATTTCTCCCTGATTTTACATAATTTGGGGCAGATTGCCAGAAAATCGAGAGAACACTGGTCATAAAGCACCAGGTTAGGTTATGATAGTTTTTTTTGGGGTGCCGCACCCTGCACCTACAGTAGATATAGCGCTAGGGACAGAGAAACCTTGACAACGGCTTGGGGACTTACACATAACTTTGCGCAAATATATGTAACCAATATCTCTGAATTCTATTATGTAGTGTTCAAGACAAAAAATTGGATAATGCATATCGCAAACAACAATATTCTAGCTATCATTACCTGATATCATACCAGAAAATGAAAGACCGAATCTGATTGGTTGCTACGGGCAACAGCAAAATGATACGCGTTTAGAAATGTTACCCATGAAATAAGTTGGCTGGTAGCCATCTTCTTTTACCCGCAACCTTGGCAGCGGCTGCCAACCATATTTACATTCCGTTGCGCTTTACAATTGGAAACAACTGTGATTAAATAAACTGGGTAGATACAAACCCACATGGAGGTAGGAGGGCCCTGCTTTCAAACTTACAATCTATAGACAGTTGCAATCTGTTTTGGTACTTGTGTATTATAGCGGCGCCCACCGCATCGCATACCAAAAGGCTCGCTGCGCTCGCCACACTTTCTATTCTCAACTCCACGCCGACGTGGATAGTGGGGGTATGAAAAGGTCGGAGGACGCGTACCGCCGCCCCTCGCCACGCTTCGGGTTCACGTTTATAGTGGGGGGGTAGCGTGGGGGTGCATTTAACATTGTAAGCATCCTTTAGGGTGCTTATACAATGTTTCATCGCATAGGGGGCAAAAATCGCATCGCATGCCATCGGTTGCATGGCATGCAATGCGATAAAAACATTGCACGATGAACATCGGGGGCGCCGCTATTATACACAAGTACCTGTTTTTGTAATAGATCAGCTCAGATACATTTCCTACAGTACGTACTGATTTCTATACAGATACAATAATAGCTCTCTGTGCAGAGAGCGCCACCACAGGCAGGGAAGAGGAACTGCGCCGGGTTTTGAAAGCGGTAGGGTGCTAAAGGTTCCCCCATCCCTTATCTCTAGCACATGGCTTTCCAGAGAAACAGGTGCACGCATCTCATCCATGATGCCAATGCAAGAGAGCTGCAAATACCAAGTTGAAAGACTTGTCTAGCTACACATTGATCTTGCCGTTTACATTCATTCTCTGGGGCGAAGTGATACAATTGTTAAATAAATGGGAAAATAAAATTGCCCATGTATAGTTTAATCCTGAATGCACTAGGCTGAATCCTGTTCATTCACAGATCTACTATTAAAAACGCTGATTATCTAATGTTAAGCCAATTCACTGAAGCAGTATCAACTCTTCAAACAGATAAAGTAAAAAAAAAAGAAAAGAAACCATAATAATTGTGCTTTGTGGCAAATACATACTAAAGGCATTAACCTCAATTCTGCTTTTCCTAATTGTGATCAGAATAGAGGAACTCATTATGTAGCTTAAGCTTCAGGCTTTCCCTGTGTTCAGATTTAGGATTTGTGAATGCGTACGTTCGCGGATATCCTCAGACCTTTATCCGCCCCACAACGACGGCGCGCTACGTCCCCCCAATTATATTAATACCACCCCTGTAAATGCTCGCCATTTAAGCACGTTGTGTTCTGACAGGATTCACAAGGGAAGCGTAGCGTACAAATAGTACAAGCCAGGGGCAGGACAATGGAATTTTACTCGCACAGCCTACAAATTGTACCATAAAATATATACATTATCTGCATTAGACAAAGGCACTCGGCATGCCTGTAATGTTTTGGTGGAAGATATTTATCTCAGTCATTTGGGGTTTGATTCTACATCCCCTTGAGAGATTGTTTCCCCTAGTTATTGGGGTTTGATTCTACATCTCCTTGAGAGATTGTTGCCCCTTTTTAGTCAAGCGCAGATGTGTCCTCTCCAACAATCTGCCCCGACCAGTGGCGCCGCTGATGGCTGCCTAGGTGCTGTACAGCTCGGCGGGTATGTGTTCCCTGTGTGATACTGTACTGTCCCTGCTTATTGTGTTACCTACCGGCTGCTGCAACTACCAGTGGCGCCGCTGATGGCTGCCTAGGTGCTGTACAGCTCGGCAGGTATGTGTTCCCTGTGTGATACTGTACTGTCCCTGCTTATAGTGTTACCTACCGGCTGCTGCAACGACCAGTGGCGCCGCTGATGGCTGTCTAGGCGCTGAGCTGCTCGCGGGTATGTGTTCCCCGCATATAATGTCTCAATTTAATGTATGTAATGCCTCCCCCTCCCCCTTTTATCTCTGCTTGATGCTGCACTGTATATCCACAAAAAATTCCTAGTGTGCGCAAACATACATGGCCAATAAAGTTTATTCTATTCTATTAAGTCGAAACCTGGGCAAGTTTGACAGGGTGGGAAAGTAGACAATGGTAAGGTTAAGTGTTCGACGTGAGTTTTTCCCAAATGTAGACATAGTCGACATGGACACCATCTAAGAGTACCACGACTGCTCGGAACACTATTTTATTCTCCCCCCACGCCGTAGTGGACGGTAGGGCATAAAATACTGCCTGTCGGCACATAAAAAAACAACTCATGCCTACCTTTTGATTGTCAACCTTAAAAGCATTAGGTCGACTTTCCCAATGTCGACCTAATGCTTGTTTTGACCCTGTCGATCTTACAAATGTCGACCTATTTCAGTGGATGATCTTAATAGGTATCACACAGACGACAGCCGTACAGAGTACGCCGGGATGGGTTTGAATTATTAGGTCAACAATGCCTAGGTCGACAGTCAATAGTCAACACAAAAGAAAAGGTTTAAGTGGAACGGGTCAACACAGGAAACGTGCGTTTTTGTGTCTATGTCGACACGGACACCATATCAGCATAGCGCGCCCCCGCGCATGGATCGCTCGGCACATTATTATAGTCTGCCTCTATGCCCACTTGGGATCATGAAGAACAAGTCAGTGTAAAATAAACTCATGTCCTCCTTTTCATGTGTCGACAATTAGCACGTTGACCTTTTGCATGTGTCAACCTATCAAATTTTGACCAATAGTAATCGATCCATCAAACGGAACCATGCCGACATGTTCCATTCAGAAATGGTCCGAGACGCTGAACATCATTTCATCTTGGATTTTTTTCCAAGGATGCTGGGACCCATACTCTGACTTTGATGGAATGCCAGTATATCTTGGACGCAGCTCTAGACCCGCCCCTAACCATAAGATGGTAACCACTAAACTAACCCTGATACCCATACCTAATACCCTAACCATAATCCACTAACCCCAATACCCAGTGGCGTAACAATAGCTGGGACTGCACCGATGAAAAGTTCTGCGGGTCCCTGTTGCGTGGAGAGGGGGGGACGGACGACACGGGGAGTGGGCATTGGTGGCGAAACGTAGAAATGTTAAGTGCTGGTGGTGATTGCAACCAAACTGAATTGCTGCCATTGGGCACCATCTAATGGCCATTACCTGAAAAGCAATTGAATCACCCCCCTATGTTTCTGCGTTGGAAGTGCAGCCTCGGGGGGGATGGCTGCTCAAAACAATTGAATTAGCTCCCATCCACTGTAGACGGGAGCCCATTACCCTCAAAACAACGGCATCACCCCCAAAGAGTCCAAGAGGAAGCAATAAGCAGTGACAGCCAGTCCGAACGCATATCAGACGTTCTTTCCGGGAGTGATGCGCTACACACACACACACACACACATCTGGGGCTCTGCAAGGTTATATGGGACTCTAACGTTTCAAAACATACATCTCAAAGCCAAAGAGCAGCTGGCCCATCCTTCACCTGTCCAGGAGACGCGCATGGCTCTGCTAAAAGATGCACCGCAAATATTTAGGCAGGTAGGCATGGTACCTGCCCCTCAAAGCAAAAAGCAATAACAGCACTGTCCGTCCTTTACAATAAGCCTTTTTTTGTAGTCTGATCAGGAGGACACTGCAGGAGGGGTGCGCTCCACATGTGAGCGCTGGATGTACACGCTCGCACGATGGTAAAGGATGCTGTGATCAGTTTTCTAATGACAGGATCTGTGCGTGGGGGGATGGGGCAAGAATGCTGCAGCAGGTCTTCTGAATGCAGAGCAATCTAGATGTTAATCCAATGCAGGAGACACGTCCGTCCCAGATCGCCTTACCAACTTTACAGCTTTAGCATGGAACTACACGAGAGGACCCAGCGTGCCGCATTTCAACACAGCATCCTGCATTATAAAAACACGCCGTGTTTACCTACAACGCAGGCTACTCCATCTGCACAGAGAACGTGTGCATGCTGATGCTGGGGTGGGAAGCCAAAGAAAAGACTTGGTAATAAAAGTATTCGGACATAAATTGAGAATGTTATACGCACAGGAGGTTTTAATGGGATTCTTTTATTCCCATTAAATACGACGTTACGTGAAAGAATTCAAGTGATCACTTCATAGGGGACACTGGGTCATTCAGTGTGTGTGTGTCGGCCCCAAGAAGAAAGAAGCAGATGGTCACACAAGCATACACATTAAGCTGGCACAATAACAAGACTGCTTAAAAGACCTTTCAAAGCAACAACAGTAACCAATGGGGAGGGAGGGGGGGTTATCATTCCTAACCATATCCTTAAAAGCACATACCGACCTAAAACTATATTTATGTTATTTAAGCTATGTCAACGTTAAAGATACATTTGTATTAAAACGGTAGGTTGTTGGCAATAAAATCTTATGTAGCACTGTAGATGTCACGCTTGCGAGCTGGGCCCTCTTACCCCTCTGGCTGTTCACAGCAAGTCTGGCCTCATAAATGCTGGCGGTAGGGAAGTGCAACGGAATATTAACAAGTAAATGTTTATAAATATGTAACAAGTGCAACTGACCATCTACAAAAATGTCAAAAGGTAACAAAGACTCTGTAGATGGTAGAAGCAGCGGGGAAGTGTGGGTATGACAGGCGGCCGTTCTACTACTGCTTAGGAATAGATAAAGATGGTGGGATGGAGATTATTATGAAGTGGACAATGTACGATCAGCATCAATGTCACGGCAGGTACCCAGCACCCTATAAGCGGCAGGAGTTATCACTGTCACAATCAT
Source organism: Crinia signifera (assembly GCF_055691185.1). NCBI lineage: Eukaryota > Metazoa > Chordata > Amphibia > Anura > Myobatrachidae > Crinia > Crinia signifera. The sequence continues at coordinate 174,794,410 of NC_139223.1, read as the reverse complement.
GTAGCACAGGCAGGCACCAGCACCCTATAACCGGCAGGTGTTATTACTGTCACAGCTAGGTAGCACAGGCAGGTGCCCAGCACCCTATAAACAGCAGGAGTTTTCACTGTCACAGTCAGGTAGCACAGGCAGGTGCCCAGCACCCTATAAACGGCAGGTGTTATCACTGTCACAGTCAGGTAGCACAGGCAGGTGCCCAACACCCAATAACTGGTAGGTGTTATCACTGTCACAGTCAGGTAGCACAGGCAGGTGCCCAGCACCCTATAACCGGCAGCAGTTATCACTGTCACAGTCTGGTAGCACAGGCAGGTGCCCAGCACCCTATAACCGGCAGCAGTTATCACTGTCACAGTCTGGTAGCACAGGCAGGTGCCCAGCACCCTATAACCGGCAGCAGTTATCACTGTCACAGTCTGGTAGCACAGGCAGGTGCCCAGCACCCTATAACCGGCAGCAGTTATCACTGTCACAGTCAGGTAGCACAGGCAGGTGCCCGACACCCAATAACTGGTAGGTGTTATCACTGTCACAGTCAGGTAGCACAGGCAGGTACCCAACACCCTATACCCGGCAGGAGTTATCACTGTCACAGTCAGGTAGCACAGGCAGGTACCCAACACGCTATAACCGGCACCTGTTATTACGGTCACCGGCATATAGCACAGGCAGGCACCAGCACCCAATAAGAGGCAGGAGTTATTCCGGTCACCGGCAGGTAGCACAGGCAGTTGCCCAGCACCCTATAATCAGCATGTGCCCAGCACCCTATAACCAGCAGGGATTAGAGGTGGCTGCAGACTACATATCAGAACATCGGGTGCATTTACCTTTCACCATAGATAAATAGAGACAGTGAAAGTTTACTTACATTAGGTCATGTCACTGACAGCTAATGCTGGGCACACACCTGGACGACGGCACGACCTGGCGATGCGATGTAACGATATATCGCATCACCGTACAACAACTCAGTATATTATTACTACATACCTCATTACATCACACCCCAGCTGCTGCCCCACACACAATTATTATTCCTTAGTATTTATTATTGCCATCATTATTATTGCTACCATTATCATTATAATTAATCAATTGCCATGACTACTAACACTTCCCATACTGTTCATGCTAATTATTATCACCATTATTATTATATTATTAATAAAATAATTACCATCATCGTTCTCATTAATGATTAGTACCACCATTACTATTTATTGCTGGTGCTGTTATTATTATCGCCAGTGATAGTATTATTGCCATTACAATGAGTACTCCCCTTACTACTGCTGTACCGAGCATCATCCCTGCTATTGCCATGCAGCCAGCTGGTGCCGGGAGCAGCAGCCGCACATGCCCGGGGAGAGGAGCACTGCTGGCGGCGGCAGCAGCGTGCCTGTACTTACCGTCAGATGGAGGAGGCTGCGCGGTAATCCGGTGTGCGCGCCGGCTCCGTGCTGCCCGTCAGCTGCTCCCGCTCCGTACTATGTGCTCAGCGCTGTGCCGCCGTCGCTGCTGCTGCTGCTGGGTGACTGCTTGATTGTGAGCGCGTCCGTGTGACGCCTGATGACGCGCGCTCCCGCCGCTGGAGCGCGCCGGTGTCCACGGGCCAATAGGCCGCCGCTCTGCCTTCACCACAGCGCGCGCTCACGCCGCCGACCACGGCAGATGCCAAAAGGAAGGCGTTCCCGTGCTGCCGGCCCCTCCCCCCCGAGTGACGTCGCGGCTCCGCCTGAAGCCTGGAAGGCGACATCTTGGTTATGGTCCGGAAATGGGTCATGGCCAGGAAGAGAAGCAGCTGTGACCCCTCTGGCAAATGACAGCAGCTGATAACAATGATAATTATATGTGGTGTCTGGGGAGTTGTGACTAATGTGTGTCTGTGCCTTGGGAAGCTGCCATTCATTGTGTGTCCAACACTGTGGCAGTGTAAGGTGGAGTTACTGATGTCAGGGGTGTGGTATGATGGATGGACAATGTTATGGTTGACGGTTAATAGGTTGACACCAATTGTTTGACTGCTATTGTGTTGAGCGGTGCAAAAGATAGGCAAGGGTCAAGTCATATCTCCCAACTGTCCCAATTACAGTGGGACAGTCCCACTCATGGGTCGTAGTGTTCTGCGGGCAGGGGGACAAAATGGGGCATTTCTGTGGCACTTGGTCACGTCCTCAACCTGAGGCCACGCTCACCCACCTGTGGCTCCGTCCCTTTCCGGGCAAGCCATGGCGTGGCAGGTCCCTTAGCACAACAAAGTTGGGAGGTATGGGTTAAGCATACCTCCCGACTGTCCTGATTTTCGTTGGATAGTCCCATTTTTTATTTATTTTAGAGGGGTAGGTAAGAGGTCCTGTGTCACTTACTGGTTTGCAGAGCATGGTGAGTACATGCTGTGTTCATGCACATGGCATCTATTATCGGGAGACAGAGGGTCCTCGATGTTGGGAGGTATTGATTAAGGCCGACAGGTACATAAAGTCAATAGGGTCAAAAGGTTGATATGACAATGGTTGAAATGTTTGCTGGGTCAAATCGTGTATATATCATGTAATGTGACCACCATCAGCACACACGTAGACCCCCCTCAAGATTGCATTGCATGCAACGCTTTGGGCAAGCGGTTACTATTCCCAGTAGATGTCCACCTGGATACAAAATCAAGCAAATATTAGGAAACATTTGAAAACTATAAAAAAAAAATGTGTTGACTATTTCTGTGTAGACCACTTTCATAATGACCTTATGAACCTGTCCACAATTTATACCTAATATACAAAACTGGAGGTTTCCAAGGCGCAAGAACAGAGGAGCAGCTCGATATAACCAAAAAAGCTTGTTCAACCGAAACAAGTAAACAATGATATACACAAAAAGAACAAGGATATATTCCAAGCGCTGTCTGTATAGAGGTTTTTTCTCCTTCTCCCGTTCTCACAGATGGTAGATATGTGAAACAAATAAAAGGATTAAATGTGTAGGACTATTTATTAGTCTTAAAACATGAATAAATGACAGGGATAAGACTTACCACACTCACAAAGAGAGTGTGTTTTTGAAGCTCAAAAAGGTATCTTTTTCTGGTGATGAGATACGACCTTCACCAGACTTCACCACAGTGTCCAAATCATTAAATTTAAGCGTACATTTCCACTCACTAGAATTAAATGCTGTAACACATGTAAAGGTTTCTTTTTAGGTAAGCGTACCAATAACTCACAATTTGCCGAGATTTTTCAAGCACATCTGGGTTTCTTTCACTTGGAAAATACTTTTATTGCCACACAAAAAAACAATATAAAAGAGAGAACCACAGGTACACTGGAGAGAATAGATCCAAGGGTGAGTGAACGATGTTTTTAAAGGTTTCACATTAACAATACATTGGAAACTTTCCGGATAAGTCTGAGATGTTTGGTGAATAAACACCCAGTACCTTGGTTCAATGTCCAACAGCGACAAGATGGTCCAATAAAAGGAAAAAATCTTTGTGCAAGTCCAGAAAGCCAGCCTACCAAACATCTCAGACTTATCCGGTGTGCACTTTTACTATGGCTAATGGTGTTCCTTTAAAAGCTAGACAATAAATGATCCCTAAAATATGTTGCTTATTTATTTCAGCATTGTTGTAGCTCTGTAAGCATCCAAAGATGGTAGCATTTCTGTGCCCTTAGCATACGGCCTCTAAAAAATGCTTGTTACATTACAGTACATGAAATGGAACAATAGGACCCATTTATCAACAAGTTTTAGCTATTTAAGACTCAATTGCACATGATAAATGGTGCTGCAGACAATCATCTTACTGATAGTTGGAATCTAAAACTCATTGATAGATAGATAGATGGGCCCTTGTATGTACAGTTGCGTATGTGAAAGTCTTCTCTTCTGGAGATGCCCGGAGAGGAGTTATTGCAGGTCTGTGAGGAAGGGAAGGGTCTACTCTAGATACATCATTAAGCCCCACCCTCTAATAACAGACCTGTAATTCCTTGTAAAATCTCATTCTGCCAGCGTTATAAGGAAGAAGGCGGGATGGGTTTGCGGAGTACCTGAAAAAATAGGTGTCCCAGTACTTGCGGGAGAGTGGGCAAGTATGTTTATATGATCATTTATTTTTGGGTTACCATTACTGGACCTTTTGTACAGTAACTGACAATGGATTACTGCCTCACAGCGCGGAGGTCATGGGATCAATTCCCACCATGACCCTATCTGTGCAGAGTTTGTATATTCTCCCCATACTTGCGTGGGTTTCCTCCGGGCGCTTAGTTTTTCTCCCACATTCCAAAAATATACTGGTAGGTTAATTGGCTCCCAACAAATTATCCCTAGAATGTCTGTGTGTGCGTGTGTACATGTGGTAGGGAATATAGATTGTAAGCTCCACTGGGGCAGGGACTGATGTGAATGTTCAAATATTCTCTGTACAGCGCTGCGGAATATGTGTGCGCTATATAAGAAACTGTGGTACTTGTTTCCTAGCACGGCCACACCGATTTCCATCGGGTTGGTCGTGTCGGAAAAATCGTGTCGGTCGCATCGCATGAGATTTGGTCGCATGCGGTGCGACCGACGCAATTTTTTAATTGAATCAAATGTGAATAGGGTCCCTGGGACCCGATTTTACATTGGATTCAATGTAAAATATTTCCTAGACCCCCAATTTAACACCGTAAACCCCACCCCACGATTGACGCCAACCCGAAGCGTGGCGAGCGGCGGCAGTGCGCGTCCTCCGACCTTTTCATTCCCCTACTATCCACGTCGGCGTGGAGTTGAGAATATAAAGTGTGGCGAGCGCAGCGAGCCACTGAGCCCGAAGCGTGGCGAGCGGACGCGTATAACTTCACAGGTATACGCGTCCGCTCGCCACGGTTCGGGCTCGGTGGCTCACTGCGCTCGCCACACTTTATATTCTCAACTCCACGCCGATGTGGATAGTAGGGAAATGAAAAGGTCAGAGGACGCGCACCGCCGCCCCTCGCGGGCCCCGCTGCGCTCGCCACGCTTCGGGTTCACGTCAATTGTGGGGTGACGACGGGGCCATATATAATGTGAAATGGGTCATATTGGCCCATTTCACATTTTTTACTATGTGAGATGGACTTAATCAAGTCCATCTCATCTTGTGCCATTATAATGGCACAAGACCAACGCGATGCTCCCGATTTCAATGTTAAAAAATATTTTAACATTGAAGCCTATGGCAAAATCGCGTCGGGGCCAATGTTAATGGTCGCGACCGACGCGATGCCTGCGATTTTCCCTTTGCTGGCAAAATGGACCTGATTTCAAAGGAAATCGGGTCCATCGCGGGCATTGTGTACCTTAACTTAAAGGTACATGATGCCCGCGATTGTGGCCGTTAGAGGAAACAAGTACCAAAACTGTTAATAAAATAAAAAAATAAATAAATAAACTGATTGACATTCTAGGAAAATGCAAAACACCCAGAAGATGAAGAATAGATAAGATAGAGATGCGTTTGGTCTACAGCAGGCATGTCCAACGTTGGCCCTCCAGATGTTGTGAAACTACACATCCCAGCATGCTTTGCCACAGTTTTGCTATTAGAGAATGCTAAAACTATTGCAAAGCATTCTGGGATGTGTAGTTTCAAAACATCTGGAGGGCCAACGTTGGACATGCATGGTCTACAGCATCATGGTCGGCAGTCATTAGGTTGACATAGGAAAAGGTTGACATGGGTCTATGTCGAAAGGTCATTATTTCAACAGGTCGTTAGTTCGACATTGTCTAGTTCGACAGTCAAAAGGTCGAAATGGGGTTTTCACTGTTTTTGGAGCCGACATGTGCCGACAGGTGGTATTTCATTACCTTCCATCCACTAGGGTGTGGTGGGAGAATAAAATAGTGTACCGAGCGCAGCGAGGCACCATGTCTGAAGCATTGTGAGTGATGCGGTGCACTTTAAACTGTGTCCATGTTGACTGTGTTGACATTCAGGTAAAAAAAAAAACAGTGAAAAACCCCATGTCGACCTTTTGACTGTCGACCTAAACATTGTCAAACTAATGACCTGTTGAACTAACGACCTGTCAAACTAATGACCTTTTGACCTAGAACCATGTCGGCCTAATGACCATCGACCATCATGCTGTAGACCAAATGATCCCAACCCAATAGATAATACCCCTTTTGCACAGTGATGCCTTTCCACGTGGGAATTTTGTGAAATACACGGGTCCTTTTTCTGTGTGAAATGGGTTAATCTGGAAGGGATACTTTTACAAATATGTCTCTTTCTGGATGTTTCTTGTTCATCAGATCTACTTTCGGCTTTGCCACCTGTTTTCGTGCTGATGAAGGATTTGCCCTGCCGCGAGAGTGGGCATCAGAACTCACTCTCTGCAAGGATCTGGTCACCGTGCCAGTGCCGCCTGCCTAATGTCAGCAGTTTGCCGTAGATGTGTCTGTAAGATAAAAAATTGACACTGACATTTGGCTGTGTACACAAATTACTTTCCATTGTCCTTGCTGCACTCACCTTCAGCTCGGCTGAGACTACGGCTTTCATGAGGCTAATTGCCCTCTATGAAGTACGGATAGAAAAACACTGCAACTGACGTTGACAAAAATATTACGCTATACCTTCTAGTGGTGCCGAGAGGAGGGTACTAAATAGGCAGGATTTGTGATGGAGTCCAGCGGGGACCCGGGTAACCAGGTAAGGGAGACATTGTCCCCCTCTAGAGCATTGGGGGGGAAAGGAAGGGAGGGGCAAAAAAGTGGCAGATTTTACCGATGGACTGCTGTGCTGCAGCCCCTCCCCAGTAGCAACCACCACCCTTAAGGACTAAAGGCTCCCATACACATGTGATTTTGTCCGATTTGACCCAATTCTGATAGATCGGGCCGATAAATCGCATTTGTTTGACATCCCTTCCAACCCAATGCGCAGTCCCGTATACATTGGGACAGACCCTAGAGATTGAATCTCCTGCAGATAAAATCTATGGGATCAGACCCATCAGCGGCACATCGCGGGTGTTTCTTAGCACTGAGAAGACTGCCCAGCATCTCCCTACAGTTGAATTACCTGTGCTGTGGTGTGCTGTTTAGGAGCCTGGATCCCTGAAAGTATTTCTAACATTGCATTTTATCGGGGCCATTCAGAAAGCTGCTCAGCCTCTCTTTGTTGTGTTTATCACCTGTGCTATTTTGGAGAGCTGCATTTCTACTCATGCTGCTTTCACATTGCAAAAACCTGCTTTCAACCCGATTTTCTAAACGTGTCTTAAAACTGGTCAAAAGCCAGTTAAACCCCTTTCATATTGCATGGTGTAAAGGTATATTGCAGTTTAAATACCGTTTTGTACCTTTCAGATTCAACCCGTTTCACCCATAGAAAGCCATACAATGTCATTTTAAATGTTTTTTTCCTGCTTGTGGGCGGGAATCAAGTGTGGTTATCATTTGTAGCAAATACCGTTTCTGAGCTGTTCAGACTGCAGGGAAAACGGCTCAGAAACGTGTAGGATCCTGCTTTTAACACGTGTCAAATTGCCGGTTTTCTGTAACTTGTAAATTGACAATGTAGCTTTCACATTGCAGCTGGAACCGTTTTAAAGCACTAAAAAAACGGCAATATACCGTGTTACAGCTGCAATGTGAAAGGGGTATTAGTGAAGTCTGTGCTATGCAGAAAACCTGTTGCCTGTCAATATTTATTCACTGTACAAACTTCCTGTGTCATTTGGAGGATGTGGCTCTTTGTCACCAGCAAGTAAGTTTTTTCACCCGAATGTTGACACAATCAACTTAAACACTAATGCTTGTCAACCTACTTAATAGTGACCCAATGACCGTATCCCCATTTGGAGCATCTATCCAGTATATCCCTGTAGTATAATTATCTGTGCTACTTAGAAAACCTGATAGCATATTCTTCAGTGCATATTATCAGTGTTAGCTATCTCCTATTTATCCATTTAGTTTCATAGTTAGTTGGCATATTTAGCTCGGAAATGTTGGTTCTTATTGTCATCTGGTTTTAGGGTACAAGTGAGCCAGAGGAGAAGTGGCCCATGGCAACCAATCAGCACTGAAGTAACATCTATAATTTGCATAATGTAAAATGATACAGAGCAGCTGATTGGTTGCCATGGGCCACTTCTCCTCTGGATCACGTCTCCTCCCTTATCACTGCTTCATACATCTACCCCTCTGTCATACAGGTACGGTGGCCCTGTAGGCATGACATCATGGGTTTAGAGGCGGGGCCAGCACATGCAAATTATTAGTTATTATTATAATCCCAGGTAGTATACAGCAATAACGTTTTGTGCTCTGTCATAAACAAAGCCTCGTCTTATAGGCAGCTTGCAACCTGTCCTGCAGCTATATCTCATCCTGTTACCTAGGGGTGTTATGTCTGCTGTGTTATATGGCACCTTGTGCAATGAAATAGCTCACATTTTTGGCATTTTATCGATAACGATTTTGAAATCCCTGACTCACGAACATGCAGAGCGAGACCTGTCTAAGTCAGATGTTACAGTCACTGTTGACCTGAAGCGTTAAGCTGTACATTAAGAGGTCACTAAAACAGGAAACGTAATAATAAATGTATATTTCCTCTATTAACCGTGTACTGCAGCCCAATTGGTTCCAGAGATGTACAGTGTTCCTTTAAGAGAAACATTGTTTCCCGTATCTTTGTCACCTTACTGTATCAATGATTGAACTGAATTCTGTCCTGAATCCACTGTACTCCACCAACTCACAGCGGTAGGTTGCAGGGGGCCACCAAGCACAGTACGCCGGGTCCTGACCCTGTGATCTTCCCACAAAATTATGTTTGTTTTCATAGTTTCATATATAGTTCCTAGCAGTATATTTCTCAAAAGAAAAATTATATGTACAGACACAACCGCTACAATTTTATTATATGACACTGACGTTTTGTGGGGACCATTTAATGAAGCTGCCAGTTGAGGACCTGTGGCTCTATTTCTCAAACTAGAGACTATAATGTGGCAAAAGACAGGCAAAAGTGATTCTGTGCGCTGACACCTTCCACATACAAAATGAGAGTGATTTTGGTGAGGGGAGAAGGTAAATATAAAGAAAATATACTCTCCTCTCTCAGATCTTCTTCGCCTAACTAGAGGCTCTCCAGTCAAATTGTGGAGATATGCAAAAGATAAAAATTTTCAAAATAGTGTGATATCGTCAAAAATTCACAAATTTATTTAGACACTTTAAATATATATATATAAAAAAAAAAATCACACACACATGTGAATTCTACAACATTACTGTTGTTAAAATGGCTAGGGTGGAGGTTTTACCAGATTCTGGTGTATAAAGCGCCTGTAGAGAAAGATCTTTCAAACTCTGCAAAACTCTGGTTCACCGGAAAAACCAAAGGCCCCAGGTGCTCCACACAGATCCAGTCTCTGCAAATGTCCTCCCCTGGTGACACACTCCAAGCTGCTGCAACGCGTATCGGGATAAGAATGTCCCTTCCTCAGGCAGGACTGCCTGAGGAAGGGACATTCTTATCCCGATACGCGACTGGATCTGTGTGGAGCACCTGGGGCCTTTGGTTTTTCCGGTGAACCAGAGTTTTGCAGAGTTTGAAAGATCTTTCTCTACAGGCGCTTTATACACCAGAATCTGGTAAAACCTCCACCTTAGCCATTTTAACAACAGTAATGTTGTAGAATTCACATGTGTGTGTGATTTTTTTTATATATATATTTTAAGTGTCTAAATAAATTTGTGAATTTTTGACGATATCACACTATTTTGAAAATGTTTATCTTTTGCATATCTCCACAATTTGACTGGAGAGCCTCTAGTTAGGCGAAGAAGATCTGAGAGAGGAGAGTATATTTTCTTTATATTTACCTTCTCCCCTCACCAAAATCACTCTCATTTTGTATGTGGAAGGTGTCAGCGCACAGAATCACTTTTGCCTGTCTTTTGCCATATAAACCTATTTGTTACTAAGGGAGTAACTTAAAGTGTTTCAGTGCTGCAGACATTAGAATTCAGCGCTTAGTGTAGTCTCAACCCCAGTTTAAAATAGAGACTATAATGTACTTGTCTTCTTGCTCAGTTGTGCACCAAGGCCTCCCACTTCTCTTTCTACTCTGGTTAGAGCCTGTTTGTGCTGTTCTCTAAAAGGAGTAGTACACATCATTGTAGGAAATGTTCAGTTTCATGGCAATTTCTTGCATGGAATAGCCTTAATTTCGAAGAACAAGAATAGACTGACATGTTTCACATGAAAGTTCACTTTTGCTGGCCATTTTCAGAGTATAATCGAACCGACGAATGTGATGCTTCAGATACTCAACTAACTCAAAGGAAGGCCAGTTTTATAGCTTCTCTAATGAGCAAACACATTTTCAGCTGTGCTAACATAATTGCGCCAGGGTTTTCTAATCATCCAATCGTCTTCTAATGCCATTTGCAAACACAATGTACTATTAGAACACTGAAGTGATGGTTGCTGGAAATGGGCCTCTATACACCTATGTAGATATTATTTTACAAAAAAACAGAAATTTGCATCTAGTTATTTACCACATTAACGATGTATAGATTGTATTTCTAATTAATTTAATATTTATCAAAATAAACAGGGCTTTTCTTTCAAAATTAAGGACATTTCTAATGCTGCTTTCACAAAACGTTTGAGACCCGGTATTTTGAAACGGTATTTAAAACGGTATATTACCGTCTTAAACCCCTTTCACGCTGCACATTAATACCGGGTCTCAAGTAGGTTTGCAGTGTGAAAGCAGGACAGACAGTAGCTATAAGACAGTGTAGTGCATATGTAATGAGCCGCTCATTACATATGTGCATATTTAATGAGCGCAGTGCACATGAATGAGCCGCTCATTACATGTGCGCAAAGTTATTTGTAACCGGTAAATGCAGACTGGAACTTTCACACCGTTTTAAAAGGCTAAAAAATCGTCAATATACCGGTTAAGAGCTGCAGTGTGAAAGGGGTATAAGTGACCCCAAACTCTTGAACGGCAGAGTATATACATATTATTATTATTTCTCGATCCCACACAAACAGAGATAAGTGTCCAAATAGAATAAAAGAAATGTAAATAATTAAAACTATTAAAAAAAATAAAAAAAATTGAAATTGTAATAATAAATAAAATATTGAAATAGATGCAAAGAAATCTAAATATGCAAGTTGAAATAGAGAAAATTAAATCCAAATAACCATCAAGGTCAACCTGGCTTTCTAAAATTAGCCGCCATCCCATAAAGAAATTAGAATTTTTGTTCTGTGTAACATAAATCACTGCGACAGACTACGAGAATAATCTTTACATTTAGACTTTAGAATGGAACATCCCATCTGCGCTGCGGAATCCTCTCTCTTCGCCCCCCTCTACATGACATGCTGAGAGCAGCGGTGCAGAGTAAGGGGATACGATTTTCCATGTTGGAGTGGCCCAGTGGGGACCCGGGTCCCCTTGCCCCCCCCCCCCTCCCCGTTCCCCATTGCAGAGAGAGGAAGGTGGAGAGAGAACTGACTACTGTAGCAACTCAGGGTGTGCTGGGGAGGGAAACTTCTCTCCTGATCACACCCTGCAGTGTGCTGGACGGGAAGAGAGTTAGTCTGCCACCGGCAGGCTTCTCTGCGGCACTTAATATCATTACATGACTATGCTCTAAAGGAGGGGATCTGGCTCTTCCGCCTAAACCTCTCCAACATTGGCTACATCCCCTCTCGGGTCTGGGTCATTAGGTTGTACCACTGCAGGTCGACGTGGCTTAGGTTCAACACATGCAAGATTTGGTTACACCTGCGCTGCTAAATCAATGCTATAAAGCCTATGAGCCTTGCTGAACAAAAGGACAACCGGAGACACTCATTAATAATATAACAAATTTTATGTATATAAAAAAAGAGAATTTATAAAAAGATATATACTTTTACATTAATACAAATATACATTAATAAAAACAAATACAGTAAAGCATGCTCAATAGGTGTATATGTGTATATGGCAGAAGACACTCTCCACTTAGATCATGAATAAATGCTTATTAGCAAGGAGCAAAGATCACACAAGAATTGTAGCCAGTCTTGTTAGTTTAGCAATATTAAGCTGTTAGATAGCAGGGGCAGAAAGGAATTGCGGGAAACACAAGCCAATATTGATGACAGTAGGCAGATAAGTTTTGCACAGAGGACAAGTAGCGTAGCACCTTTTTAGCGTGTATAGCGCAGATGGATAATATGCAGGAGACGCACTAATGTCCTGGACAATATGCTCACCCTCCTTCAGATGGATAACTGGAGGGGCCGGGGAGCACGATGTTGAATATGGCTCGACCCGGTGTCCGTGGTGTTACTGTGACTGCGGCTCTGACGGGGAACCCGGAGATGTTGAGGGCTCAACCCGGAGCGATGGCTTTGTGGCGTCCGCCGGAGAAGGTAGAAGAGAGCTCCGACACGCTGCCGGCTGGGATGGAAAGCCGTGAGCAGTGATGAATGCTGGGTAGTGTAGTTTGCTGGCTTGTAATTTGGCTCAAATAAACAGCGTGAGCCGGCTCCAAGATGGCGTATAGCTGTGATCTCAAACAGTGGGGAGGTTTCTGCAGAGTAGCGGAAGTAGGCGTCAACGCGTTTCGTACCCTTGGAAACGGGAACTTTCTCAAGACAAAGTCCATACATCCACCGCTATGGTATTTATTGTGTCCACATAATTGGTGTCAATTAGTAAAATATAACAATAAAACAGTTATGAGTGTCCGGTGTCAATCTTTTTGACCCAAAACTCATGAACCAGTTGGGCCACTGAGTGGACTGTGGAGATCGGAGTCTACCCTAGACACTTAGTTTTACTATGATGTCTAGGGTTTGCAGACTCTGCTTTCCATATTCCACATCAGTGTACCTTATTGGAGAAATGTATATTTTTATACAAACTTCAAAAAAAATTTCTATCTAGAATTATTTTTCTTATTGAATTAAAATTCCTTCCATATTTTTTTACTATATCCGTCCATATGGATCTATAATTAGTTTGGGTATGGGTGTTTTGTGTACATTTGGATATGTATACGGAGGATACATGTGTAGGCTATTTGTACATTTATGTACACTTATTTACACACTTCGTTTCCTCATGTGTGTATTACGGTGTATATGTATGTATAGGATTTACTGATGGATATAATTGAGCTTCGGCTTCAATTATTAGAACTGGAACATCGAGTTAATTCTAATACACCTAAACATCTAGAAAGCTATTGATATATCTGGAAATTAAAGACTAAAGTGAACTAAATATATATTATTATTATTTTGATATATATATGTATATTTTTATATATTATATTTTTCATTATTTTATATATGTACATCCTTATATTTATTTTTATTTATTTATTATTATTATTATATTTTCTTATACTAATTTTATATATGTTTATCTGTTCTTTTGCCATATGGCCGTATTTGATTATTTCTGTCTTTTCTCTCTCTTCTCTCTCTTTAAATGAACTCTGTGATTCAAATCGTCTAACTCTATTTTCTGAACCAATGATCTCTGATTATCCAATTGGATTATAATTCTCTCTGTTCTTGCGAACATAACGAATAAATGTATCTTTATATTTTCATTTAATGTTTACCCAAGATAGCTTATTACAAATAATGTTATACTGCCTTGACACCGGACACTCATAACTGTTTTATTGTTATATTTTACTAATTGACACCAATTATGTGGACACAATAAATACCATAGCGGTGGATGTATGGACTTTGTCTTGAGAAAGTTCCCGTTTCCAAGGGTACGAAACGCGTTGACGCCTACTTCCGCTACTCTGCAGAAACCTCCCCACTGTTTGAGATCACAGCTATACGCCATCTTGGAGCCGGCTCACGCTGTTTATTTGAGCCAAATTACAAGCCAGCAAACTACACTACCCAGCATTCATCACTGCTCACGGCTTTCCATCCCAGCCGGCAGCGTGTCGGAGCTCTCTTCTACCTTCTCCGGCGGACGCCACAAAGCCATCGCTCCGGGTTGAGCCCTCAACATCTCCGGGTTCCCCGTCAGAGCCGCAGTCACAGTAACACCACGGACACCGGGTCGAGCCATATTCAACATCGTGCTCCCCGGCCCCTCCAGTTATCCATCTGAAGGAGGGTGAGCATATTGTCCAGGACATTAGTGCGTCTCCTGCATATTATCCATCTGCGCTATACACGCTAAAAAGGTGCTACGCTACTTGTCCTCTGTGCAAAACTTATCTGCCTACTGTCATCAATATTGGCTTGTGTTTCCCGCAATTCCTTTCTGCCCCTGCTATCTAACAGCTTAATATTGCTAAACTAACAAGACTGGCTACAATTCTTGTGTGATCTTTGCTCCTTGCTAATAAGCATTTATTCATGATCTAAGTGGAGAGTGTCTTCTGCCATATACACATATACACCTATTGAGCATGCTTTACTGTATTTGTTTTTATTAATGTATATTTGTATTAATGTAAAAGTATATATCTTTTTATAAATTCTCTTTTTTTATATACATAAAATTTGTTATATTATTAATGAGTGTCTCCGGTTGTCCTTTTGTTCAGCAAGGCTCATAGGCTTTATAGCATTGATTTAGCAGCGCAGGTGTAACCAAATCTTGCTCTTTAACCCCGTAGTGAGTCTTTGTACGCTCACTTACACTCTGCAGCAGCTATCCCCTATATATGGTATTACATATTTTATTATATATATTTACCAATTTTTCTTTTGGTTAAGCTTTTTTGCTTTCCATAAACAGCGCCAGGATCTGTGAACAGGAGAGGCTCTCCTTGGATCCTCTCACGTCCACGGTAAAATTCCCTATTAGGTTCAACACATGAAATAGTTCAACAGGTTTGGAAGGTCGACACAAGAATTAGGTCGACAATGGCAATGTCAACAGTCAAAAGGTCAACATGAGTCATGATTAAATGTTGACAAAGACACAATCAAAGTGCACCGTGTCCCCTGGCATGGCTCTCTGCGCTTGGCACACTATTATATTCTCCCTCCACACCATAGTGGATGCGTAGGGCAGGAAATACCGCCTGTCGGCACGTCCAATCAAAAAATAAATACATTTGAAAAATTCATGTTGACCTTTTGACTGTCGATCTTAGGCATGTCAACCTATTTCAAAAGTCGACCTTTAGTGGTCAACCCAATGCATGTCGGCATAATGTCTAATGACCTTATACCACCCTCCCTGTACCATACCTCCCAACTGTCTCGGTTTTGCTGGCCCTTCCCATTTGGGGCCAGCTGTATCCCGCGGCAGTTGGGAGGCAGCCCTGTCACTTGTGAATATCTATTGTGAATCTATTCCTGCAGCCTGGGGGCATGGTCAGCACCTCACAGAGCTGCTAGCCATGCCCCCACAGCAGCGAAAAGGGGCATGGTCTCGTGGAAGGGTAACAATTATAGGCCACACCCCCTTCCCCGCACCTCTGGCCTGTGGAGTGTCCCTCCTCCAGATTTTATAAAGTCGGGAGGTATGCTGTACCGAAGCCCAGCAAAGCTGCAGGAGCCCCTGGCTGAAAGCTGTGTAAGCCTGTATCCGTGTAGAAGGCTGACTGTCTGGCAGCCATATTTATTTTCCTTCCAGAGAGATTTTGAAGGGAGTCAATGACATGTAGGAGGATATTGTGACTTAGAAAAATGGCTGTATCCTGCCAATCGTGTAGGAACTTTCCCATGGTCAACATAAAGAGAAATGTAGTATAAATTTCTAATCTGGGAGCTATAAATACATACAGTAGATCAGTGACATTATAGCACTTTTCAAGCCACATTTTATGCACATTACATTATAGTATACCAAATATCCAGACAATGGTCTCATAGCAACAGTGAAATATTTACACAGCAGCAAGTGTAACCCAGGTTGTGTTCTTGGCATCAGACATTTCCGAATATTGTTTTTATTAATGATAAGTAACATAAAGAATGTAAAGTACAGAATTTGCGACCTGTATTCTACTTATATGTCTTCTTCTGCTGCGGCTGAGACGTATTACGAGTACGTTGCTAACAGTTGTGTAATATATATAGTGTAGCTTGTCTAGACAGTAGTTTGATACATTGATTGGACAAGACCAGTGCACAGTCACTGCCGTAAGCACCAATTAGATGCTTCGGTCTGCTGTGATCATTAGCACAACAAGCCTGCAGTGTCGGATCTTCCCTCCAGGGGTAACATTGCTGCTGTCACTGGAAGTTAACGGAAGGATCTTGAGAAGTATTTAGCATTTAGCCTTTTGCATTAATTTTTAGGATATTATCTTTTTTTTATTTCAAGTTTATTTTCCAAGATTTAATCAGCTTGATGAAGTGATGCAAATGCATACACAATGGGCGGTATTCAATGAGGCTGATTCGCCAGGTTTTTAGGGCGATTTTGTGCTGTAAGGCGAATTTCTGACTAAAACTGTGAATCACCCTATTCAATGACCAGATGGCGAATACATTTCAAGGTTTTTTTTCGCCATGATTCACCGAGTAGCAATCGCTATCTTTTTATGGTGAAGTGGAATGTGAACTTTTAAAATAAAGTGTTTTGTTTTTTACAATTGGTGTCAAAAAATCTGGAATTTTATTCTGAGGAGGGGCATGCTATTTTTATTCATGTGCTGTAAGCACATGAATATATATTTAATAAAAAAAAATATATATATATATATATATTTTTTTTTACACAGAGCAGCCAGCAGGAGGCCGGAGCCGAGCCGCTCATTACATATTCATATATTCACTTCACCCGATCATTACATATGCATGATCGGGTGTAGTGAATATACCCGGTCCCCTGCTGGCACCCCCGGGGGGCAGCCTGTGCTGCCTGGCACCTGGGGAGCCCACCTCCCCCCCACAAACGTTCTGGGGCAGGCAGGCAGACTTCCATCTCCCTGCCTGCCACCGTCCTCAGGCTCCCTGCGGCGTCCGCCGCAGGAGCTCAAATTTCCCGGTCAGGGGCAGCGAGCCCCTGACTCGTTGAATACCGGAGCCGGCGAGGCTCCGGAACGCAGCGAGCAGCGGCGAATGTGCAGCTAATCCTAAACATTGAATACTGCCCAATGACTCTACTGCGCGCTGGATAACGCAGCGCAGAATTGCTAGGGTGTCTCTTGTGCCTAGGGCCAGATTCAGTAAAACAAAAAAAAGCAAGTCATTTTGGCCCTTATTCTAGTTGACTCGGTCGCGTATTTGGGACAGGAGCCGAGTGTTCTTAGCCCCGCCTAACGTACGGATCCCTCACACCGTCCGAATGCGGTAAGACGCCGACCGAACGGACCGCGAGTGAATGTTTCATGTGAACTCCTCCTCCATCTGTGGGAACCTCCCCCATCCTCCGATGGTCGCCGACCATCGAATGATGGACCGAGCGGTCAGACAGCACCGAGTGCTCCAGACCACTCGGACATTTGTCCGTATGAAAGCAGGGATATGGGCGGACAGCTGACATTCGGCTATGTCATATGTCCGCACCCCACACATGCGTCACGGCCGCATTATCATACGTACGCCCAGCGTTTTCATGGGAACGCCCATGAAACGTGGGGCGTATGCATATGGTAATGAGCCCAAACAGCCCTTCACGCCCTCTCCACCCCCTGCTCGGATGGGTCCGTACGATCCTTTTCTGCACGGAACTCAGGCCGCGTTCGGACGTGCGAGGCATTCGCACATGCGCAGATACGCCTTCGCACATGTGCAAACACCAACCATCGGCCGTCCGTCCGCACTCGGAGCCATACGACTCAATCAGAATAAGGGCCTTTGTGTCTGGAACAAACCATGTTGACATACAAGGGGAGAAAATACATTTAAATTGTTTCTGTGCAGGGTAAATACTGCCTGTTTTTGCATGTAGTCCACAGGGGTTAGACAACTTTAATTTTAACACTGCAATGTAGATTTCAGTTTATACACACCCCACCCATATCTCTATGCGCATGTTGGGGGTAAATTTACTAAGATGTCAGTGTTATCGAAGATGAGATGTTGCTATGGGCAACCAATCAGATTCTAGTATTTATTATCTTCTAGAAGGTGCTAAAAAAATAAGAAATAGAATCTGGTTGCTATGGGCAATATCCCATCTTCAGTATAGCCCCAATCTTAAATTTACCCCATTACATCTGCCCCACCTGCAGTGCATTTTGGTTTTGCCTATTTGAGTGCTTTTTTTGATTTGTAGACCTGATTGTTGAGCTGTGAATCTTCGGAGGCCAGCGATCGGGTAAACTCCACCTGCATACGCAAAATCTAGCTGCAAAATCATTTGTTCCCGTGCACATAGGGGGGAAACCATTCGCAAACAGTCAATATCAAATTGTTTCCCCCCCTGTTTGCGGCACAGACTAAGCCAAGACTTTCTCTGCACTGCGATGGCCGTGGGAAGGAGGAGGCCACTGCTGACGTCAACAATCCCCCCAACGGCAGGGCACCGCCTGCATTTTTTGGGGAGCTCCCAGAAAACCCTAGTGTGCCACCCACAAACGGACACCGGCTGTCACTCAAGTTGTGAACTTTGCTTGTACGGACAGCTCCTACATACGCACGGTGTACTGTGTGTATGCATGGCCGTTTAATAATCGGACAGGCTGCAAATTTGAATCAGGCCCTTAGTGCAGTAAGCAATGCTGGAGCCGGCATCCGAATGCATGTGTGGCAGTGTATAGAGATCTCTTGTGTTCTGCGCTGGGTATTATGTTGATCCGTTGGCTGTAAACCACACTTTTAAAGGTTATTTAGTGTCACTATGAGAAGGGGTTGTAGAATCCCTACTTGGGTTACAAAGGGAGAGACTGAATTGAGGATATCAGTTGTCTGTCTCCTGAAATCTGGGGCCAATCTCGCGCCCGGCTTGCAGACAATGAACTACTTTGTTTTAATTGGACTGTTGTTCCTTTTTCCTATTGTCAAAAATATAACGTGTCCCAGTTTTCCAGGCTGCAACATAATAACTCCAGTAAGACCAGCGCAGGTGCCAGCCCAGGAGACTGATTGTGTGCAAGAAGATACAGGGCGAACCTTGTGTAATTAATCATTCATTATGGTTTTGCATTATAATTATTATTATTTAGGTAAAAAAATGAGCACAAGTGTGACTATATCTTATTTAAGGATGCTCAGCAGTAAATCACTATATTCCCATTATGAAGGCCTTTATTCATTGTGCTGTTTATTGATTTGCAGACCGGGATATTTATGACAGAGCAGATGTATCTACAATGCACATTGTACAGTCTAGCATTAATAGTATGGCCAAACAGCATTATATAGCTATGAACACGCATTCCATTCATGAGAAAATCTCTTCCAAAGCACTACATGCCATCGTGCCATGGGCGTAATGTAAAATAGATGTTGGTCAAAATTTCCTGTGGGTGTTTTGTAACCTAATTTAATCTCATGCGATCATTCAGACGCCATTAGGAATCATTAGCACTCTTTGCCAACTGCAGCGCAGAGTGGGGCTAATTCGCATGTGCTCGGAGGCGCTTCATAGACGCAGCAGAGATCGCAGTAATATGGAAATGCTCCAGGGGGCGTCAGGCCTGCTGCTGCTGCATTACTGATCTGAGCTTTGTCTTAAGATGTAGTATTGGATCTTCCCCGGCACCATTGGTCAACAGCAGTTCCACACTATTACTTTTACCAACGCAACTCCCTAGTGCCACCGGTGCCGCTATCCAGGCTCCAGTCCGAGCTGCTTATGGTTCTCAGGTGAGGGGTACCGGTCTTTGGGGCTCCCTGCTGCTCCCGTGACCTCCATGCAGTAAAGTGATGCTGCAAAGTGACAGCTCACTCTAAAGCACCGGGGGTCATGGCAGCAGGGGGCCCAGATGTCTAGTAGCACCCCAGGAGCTCTGATCAGCATCCCATACCTTGCAGTGTCCCACAGTGGTGGGGGCATTTGGGAGCCCCCCTGCTCGGCACTGCATGCACACAGAGTCTATTCAGAGAGGCAGAGGGCATAGCCAGCAGCTTACACAGTGCTGGCCATGCCCCCGTAGTGACGGAAAATGGGGTTGTGGCCTGCGGCCGCCGCATACCATGGGGCCAGGCCCCTATCACATAGGCCACACCCCATCCAGATTTCTAGTGACAACGATGGAAGGTTTGCAATCCCCGGAGGTTGATAAGTATGATCACCGTTGGGGGGTATGCAGCGTACAGGGCTGCCATCAGGAATTTGGGGGCCCAGGACTCATTTCCTGTCTGGGCCCACCCTCTTCACTTGACTTACCGTAACCTGGCTCCAACTCCCCCATCTCCTCTTCTGTTGAGCTGCAGCCCGGAGGTCAGGCCAATTAAAACACAGCACCGACTGGTGAGCCAATTAGAGCTTGCGTACCGGCAGCCACTCTGATTGGCTGCCGGTACGCAAGCTCTGATTGGCTCAAAAGCCGGTGCAGCATTTTAATTGGCTGCCACCGTCCTTGGTTGAATAAGCATGCGCTCCAGGACCTGCTTTGTTCAGCGTACTGAGTGCAGTGGAGGCAGTTGGGGGGTTGCGGTGGGCAAAATGAGCTGCCCGTGCCCTTCCAGAGGCCGGGGCCCGGGACTGCTGTACCCAAAGCGCTCCCCTATTGGCGACCCTGGCAGCGTGGGGTTGTTGCAGCAGGGAGGAGTTGCTGGCGGCGGTAGCAGTGGTGATGTTGCTGACATCAGCCCATGCGCAGCACATAATTGGGGTATTTTTTGTGAAGAAGGCTGCAGAGACCCATCACAGAGACAAAGCTTTCTCACAAGCTCGGTCCCTGCTTGCTACAAGTGATACATCCTCGCGATGTCATCAATTATCGGATTGGGACGATATTATCGCAGCACATCTGCATCTGAGGAACATCGGCCCCATAGGCTTCATTATACAATCTATGTATCCTCCGCTTCCCTGTAGTCTCACACCTTCTCACTTTCTGCAGGACCTCTCCATGGTGCTGACGGCCCGCCGTGTAGTGCTGCTCTTGTTAACCCCTCGCTCTCAGGAGCCGCTAACTGGTATCTCTAACTTTAGAATGGATTCAGACCCCTTGACAGCTGCTGGAGCCAGACAACAACATTTTTTGCTATTTTTGTCTCCTGGCAGCTTTTCTGGGGCCCTGTTCTGCATCGTGCCAAATCTGGGGAGAAAGGCAGACTATAATGTAATCTTTAACCTATTCCCGGCTGGCTGGAAGTGGTGCTATTTGCTGTGGTTATTGGCTGGAGAGCGGTGTCGTCATATAGGACACCTCCGGCAGGAGTAGGCCGCGGGAATCTTGTATCCATTCAGAAATATCAGCCGTTTAAATGCATTGTTGCTTTTTATTTTATTTTTGATTTCCTATGGCAATCCGGGAATGAAGGCATTACTCATTGCGCTATGCTGTCACCGTAGCAACAGCAGTCAGGTGTCCTGTATCCATGTGTATATAAGCAGACTTATTACATATAACAGCAAACGGGGGCTAGTTCACAGTCGCTTGTGGCTCGTTAGTCGGCCTCAAATGCGGCTGCATCGCCCGATTGGAAATTGATGCGGATCTCCGCCCATTCTTCAGCGTTGCCAGCACCTGTGTGACTGCATTTATCCTATGAGGAAACGTCCATTTGCCTCTCAGTTACAAGTGGAAATACAGTGGCGTATGGGTCATAGGGTCGACACGATGAAGGTCAACATACTAAATGTCGACATGGCTAAGGTTGACACATGAAATAGTCCTATGTGGATGATGTCGACAGGTTGACACAAGCATTAGGTCGACAAAGGGAAGGTCAACAGTCAAAAGGTCGACATGGCCCGAATTTCGACGTAAGTTGACATGGACACCATAGCAGTATACCGCACGGTGCCTCGCTGCGCTTGGCACACTATTATATTTTCCCTCCATGCCCTCGTGGATGGTAGGGTATGAAATACCGCCTGTCGGCACATGTCCTCATAAACGCATGTTGACCTTCCCATTGTCGATCTAATGCTTGTGTCGACCTTCTGGAACTGTTGACCTTAGCCATGTCGACCGATTTCTTGTGTCAACCTAAGACCTGTCGACCTTTAGTGGTGGACCTAATGTATGTCGTATCCTGTGAAAACGCACCTCTCTAGTCCACAGGGTCCCACAGGATTAAGTGATCCAGAGCTGTCGGACTTAATCCTATGCTAATCCCCTACTGTATTGTTCTATGTATTGTATTGCAGCTGAGAACAATAGGCCTTGGTGAGCCATGACTCACCATGGCTATCCGGAGATGGCTAGATGAAGCAGGCTCCATCTGTATCTGATCGCTCTTTCAGTGTTCGCTTCTCTGACTCTACTTCCTCTTCACTACCTCTGTCAGAGTTCCGCAAGGCTCAGTCTTAGGTCCTCATCTTTTCTCAATCTATACCTCCTCTCTTGGCAAACTAATCAGCTCTTTCAGACTTCAGTATCACTTGTATGCTGATGATACTCAAATCTATCTATCAACCCCCAGAGTTGTCACCAGTGGTTTTGGGCCGAGTCTCTGAATGTCTCTCTGCCATCTCATCTTGTCTTCTCGCCACCTCAAACTCAATATTTCCAAAAAGGAATTACTTATATTCCCACCAGCCAAGAACAGTTACCATCCTGATATCTCCATCGCTGTTGACAACTCGACAATCTACCCTACCCCACAAGCTCGTTGCTTAGGGGTCATCCTCGACTCTGACCTGTCCTTTCTTCCCCACATTCAATCTGTCTCCAAATCATGTTACATGCATCTAAAAACATCCAAAATACGACCGTATCTCACACAAGACACTACCAAATCTCTTATCCATGCACTCATTATATCCCACATTGATTATTGCAATAGTCTCCTAACTGGTCTTCCCAAGAACACTACAATCCATTCCAAATGCTGCTGCTAGGCTGTTCTTCCTTGCAAGATGCTCATCATCTGCTGATCCGCTCTGCCAGTCTCCCCATTGGTTACCTGTATCTTACCGTATTCAATATAAAACACTTCTACTGTTCCATGTATTCAACATGGAGTGGATTGAAGGCCTTCTAAACAAAGAACGCCACACTAAGAAACTATTTGACACATGGGAAAGCTATATAACCGTGCTCTCACTGGAAATCAGAACCAAACTCCATAACTCATTCAAGGACACCCAGTGGTATCTATCGAGACTTATCTCAGGGGACCCCCCGATAGTTTTGGACGCCTAAAAGTGTGGTGCTTTTGCTAACTCCATTGACAGCCCTGGGCCAATGAGGGTTCATAGATAGATTATGTGTCTTGCGTGAAGAGATGACACAGATACATGTTCTGCTTTATCAAGTCCTTTATTTGTAGCGGACAGTGCCTGGTCAAATAGATAACATTGAACAATGACTACATCTTTGTATGCCCATGTTGCCTGTATCGAAATTGTTATATACACTTTCATTTTGTAATATTGTGACTTCCGGTGTTTCAATAAAACATGTTAAAAAAAAAAAAAAAAACACTTCTACTAGCATATAAAGCTATTAACCATACTGCACCAGCATATATCTCCTTACTTATCACAAAATATCTCCCATCTCGACCACTCCGCTCTGCACAAGATCTGCGTCTCTCTTCTGCACGGATCACCAGCTCCCATTCACTATTACAGGACTTTTATCGGGCTGCTCCCATCCTATGGAATGCCCGTCCACGCACAGTAAGACTCTCCACCAGCCTCCGAACTTTCAAGCGTTCCCTGAAAACTCACCTCTTCAGGCAAGCCTATCATATTTAAATTCTACACGCGTAACCCTCTGAGGCACTTATGTATTATATAGCTTCCCTTCTGGACTTGTAACTTGGTGGGACTGCTATGCTATTACTGATGCCTGTCCTTGTGTTTCCCTCCTATGTCCCTAAAGATTGTAAGCTTGCAGCAGGGCCCTCCTACCTCCAAGTCTGTCTGTCGTTACCCAGTTTGTTTTATCTCTGTTTACTATTGTAAAGCTCAACGGAATCTGCTGCGCTATATAAGATACTGTGACGGAATCTGCTGCGCTATATAAGACACGGTAACGGAATCTGCTGCGCTATATAAGACACTGTAACGGAATCTGCTGCGCTATATAAGACACTGTAACGGAATCTGCTGCGCTATATAAGACACTGTAACGGAATCTGCTGCGCTATATAAGACACGGTAACGGAATCTGCTGCGCTATATAAGACACTGTAACGGAATCTGCTGCGCTATATAAGACACTGTAACGGAATCTGCTGCGCTATATAAGACACTGTAACGGAATCTGCTGCGCTATATAAGACACTGTAACGGAATCTGCTGCGCTATATAAGACACGGTAATGGAATCTGCTGCGCTATATAAGACACTGTAACGGAATCTGCTGCGCTATATAAGAAACTGTAACGGAATCTGCTGCGCTATATAAGACACTAACGGAATCTGCTGCGCTGTATAAGACACTGTGACGGAATCTGCTGCGCTATATAAGACACTGTAACGGTATCTGCTGCGCTATATAAGAAACTGTAACGGAATCTGCTGCGCTATATAAGAAACTGTAACGGAATCTGCTGCGCTATATAAGACACTGTAACGGAATCTGCTGCTCTATATAAGATGCTGTAACGGAATCTGCTGCGCTATATAAGAAACTGTAACGGAATCTGCTGCGCTATATAAGACACTGTAACGGAATCTGCTGCGCTATATAAGACACTGTAACGGAATCTGCTGCGCTATATAAGACGCTGTAACGGAATCTGCTGCGCTATATAAGAAACTGTCAATAAATAAATAAAATAAATTACACAGTTCCTGCCCGAGAGTAAAATAGCACTATAGCCTTACACTCATTCACTAACCTACCATAAATGTATCCTAGTGGTAAGAGCATAGAAGGTTTAAATCTGGCATGTGTTTCACATCTAATAAACCTCATTGAGTTGTATTCACTGAACAGTCAGTATTGAAGTCTTCTTTACATGTCTGGCACTGTAATGTGGTACATATATAGTCAGGATCACCATCATGTTCTTAATTACTATATATACACACATATGTTACAGTACTCTACATCCCCAGGACTACAGTGTATTCACTATAGTGCATGGCTGTTATCAATCAGGTACATTATCATGCATGCACTATCAGTACTTACTATATAAATTATATACAGAGGCTTGGCTAATGTAGTGGTTGGCCACACCCAATCTTGTGGTTGGCCACACCGCAAAGTATGGGCCTCTTCCACTGTAAGCCCCCCCCCCCCGGTTGGCCTGCCATCCTCTTGTCTGACACTATCCGAATCGCATTATTGTTCCACAACAGCCGGACACCTTCGCACACGGTACAGACAAGTGTAAACCAGGGTTACCTTCCAGACGCGTTAACTAAGAACACGGAATTAGCTCTTACAATAAATTATATTTGTGTAATCTGACGTTGTTGATCTTAAATTACACTGGACGTCCCTTTGATGATGACCAGGCGATCGCTAGTGCCATCATACCACTCTTATTTATACCACTTCTTTTCATCTGTAAGGCCGTGTATTAGGTGATCTCACAACTGTTTATACTTATTTATAAATCAGCACCAGGGACTTGGTCAGTGGAACGCCCATGAAACGCGGGGCGTATGCATAGGGAAATGAGGCTAAGTAGCCCCTCACGCCCCTATCCGCCCCCTTTGCGGCGGTCAAAAGAAGTGTGCGGCGATTTCGCCTGCACATGCGCAGAGTGCCCTCTGCACATGCGCAGAGCGAAAACATCGGCGGAACGGCCGCATGCGGCCGTTTCCGAACCGATCAGAATAAGGGCCTTAATCCTATGCTAATCCCCTACTGTATTGTTCTATGTATTGTATTGCGGCTGAGAACAATAGGCCTTGGTGAGCCATGACTCACCATGGCTATCCGGAGATGGCTAGATGAAGAAGGCTCCATCTGTATCTGATCGCGCTTTCAGTGTTCGCTTCTCTGACTCTACTTCCTCTTCACTACCTCTGTCAGAGTTCCGCAAGGTTCAGTCTTAGGTCCTCTGCTCTTCTCAATCTATACCTCCTCTCTTGGCAAACTAATCAGCTCTTTCAGACTTCAGTATCACTTATATGCTGATGATACTCAAATCTATCTATCAACCCCAGAGTTGTCACCAGTGGTTTTGGGCCGAGTCTCTGAATGCCTCTCTGCCATCTCATCTTGAATGTCTTCTCGCCAACTCAAACTCAATATTTCCAAAACAGAATTACTTATATTCCCGCCAACTAAGAACAGTTACCATCCTGATATCTCCATCGCTGTTGACAACTCGACAATCTACCCTACCCCACAAGCTCGTTGCTTAGGAGTCACCCTCGACTCTGAACTGTCCTTTCTTCCCCACATTCAATCTGTCTCCAAATCATGTTACATGCATCTAAAAACATCCAAAATACGACCTACCTCACACAAGACACTACTAAATCTCTTATCCATGCACTCATTATATCCCACATTGATTATTGCAATAGTCTAGTAACTGGTCTTCCCAAGAACAGACTCTCACCACTACAATCCATTCCAAATGCTGCTGCTAGGCTGTTCTTCCTTGCAAGATGCTCATCGTCTGCTGATCCGCTCTGCCAGTCCCTCCATTGGTTACCTGTATCTTACTGTATTCAATATAAAACACTTCTACTCGCATATAAAGCTATTAACCATACTGCACCAGTATACATCTCTGCACTTATCACTAAATATCTCCCATCTCGACCACTCCGCTCTGCACAAGATCTGCGTCTCTCTTCTGCACGGATCACCAGCTCCCATTCACTATTACAGGACTTTCATCGGGCTGCTCCCATCCTATGGAATGCCCTTCCACGCACAATAAGACTCTCCATTAGCCTCCAAACTTTCAAGCGTTCCCTGAAAACTCACCTCTTCGGACAAGCCTATCATATTTAAATTCTACACGCATAACCCTCTGAGGCACTTATGTATTATATAGCTTCCCTTCTGGACTTGTAACTTGGTGGGACTGCTATGCTATTACTGGTGCCTGTCCTTGTGTTTACCTCCTATGTCCCTAAAGATTGTAAGCTTGCAGCAGGGCCCTCTAACCTCCAAGTCTGTCTGTTGTTACCCAGTTTGTTTTATCACTGTTTACTATTGTAAAGCACAACGGAATCTGCTGCTCTATATAAGACGCTGTAACGGAATCTGCTGCGCTATATAAGATACTGTAACGGAATCTGCTGCGCTATATAAGAAACTGTAACGGAATCTGCTGCGCTATATAAGACACTGTAACGGAATCTGCTGCGCTATATAAGAAACTGTAACGGAATCTGCTGCGCTATATAAGAAACTGTAACGGAATCTGCTGCGCTATATAAGACACTGTAACGGAATCTGCTGCGCTATATAAGAAACTGTAACGGAATCTGCTGCGCTATATAAGACACTGTAACGGAATCTGCTGCGCTATATAAGACACTGTAACGGAATCTGCTGCGCTATATAAGACACTGTAACTGAATCTGCAGCGCTATATAAGACACTGTAACGGAATCTGCTGCGCTATATAAGACACTGTAACGGAAACTGCTGAGCTATATAAGAAACTGTAACGGAATTTGCTGCGCTATATAAGACACTGTAACGGAATCTGCTGCGCTATATAAGACACTGTAACGGAATCTGCTACGCTGTATAAGAAACTGTAACGGAATCTGCTGCGCTATATAAGACACTGTAACGGAATCTGCTGCGCTATATAAGACACTGTAACGGAATCTGCTGCGCTATATAAGACACTGTAACTGAATCTGCAGCGCTATATAAGACACTGTAACGGAATCTGCTGCGCTATATAAGACGCTGTAACGGAATCTGCTGCGCTATATAAGACTCTGTAACGGAATCTGCTGCGCTATATAAGACACTGTAACGGAATCTGCTGCGCTATATAAGAAACTGTAACGGAATCTGCTGCGCTATATAAGACGCTGTAACGGAATCTGCTGCGCTATAAAAGACGCTGTAACGGAATCTGCTGCGCTATATAAGAAACTGTAACGGAATCTGCTGCGCTACATAATACAATGTAACGGAATCTGCTGCGCTATATAAGAAACTGTAAATAAATAAATAAAATAAATAACACAGTTCCTGCCCGAGAGTAAAATAGCACTATAGCCTTACACTCATTCACTAACCTACCATAAATGTATCCTAGTGGTAAGAGCATAGAAGGTTTAAATCTGGCATGTGTTTCACATCTACTAAACCTCATTGAGTTTTATTCACTGAACAGTCAGTATTGAAGTCTTCTTTACATGTCTGGCACTGTAATGTGGTACATATATAGTCAGGATCACCATCATGTGCTTAATTACTATATATACACACATATGTTACAGTACTCTACATCCCCAGGACTACAGTGTATTCACTATAGTGCATGGCTGTTATCAATCAGGTACATTATCATGCATGCACTATCAGTACTTACTATATAAATTATATACAGAGGCTTGGCTAATGTAGTGGTTGGCCACACCCAATCTTGTGGTTGGCCACACCGCAAAGTATGGGCCTCTTCCACTGTAAGCCCCCCCCCCGGTTGGCCTGCCATCCTCTTGTCTGACACTATCCGAATCGCATTATTGTTCCACAACAGCCGGACACCTTCACACACGGTACAGACACGTGTAAACCAGGGTTACCTTCCCGACGCGTTAACTAAGAACACGGAATTAGCTCTTGCAATAAATGATATTTGTGTAATCTGACGTTGTTGATCTTAAATTACACTGGACGTCCCTTTGATGATGACCAGGCGATCGCTAGTGCCATCATACCACTCTTATTTATACCACTTCTTTTCATCTGTAAGGCCGTGTATTAGGTGATCTCACAACTGTTTATACTTATTTATAAATCAGCACCAGGGACTTGGTCAGCGGCCCAGCGGGAAATGCGCCAGCTTCCCAGATTTATGTCACTTACAAAAACATTTCAGAAGCCAAAGTAAACCACAGCCAGTCCTTCAAAATTATTAGTAGCAGGCCACAGCATTTAATGAAAACTAATTGGGGTGATTCATATGCAGTGGAATGAGACTGACAATGAAGAGGCTGATACCCAGGTTTTATGTGTACTATTTACATACATTACATTAATTCTTAATGATGATAATAATTATAATGTAGGGGCAGCCTGGGAAACAGCACAAAACAAAAGTAACTTTGGCCCTTATTCTGAATCGGACGGTACGGCCAGCGTGCGGCCGTACCGCCGATGTTTTTAGTCTGCACATGCGCAGAGGTCAATCTGCGCATGTGCAGCCCCATTCGCCGCAGACGTATTTCGTCCGCCGCAAAGGGGGCGTATAGGGGCGTGAGGGGCTTCATACCCTCATTTCCCTATGTATACGCCCCGCGTTTCATGGGCGTTCCCATGCAAACGCGGGGCGTATGCATGCTAATCAGGGTATGACGCCACTGATGGGGGCGGAAAGCTGACGTCGCCGGATGTCAGCTCTCAGCCCCCATACAAGCTATCACACGGACGATTGTCCGTGTGGTCTCAGCTTGCGGGAGCTGCTGTGGCGTGCGGCCCTGCCTTCGATGGTCGACGACCATCGAATGCAGGGGGCAGCTCCCACCATGGTGGAGGCGTACGCCCCACCATTTTTATGCGGATCGCCAGCCGTCCGTGTACGGACGGCCGTGGCGATCCGTCTCGTGGGCGGGGATTGGTTTGTGCGGCCGGAGCACCGTGTGCGGCTCCGGCCGCACCAACCAGAATAAGGGCCTTTGCACTTTAATAAAACCGTACTGCGCAGTGGGTGCGGCAGATGTAACCAGCACAGACATTTAGGGGCACATTCAATTGTCTGTGATAAAGGTTATTTTCCCCGCACTTGGAATTATCGCTGCTATATCACAGTAATTTCAATTAGAGTGGCTAAAGGTACCCAACTTTTAAAGTTCAAAACGCATCGCATTGGTTAGAATCGCACCGTGTACCTGCAGCGATGCGCATCCCAGCGGATACAATATTATATAGCACAAAAAGTATGTGCAGGCAGTACTTTTTGTGCTACACCGCATCGCATCGCGTCACTTTTGTAGTACATGCGATGCAATGTCCATTAGGAGACTATTAATTGAAAAAAAAAAATATTGCGTTGCACCACACCCGCACAGTACAGTACATCGCATCCCCTACAAGTGCCAAAATTGCACGGCACTTTGAAGTACAAAACGCACAGCACAGAAATATCTCAACGTGTATAGGCACCTTTAGGCATTCCTGTCGCTGCCCAGGAACAGGGGTGCTGGCAGGTTCCCCGGGCCCTGGTAAAATGTAGGGGGCGTGGCAATTGGGAGGGAGTGGCTACCAGTGGCTGCGTCCCATAAGAAAAAAAAAACCTAACTTGTTCAAGGTTGGTGCCGGCGGGGGTGCGGGTGTGATCGCACACCTGCACAGGGAGAGAGGACAGGCTGCCTCTCTCTTCCCAGCTTAGCACTGAGCAGCGTGTCCTGAGCTGGGGAGAGAGGCTGTGCTGCAGCGGCAGCCTGTAATTTCTCTCCCACTGCCCAGCTCCCTGCAACAGGAGGGAGCAAGATTTTGAGAAACAGTGCATGTCATTCCTGCTGCGGATGACAGGAGGCTGAGTCACATCTCAAGACCACAGGTGCCGACTTTCTCAGAAGTTCCGGGATGCTCTCAATTGTTCATGGAGACCCCGCAAAATCAGGCTTATCTCCCTCATCCTGACCGTGCCCTAGTGAAGCGGGCAGGATCCAGAGATAATTGTGGGCATTTGCAGGTCTGCAGGAGGGGGCGAGGATTAAATTATATTTGCATTATTTTAGCTCCGCCCCCTTCTGTGGACCCACAAATCATGGCATTTTTCTGAAGTGGGGGCGGGGCT
This sequence comes from Crinia signifera, assembly GCF_055691185.1. Classification (NCBI taxonomy): domain Eukaryota; kingdom Metazoa; phylum Chordata; class Amphibia; order Anura; family Myobatrachidae; genus Crinia; species Crinia signifera. The sequence continues at coordinate 174,763,470 of NC_139223.1, read as the reverse complement.
TGATGACATAAGTCCAGCCCTGTCCCTCAAGTCCCCTGCAGGTCATTTCCCCTGGTAGGGAGAACTCTAAAGGTGCCACGCACTAGAACAATTAAACACGTTTACCTGTGAATAACCAGATTTGCTGTGATGGGGGCTTATCGACATCAGGTTCTGTCCCTGCCCCAGTAAGGTCCGATGACCGTCTCCTCCCCCAACTTCTCCCAGAGGAGAAATATAATGTATTATAATGTATCGTTTGCACAGCGACATAAACAATTGCATTCTGATATTTATCTGCAAAATCCCTGCACAAAAATCTGCAGCATTATAAACATTTCATATGTTGCCTAATATCTTCAATCACCACCCAGACAGTATAATTCCATCAATTTGCAGCAGGCCTGATTGATGGGTTCGGGAGGTCTTAATTTACTTATGTTTATCCAGTTTCTGGAAGAAAGAAAAAACAAAAGAACTCAGTTTTAATGAATTAAGGGAATAAACTATTAACTCCGGCTACCCCCGACAGGCCTGGGAAATAATTACTTTACCAACTTCTTAATAGACCATTAAATACAATTTCCACATTCTTTTTCCTGTACAACACAAGTCTTTTCTGATATAAAGGACACATTTTTTTATTATTATAGACTAGGAAATCAGTGTATACTGTGTGTTCAGTCCACTGAGTGGGGATTATTCTGGTTGTTTTGCAGCCTTACGAGTCCACCAAACCCTTTCCTTGCGAATGATGGCCTGGCTGACACCCATTCGCAAGGGCGCACCCTAGGGCCTGTAAATGGATGTTACACAGTAACGTCCATTCGCAACCTAGTGGGATCCACCCACATCATTCGATGGTCGGCGACCATCGAATGATGGGGAAGATGCACGCATATTAAAGTGACTCTCAAGTCATTTACATATGCATGGATGCTCGGGAGGAAGTGGGCGGACAGCTGACATATGGGCGTTCCCATATGTAGATGGCCCAGCCCACCGTCCCACTTGGTTGCGTGCACCCAGCAGACACTCTGTTCTCCGTGGCCGCACGCACCCTGCATCTGCACGTGTGCAGAAGTAAGTGAACCAGAATAACCCCCAGTGTCCCTGTCACGTCCCACCGCAGGGGGGCGCCGGTGGTCCGGGACTTACCAGTGCGGGCATTCTGGCGGGCTCCCACCGGTGGAGGTGCTGGCACTGGTCGTGTGTGGCAGGGCGGCCTCTTGGCAGGCAGGTGAGGTGTGGGCTTGCTGGAGCCGGGAGCGGCTCTCTGGCCGCCAGCTTCCCGCAGCGCCATCTTTTGCCTTGCGTCTTTTGCCTTTACTTGCCTCCTGAATGCCCCAGCTGCTGGGAACCGCCCCTAAATGGTATTTAACAGGAAGGCCTGCTATAGGAAGTTGCCAGTGCAATGTCTCCACAGTCTAGTACTGTGGCCATCAGTTATCTGCGCTCCACAACAGTCTTGACTAAAGATTCCAGTTCCAGACTAAAGATTCCAGTTCCAGCCTGTTATCCTGCTCTGTAGCCTGCACCTGCTGAGGTCTTGCCCGCCAGTATATTCCTGCTGCCTGCACTCTGTGCTCCCGGTGCTTCACCAAATATGGACGTTCCTCCTACTGTCACAGTAATTCCAAAATAAAACCTATTCGTGCAACAGTCGATCATTCGCCCAGCACGTCTCTTATATCGAAGTCCAGACACCTCTGAAGCTCCTGGGTCAGTTCCGGGTCCACAAATTACCCCAAGTGTGACAGTCCCTAGTAGACGTGACCATATATTCCGCAGCAGTCATCCTTTGGCCAACTGCATGCGAATCATCATGCCTCCATCTCTGAATCAGGACCCGATGTGAAGGCCAACAAAGTCTAGGTTGCTAGCCAATTGGTCTTCATGTAGGTACACAGGGATGCCTTGGTCTACAGGTAAATGTAGACAGTGCTTAAGGGTGACAGGTACAAAAAGTTGACATGGTCAAAAGGTTTTTTTTATTTTATTTTTTTATGTTTTTCCAACTGTTGCTTGATTTACTACCCAGGTGGACTATGATTGGGAATAGTAACCACTGCCGAGGGCACCTGTAGCGGAGAAAGCCACTTAGCCAAAGTGTTGCGAGTGAAGCGAGACCATGAGGCTTCATGTTTCCACTGATTGTGCTAATATATTTAACATATTAAACAGTTACGTTGCGCTGCATAATATCAGTACCAACTTGCTGTGCACAAAGAAACCGGACACACTGTTTAAGCACTATAATGATTTGGTATTTGGTACATGGCGCCGTGCTACTTCCGGTTTTTTACGCTCAGCAAACTATCTAAAATAAACTAACTTAACTCCATACCAACATGGATAGTTCATACCCCCACTATCCATGTTGGCATGGGGTTGATTTTAGATAGCGTGGCGAGCGTAGCGAGCCACCGAGCCCGCAGCGTTGGCGAGCGAAGCGCGCCCCGCTGGCGCCGTGAAACTACACAAGTACCAATGATTTATGTATGCAAAAAATGATGAATAAAAAACTTTATAAGTTAAAAGACACATAAAATGCAATCAAATTTCAATCAAAAAATCAATAAGAATTCACATCCGGTACAGAGTTTCCACTGTGGAATATTGCCTCCAATATTATTTAAAGTTTATGTTTGGGAAAAACAAAGGTATGGTGCTTAGCATCCCCTTCTTTGCTGTATTATCATGTGAGCATACACGCACGAACCACAGTTCAATTTGAGCAGCAGACGAGGGGTTAATAAGCAGGTGTAGTTTTGTTAGTTCACCAATAAAGTCACAGGCAGAGTGAGTTATCCATACATCCACTGTGTTAGTCAAAGCTCAGTTAGTCAGCATGAAAGCCCATATAGGAGGTAGGCAGGATACTGTAAGCACAGATTTATTGCAATATTGTAGCAAGCTGGAATGAACGATATAATAGTCACCTCACTTTTAGGCTGGCTTCAGGCAGCAGTCCGTGGCAGCGGGTGGCTGGCGTGGAGGTATCACGCTAATGGAGGGTTGGAATTCCTCACCATAGAAGCACTGTGCTGGTAATGTAGGCTTCTGACTCGCCTCTGATGTTTGGCGAGGTGCCGGCCAGCGGGAGTTGTAGCGTGCGGTAACGCTGCAGGAGGACTCAAGTGGAGAACTTTCAGGACCCCCCCCCCAACAACCAGCTATATCTACGGAATCAACTGTACATGTTGGCTTCAAATGATGTTGGTCCCGTGAAACAGGGCCGTTTGGTTTCAGTGAAATCTGTCCTCAAACTACATGAACAGCCATGAAATTACATTTCAGAAATGAAAAATAGTATCAGATTGAAGACCCAGCGATTTGGGTTACACTGAGATCAACCTTGAGCTTCTGCGATGCCGTTTGAACAGGGTGGGGGTCGGAAATAGCGGGTCCAATGTTATCCTAAGTGGAAAACGTTCCAGCTTTGCCTGGCGGTATCTCCGGTTCCCGGGAGTCTAGAACTGCGGGGCCAGGCTCGTTGGAAAGCCCTGGCCCTCAGCTACATTTTTACCTATTTAGAGAGTGGGCCTGGAGCTAAAGCTATAGCTCCATCAGGCCCATTGTTAATCCGGCCCTCATCATCCTATAGATGTCCGACCTCCCGCACATCAGATACACCGTACAATACCTCCCACTGTCCATCATCCTCTAGATGTCCGCCCTCCCGCACACCAGATACACCGTACAATACCTCCCACTGCGCATCATCCTCTAGATGTCCGCCCTCCCGCACACCAGATACACCGTACAATACCTCCCACTGTCCATCATCCTATAGATGTCCGCCCTCCCGCTCACCAGATACACCGTACAATACCTCCCACTGTACATCATCCTCTAGATGTCCGCCCTCCCGCTCACCAGATACACCGTACAATACCTCCCACTGTGCATCATCCTCTAGATGTCCACCCTCCCGCTCACCAGATACACCATACAATACCTCCCACTGTCCATCATCCTCTAGATGTCCGCCCTCCCACTCACCAGATATACCGTACAATACCTTCTACTGTGCATCATCCTCTAGATGTCCGCCCTCCCGCTCACCAGATACACCGTACAATACCTCCCACTGTGCATCATCCTCTAGATGTCTGCCCTCCCGCACACCAGATACACCGTACAATACCTCCCACCGTGCATCATCCTCTAGATGTCTGCCCTCCCGCACACCAGATACACCATACAATACCTCCCACTGTCCATCATCCTCTAGATGTCCGCCCTCCCACTCACCAGATATACCGTACAATACCTTCTACTGTGCATCATCCTCTAGATGTCCGCCCTCCCGCTCACCAGATACACCGTACAATACCTCCCACTGTGCATCATCCTCTAGATGTCTGCCCTCCCGCTCACCAGATACACCGTACAGTACCTCCTACTGTGCATCATCGTCTAGATGTCCGCCCTCCCGCTCACCAGATACACCGTACATTACCTCCCACTGTGCATCATCCTCTAGATGTCCGCCCTCCCGCACACCAGATACACCGTACAATACCTCCCACTGTGCATCATCCTCTAGATGTCCGCCCTCCCGCTCACCAGATACACTGTACCATACCTCCCACTGTCCATCATCCTCTAGATGTCCGCCCTCCCGCTCACCAGATACACCGTACAATACCTCCCACTGTGCATCATCGTCTAGATGTCCACCCTCCCGCTCACCAGATACACCATACAATACCTCCCACTGTCCATCATCCTCTAGATGTCCGCCCTCCCACTCACCAGATACACCGTACAATACCTTCTACTGTGCATCATCCTCTAGATGTCCGCCCTCCCGCTCACCAGATACACTGTACAATACCTCCCACTGTGCATCATCCTCTAGATGTCCGCCCTCCCGCTCACCAGATACACCGTACAATACCTCCCACTGTGCATCATCCTCTAGATGTCCGCCCTCCCGCTCACCAGATACACTGTACAATACCTCCCACTGTCCATCATCCTCTAGATTTCCGCCCTCCCACTCACCAGATACACCGTACAATACCTCCCACTGTCCATCATCCTGTAGATGTCCGCCCTCCCGCACACCAGATACACCGTACAATACCTCCCACTGTCCATCATCCTCTAGATGTCCGCCCTCCCGCTCACCAGATACACCGTACAATGCCTCCCACTGTCCATCATCCTATAGATGTCCGCCCTCCCGCACACCAGATACACCGTACAATACCTCCCACTGTCCATCATCCTCTAGATGTCCGCCCTCCCACTCACCAGATACACCGTACAATACCTCCCACTGTCCATCATCCTATAGATGTCCGCCCTCCCGCACACCAGATACACCGTACAATACCTCCCACTGTCCATCATCCTCTAGATGTCCGCCCTCCCGCTCACCAGATACACTGTACAATACCTCCCACTGTCCATCATCCTCTAGATGTCCACCCTCCCGCTCACCAGATACACCGTACAATACCTCCCACTGTGCATCATCCTCTAGATGTCCGCCCTCCCGCTCACCAGATACACCGTACAATACCTCCCACTGTGCATCATCCTCTATATGTCCGCCCTCCCGCACACCAGATACACCTTACAATACCTCCCACTGTGCATCATCCTCTAGATGTCCGCCCTCCCGCTCACCAGATACACCGTACAATACCTCCCACTGTGCATAATCCTCTAGATGTCCGCCCTCCCGCACACCAGATACACCGTACAATACCTCCCACTGTCCATCATCCTCTAGATGTCCGCCCTCCCACTCACCAGATACACCGTACAATACCTCCCACTGTCCATCATCCTATAGATGTCCGCCCTCCCGCACACCAGATACACCGTACAATACCTCCCACTGTCCATCATCCTCTAGATGTCCGCCCTCCCGCTCACCAGATACACTGTACAATACCTCCCACTGTCCATCATCCTCTAGATGTCCACCCTCCCGCTCACCAGATACACCGTACAATACCTCCCACTGTGCATCATCCTCTAGATGTCCGCCCTCCCGCTCACCAGATACACCGTACAATACCTCCCACTGTGCATCATCCTCTATATGTCCGCCCTCCCGCACACCAGATACACCTTACAATACCTCCCACTGTGCATCATCCTCTAGATGTCCGCCCTCCCGCTCACCAGATACACCGTACAATACCTCCCACTGTGCATCATCCTCTATATGTCCGCCCTCCCGCACACCAGATACACCTTACAATACCTCCCACTGTGCATCATCCTCTAGATGTCCGCCCTCCCGCACACCAGATACACCGTACAATACCTCCCACTGTCCATCATCCTCTAGATGTCCGCCCTCCCGCTCACCAGATACACTGTACAATACCTCCCACTGTCCATCATCCTATAGATGTCCGCCCTCCCGCTCACCAGATACACTGTACAATACCTCCCACTGTCCATCATCCTCTAGATGTCCGCCCTCCCGCTCACCAGATACACCGTACAATACCTCCCACTGTGCATCATCCTCTATATGTCCGCCCTCCCGCACACCAGATACACCTTACAATACCTCCCACTGCGCATCATCTTCTAGATGTCCGCCCACCCGCTCACCAGATACACCGTACAATACCTCCCACTGTGCATAATCCTCTAGATGTCCGCCCTCCCGCACACCAGATACACCGTACAATACCTCCCACTGTGCATAATCCTCTAGATGTCCGCCCTCCCGCTCACCAGATACACCGTACAATACCTCCCACTGTGCATAATCCTCTAGATGTCCGCCCTCCCGCTCACCAGATACACCGTACAATACCTCCCACTGTCCATCATCTTCTAGATGTCCGCCCTCCCGCACACCAGATACACCGTACAATACCTCCCACTGTGCATAATCCTCTAGATGTCCGCCCTCCCGCTCACCAGATACACCGTACAATACCTCCCACTGTGCATAATCCTCTAGATGTCCGCCCTCCCGCTCACCAGATACACCGTACAATACCTCCCACTGTCCATCATCTTCTAGATGTCCGCCCTCCCGCTCACCAGATACACCGTACAATGCCTCCCACTGTCCATCATCCTATAGATGTCCGCCCTCCCGCTCACCTCCAAGTGCCGGATCCTCGTGTCCTTCTCCTGCAGTTGGTTCTTCAAGGCCTGGATTTCAGGGGGGATATAATTCTGCTGTTTGGGGTCCAAGGTTTTAATAACCTGGGAGGACACAAAACGGGAAGAATTAAGACTTGCTGCTCATTGTATCAGTGGTTGGCTCAGCCAAGTGCCCCCTGACTGGCACCATTACCATTCTTCATGCCCAGATCAAACTCCAACAGTAGCAGATCTAAAGCACTTATAATAGGGAATAATAAAGATTGATAATAAAAATAGAATAATACATTTAACACATGGCTCACTAGCGTCACTGCACAAAGGCCATCCAAAATATAACTGGGGTTTATCTGCACTTTGTTTAAAATACTGAAGACCTACATTGTCTGGAAAGACAGAGTCTGGCTTAGATTCCAATGACTAATTCTCCCAGAAATGCCCCTAAAATCCTTCTCATTGGTGTGTAGGTTATTTCCTCAATCTCGCTGGAAATAGATTTGATATTGGGCACAGCCTGGGTAGAATGCTGCCAGTACGGAGTTTCCTCTGCAGGAAGAGGCTCTCGGCATTTACGGAACTTCTCATAAAACGTTCCGTACGCGCTCTCTAGATCTTTCATCTGCAGCCATTTGTTTTTTTCTTTTCAAATAGGCAAAAAAAAAAAGTGTTCCAGGAGTGAGCGCACCCACAGTTATCCAAAATGAGGCGGAAGGTTTTATTGCAGTGAAACCTCGCACCCAATTAAATTCCCCCCTTTTTAATGTATAAAGTAACCAAACAATTAACGGTACTTGTGTATTTTGGCGGCGCCCATCGCATCGCATACCATAATGCATGCGATGGTATGCGATGCGATGCCCTTGGATAGTGTGCGATGGCATACAATTTTCAAATTGTATGCCATTGTACATGGCATACAATGCCATACGATGCGATTAAACATTGTATAAGCACCCTAATGGGTGCTTATACAATGTTAAGCACCCTAATGGGTGCTTACAATGTTAAATGCACCCCCACGCCACCCCCCACTATAAACGTGAACCCGAAGCGTGGCGAGCGCAGCGAGCCCGCGAGGGGCGGCGGTACGCGTCCTACGACCTTTTCATACCCCCACTATCCACGTCGGTGTGGAGTTGAGAATAGAATAGTGTGGCGAGCGCAGCGAGCCACCGAGCCCGAAGCGTGGCGAGCGCAGCGAGCCCCGCGAGGGGACACGGATACCTGTGAAGCCCGCGAAGGGACGCGTTTACCTGTGAAGGTATCCGGGTCCGCTCGCCACGCTTCGGGCTCGGTGGCTCGCCACACTATTCTATTCTCAACTCCACGCCGTGGGTATGTGGGGGTATGAAAAGGTCGTAGGACGCGTACCGCCGCCGCTCGCCACGCTTCGGGTTCACGTTTATAGTGGGGGGGTGGCGTGGGGGTGCATTTAACATTGTTAGCACCCATTAGGGTGCTCAAAAACACCCTTTAGGGTGCTTATGCGATTTTTCATCGCATAGGGGGTCAAAATCGCGTCGCATCGCATGCCATACGGTACATGGCATGCGATGCGTTCATCGTGCGATGTACATCGGGGGCGCCGCTATAATACACAAGTACCCAATTAACTAATAACCAAAAACAACTTATTTATAGTCCTGTAATTTCTACACTAAATCAGAGGCCAGCCCCGGCTATACCCTATAACAGTGGTGTCAAACTCATGGCCCTCCAGCTATTGAGGAACTACACATCCCAGCATACCCTGCCACAGATTTTATTTAATGGATTGCTAAAACTATGGCAGGGCATGCTGGGATGTGTTGTTCCACAACAGCTGGAGCGTATCAGTGGTGTCTCACCGTCGTGGGTTTATCCACGTAGCGCTTGTACCGCTCCTCCATCGCCTGCAGGTCCGCCTCCTTCTGCAGCAAGATCTGCTGCAGCTCATCCACTTTCCGGGACACTGGGGAAACAAGCGCATCTTACACTAGTGATTATCACACACACGCACACACCAAATATTGGGGCCGATTCAGACCTGCTTGCAAAGGTCTACAAACTTACCAGAGGAAAAGAGGTGCGATAAGAAGTTAAGCAATGTAGCTTTGCAAAGAAACTGGAATAGATTTGCTGGTTTTATTAAAGAGAAAAAGAGTCAATTTATAACAGCAATTGGCAGAGGACAACCAGACACCCTACCAGGTCAGCAAACTGCAGAAGGTCAGCAAACTGCAGAAGGTCAGCAAACTGCAGAAGGTCAGCAAACTGCAGAAGGTCAGCAAACTGCAGAAGGTCAGCAAACTGCAGAAGGTCAACAAACTGCAGAAGGTCAGCAAACTGCAGAAGGTCAGCAAACTGCAGAAGGTCAGCAAACTGCAGAAGGTCAGCAAACTGAAGAAGGTCAGCAAACTGCAGAAGAGAGCGTTACTGTCCCCTTAACAGTGGGAACATTTACTTTCCACTCGCTTCTTGGAAAGGGAGGTTACGGCAAGTGATGCTCGCCACAGACTCTGTTCATAAGAAAAGAGTAGCAGTTAAGATCCTAAAGAAAAGAGCACTCATTCAAAGTGCAAAGAGGAGAGCATCACTGGAACGGGAGTACATTATGACCGAGTGTCGGGTACTTCAAGTGGCACATGAGAGTCCTTTCCTGACCCGTGGATACGCAGCCTTCCAAACAAACAGCTATCTTTATTATGTAATGGAACTGGTTGGCGGAGGGGACCTCTTCGATTTCGGGGTCAGGAACATGCTGAACCCATTGGCAATAAAATTTATTGCCACAGAACTGGTCTGTGGATTGCAGTTCCTGCACGCCAAAGGAATAATCCACAGAGACCTAAAAGCTGAGAACATTTTGCTGACAAAGTGTGGACATGTAAAGATCACAGACTTTGGTCTGGCCACGTTGAATGTATATGGAGAAACCAAGGACAGTATGATTGTTGGGACACGTGGCTATAAGGCTCCAGAAGTATTATTAGGTGCATCATTTAGTGCAGGCGTGGACTGGTTTGCATTCGGTGTGATATTATATATGCTCACCCTACGAATGCACCCTTTTCCTGGAAAGGATAAGGAAGAGATCATGAGAAATACCCTTAAGAAAGAACCGTCGTACGCAGGTATTACTGGTCCCGCAACAAAGGACATTATATCCCAACTCCTGTGCAAGGACCAGACCCTCCGGCTCGGGGTAAACGGCAACGTGCGAGAACACCCCTACTTCTCTTCAGTTGCATGGCAAAACATAGAGACTGGAAAAACAGCGTCTCCACTCAAACGGCACATGTGCAAGGCACATGTGCATGGTACAGATCAACAATGTCCCGTGTCTTACAGCGAAGCCTACAAAGAACCGATTCCTGCCATGGACCAAAGCCTCTTTGACGACATTCAATTTGTGTGCCCTAAATGGGGTAAAAGCTATCATAACGTGCCAATGGAGCTAGATACCATATCATCAGTTAATGGCGAACTGCACGACAAAGAATAGACACCTGTTGCACCTGCTGCCTGCTCCGTCCTCGGCTACTTTTCCGGAGATGTACCGTGTTCCACCTGTCCGGTACAGTTCTGCTAACCGACTCTAAGCAGTCATGACTTTCCTTGTCTGTAGTTTGGTCTGAACTACAATGTCATCTGGGGATTAGGGCTACTGGCGACACCCCACAAAAAAAACGACACTGGGCAGCCACCTCATGGGAGTGTTGGAAGAGCTGTTAATTATTTTTGAAAGGTTTATAGTTATGGTTACACCCATCTCATTGATAAGAATTAAGCTGGGTACACCCTAGTTCCTGCCTCAGCGGAGCTTACAATTTTTTTTTTGTTGGGGGGGGGGGGGGCTATTTAACCACTTTACCGCTCTAGACCAGCATCGTCTGGAAAGTGGAGAAATGTTTAGCTTCATTCAGAGCTATAAATGATAACTATGCAGCTGGAAAAATCCCCCACATTCCCCATGCAGGCCATTATATTCAATCTTCTAAACATACCAGGTAAGGAATATATGGCTAGGAAAAAACATTTGGTATCCCAATTGCACACTGAGTGAAACATAACTTCATAACACAGAGATTTTGGTTGCGTATATCTGCAGATATAGGGCTAAGCCCCCAGGCCGTACGTCAAGGCATCTCTGTCACTGGGGGTCCCTAATACTGGGTATGGGTCTGGGGTGTGGGCCCCCAACATGCCGACACAGGCTGAGTACTCCAGGGCAGCACACAAATGAAAATTAGTAGGGGTTAATAAGAAGCACATAGGTGCTATGTAGGGAAGTGAAGGTGTGATTAAAATACAAAATATATACAATGTGATAGGAAAAAATAAGTGTTAGGGTGTGCTAACCTGGAGCAGACCAGCCATATCAACATGAGGGGGACCACACTCCCAAACCCATCCCATTAGCAGTAACATATATGTCTGGGCTTAATAGCCCAGTATAAGGCCACATGATAATGGCTTACTACATCTGAGAGACAGCTTACCTGGAGATACCCCTGGCTTCTCCAATGGCACTCAGGTGTCAGCAATCTCTCCTAATGCTGACCCATCTATGCCTCTCAACTGCACAACACTTTTGTTGGTAAGCTGCTCAATCAGAGGTGTGTCACTCAGGTGCCAAAAGGGAGGGGCAATTCTGTCTAGGAAAAAACATTTGGTATCCTAATTGCATACTGAGTGAAACATAACTTCATATGTTTCACTCAGTGTGCAATTGGGATACCAAATGTTTTTTCCTAGACAGAATTGCCCCTCCCTTTTGGCACCTGAGTGACACACCTCTGATTGAGCAGCTTACCAACAAAAGTGTTAAGGAATATATGGCTGCCATAATACATACTTCCAAAACATTTAACAAGATCTGGTCTCCATGCCGACTTCTCAAAACACCCCCCCCCCCCCTCCCACACACTCTTTCCTTATGTCTTCTCCTTCTCGACCTACTCTTGGTTCTATTGCCTTTGACGGTTCGCCGCACGGTCATTGTGAGAATTTTTCCCCTTATCTTTAAGTCTAATAAAACTGGATCTGACTTATTGTGATATTACTGCTACTGTATTTTGTTGTGTTGTGTCGAATTTTATGGCGATTCATTTAATACATTGTATTAAAGAAAAAAAAACACACCTACATACCTATAAACGTAACCGACATGAAAGGTGGCCCCTCTTAGCTTTGGGCCCCATAGCAGCTGCACTCCCTGCCGCTATAGTAGCTACGCCCTTGTATAGAACACATGGAACTTACAGGGAAGGTGTCCCCTCTTAGCTTTGGGCCCCATAGCAGCTGCACCCCCTGCCCCTATAGTAGCTACGCCCTTGTATAGAACACATGGAACTGACAGGGAAGGGGTCCCCTCTTAGCTTTGGGCCCCATAGCAGCTGCACCCCCTGCCGCTATAGTAGCTACGCCCTTGTATAGAACACATAGAACTGACAGGGAAGGTGGCCTCTTTCAGTTCTGTTACCCTTCTAGTACATACAGTGCCTGTTTGGGTCTTAGTCTACCTGCTACCACTATTCCCCACTCATATCACTACTATGTGCTGCTGGGTACCCTGCTCCTTCTGATGTAACTCTGCGCACCGGATCCGAGTCGGGCCGGCTGCACATAACACTTTCTAAAACTTATGTGCAGCCTCTGGGCGGGGGGACACTGCAAGGGCAGTGACAAGCAGGCAGTGAACACAGCGGGAGCGGGCAGGGGACGCCTGTGAACGGAGAGCTGGGCAGGACGATCAGGGAGCTGCAAGGAAAGAAAAAAAAAAACAATACAAATGAATGGGCAGCCAGTGATTGGCTGATTGCTCTCTCAACCAATTGCCGATTCATTTGATTCGGTCCATTAATTAGTATTGGGGTGTTTTTTCCCCTTGCAGTTTCCTGATCCTCCTGCCCAGCTCCCAGTCGTCGTCCCCCCCCCCGGCATCCCCCACCCGCTGCATCTGTGTCCGCTGCCCCGCCTCTCCAATTGCCTGGCTCACCAGCGTCCCCTATCCGCTGCCTCTTTGTCCGCCTCTCCCCCTGCAGATCCCCGGGAGTTGCATATGATAAATCGCATTCAAAACATGGCACATCAAGTGCCTAATCGTGTCTGACCCCTCCAGGGGGGGAGCTGCAGGGGAAATCAGGTCCAACTTGGACAAGTTGGACTAATGTATGGGGGCCTTTAGCCTGTGGCCTCCTGCTGCCTCCTCATATCACTATTCTGTTGGGGACTCTGCTCCTTCTACCATACAACTTTTAGCCTCTGGATTCTTGATGCATCCATTCCACTCCTGCTGTTTTACTTTACAAATACAAGACTTCAACAAGTACAGGTTAGCTCAACTCCTGAAATACTCTGTGTTGCTGTGCATAGTCTGATAATCCAACTGGCCTAGAGTCAATCTAGTCTCACTAAATTACAAGTTGTGGCCACACATCAGGCAAGGGATAAATAAGTCATAAAGCAGGTGATCTCTCTGCAATTCCAGGCCTGAGAGCCCCATTCCCTGGACCACTGCTCACCTGAGTACGTCCATCTCATCCCTGAGGGACTGCGCCTCATAAGCCAGCCCGGTTACATCTTGGTTAACCATGTGCAGATCCTGAACCTCCCGATCCAGATCCTGACATCGCTGTCTGTAGTCATCTCTCGCGCTCTCCAGCCTGAAGTAAGCCCAGAAACATCACAAGTTACCTTCTATGCGGCCTCTCACAGAGATCATCCAAAGCCACTGGGGGCACATGGACAGCCATTCATTCTGGACATTTAACCACATACAGTAGTCATAGTTTGTTTTTGTTTAGGGAGTGCTCCCCACAGGGCAGGATTTTTGGAGGGGGCTCCCTAAAAAAAAAAAAACACAGATGAGTGTCCCAAGGCCGGGCAGCGCTTTCCGGAACTTACCCGAGCAACCTGGCTGTGTATGGCGTGACGTTAGCAAGGTCAAGCCGCAAACAGCCAGGAAGGAAGGAGCTGGGGCCGGGCAGCCGCAGACAGGCAGCGGCTGAAGCGGAGCTCATTGCTCAGCTCAGCGGTGCTGCCCAGAGCCAAGGAGGGGGAAAAGACAAGGGCAATCCTGGAAGTGTTAGCACTGAAGCATAGCCTGGAAAGCTGCCTGGATCACCACTGAAGGGGTTAATAAAAATATGTTGCAACTGCTATAATCCCTATAATTTACATGTTCCCATATAGGCAGCAAAAACCGCCATCAAGCAAGCCCCACATGTACCGGATCGCAAAGCTCCTACAGCCATGCGTAAAGCAAGCGCTGGTCCTCTTGACCGTTAGGCCCCACCCTTCTCCCGTTACCGGTAGTTTCCTCCTGCAGTTGCTCGATCTGACTCTGCAGCAGAAGCAGCTTCTTGCCAAACACTGGTGTCCCCGTGCCCTCTTCCGACTGTTCCTGCTGCTTCTTCAGGTTTCTGTTTTCGCTCATTAGACTCCTCTTCTCTTCCATGAGCACCGACACCTGATGAAGCGAATGAGGGGGGGATCGGGCAACACAGGAGGGAGAGGAGCAAGGCCCACAGAGTAAGAAGGGTTTATTAAAGAGCACATAAATAAGGGGTTAAGAGGAAAGTGGTAGTAACAAATATGGGATTCCCTACCAAATCCTCAAACAATGGATCGGCCCAAAGACTATGAACATAGTAACCGTGATCTCTGCGGGACATTGTGGCAAGATACAACTCTCAGCAGTGCTGACTGGCCATGTGACAGGATGAAGGTTCCAAGATGCAGCGGGGGGGGGGGGGGGATTGAACAGGGAACGTACATGCAGCAATCTGCAGACTTTTCACCCCCATCCCCCTATGCCATGTGTTCCACAGGTTTAGATCCCTACCATACTTAAAGATAATAAAAAAAAGTCTGTGCCTATAGCACAGGTTCTCAAACTTGGTCCTCAGGACCCCCACACAGTGCATGTTTTGCAGGTCTGCTCACAGAATCACAAGTGAAATAATTTGCTCCACCTGTGGATCTCTTAAAACGTGTCAATAAGTAATGATTGCACCTATCGGGTGACCTGTAAAATGTGAACCATGTGGGGTCCCGAGGACCGAGTTTGAGAACCCCTGGCTTATAGGTTCGGACTATGTATATGGCTTTTGTGTAAACTGGTTTCAAACAGTCTGGAATGAATGATGAATGAATCTTTCCTGAGCCCTCCTGACTGGACCATTTAGTAAATGGCCAATGAACTGTGTTTGAAAATGACAGTTGGGATTGGATTGGTTGGTGCTTTATCTCCTTTTGCCTGATCTCCACTTTATCTCTTCTCCAGGCTTAATACATCTGCCCCATTATCGGTTGTCCCCATTAAGCCAAATAGGGCTTCCGGATTACTGAAGCAGCACTAAGCACTAGATAGATATAAGCTACATTGAGCAAATAACTCCTTGTAGGACTGGTGGAAAACATTGGCAATATTAAAGAACACATTTAGGTTTTCTAATAGTTAATTTCATAACTGGTGAAAATAAGTTTTAGAATTTGTAAAGAAAAAAAACAAACAAACAAAAAAAACACCTCATATCAGCTGTCATAATGTAGGTGACCTTTAGAACTATGCTCCATTGTGACATCACAGTTACCGATGACATCACACAGCTGCTGAAGACACAGAGTCTCAGATGTGATATACAGTTCTTACTGGAGGTCACAGTTGCGATTTGTGCAAATTTGTTTTTGCGATAGTGCGAATTTGTTTTTGCGATAGTGCAAATTTGTTTTTTTCTCTAAGAGCCCTAGTCTTGTGACATAACATGGGTCCTATCAAGAGAAAGAAAGCATGGATAAAGAAAGGAAAGAAAATGCAGAGGAGAAGGAAAGTGAGCAGGAAAACAAAGCAGGCAGCGAGACACATGAGAAGAAATTCCTCATTGGTACCAGGTGTACAGAGAGGCTGGAAGAGATTGGTAGCCTTTATGACAAAGAAAAGAGATCAGTTCCTTAAATCATGTCGCAGATGTCCCAGATTTTGGCAAGTGAGAAAAACGAGAAACATGGCCATTGCTGAAGACCCAGGGGAAGGATGCAGCCATTGGGCAGGCCAGACAAACTTACCAGAGGAAAAGAGGTGCGATAAGAAGTTAAGCACCGTAGCTTTGCAAAGAAACTGGAATAGATTTGCTGGTTTTATTAAAGAGAAAAAGAGTCAATTTATAACAGCAATTGGCAGAGGACAACCAGACACCCTACCAGGTCAGCAAACTGCAGAAGGTCAGCAAACTGCAGAAGGTCAACAAACTGCAGAAGGTAAGCAAACTGCAGAAGAGAGCGTTACTGTCCCCTTAACAGTGGGAACATTTACTTTCCACTCGCTTCTTGGAAAGGGAGGTTACGGCAAAGTGATGCTCGCCACAGACTCTGTTCATAAGAAAAGAGTAGCAGTTAAGATCCTAAAGAAAAGAGCACTCATTCAAAGTGCAAAGAGGAGAGCATCACTGGAACGGGAGTACATTATGACCGAGTGTCGGGTACTTCAAGTGGCACATGAGAGTCCTTTCCTGACCCGTGGATACGCAGCCTTCCAAACAAACAGCTATCTTTATTATGTAATGGAACTGGTTGGCGGAGGGGACCTCTTCGATTTTGGGGTCACGAACATGCTGAACCCATTGGCAATAAAATTTATTGCCACAGAACTGGTCTGTGGATTGCAGTTCCTGCACTCCAGAGGAATAATCCACAGAGACCTAAAAGCTGAGAACATTTTGCTGACAAAGAGTGGACATGTAAAGATCACAGACTTTGGTCTGGCCACGTTGAATGTATATGGAGAAACCAAGGACAGTATGATTGTTGGGACACGTGGCTATAAGGCTCCAGAAGTTTTATTAGGTGCACCATTTAGTGCAGGCGTGGACTGGTTTGCATTCGGTGTGATATTATATATGCTCACCCTACGAATGCACCCTTTTCCTGGAAAGGATAAGGAAGAGATCATGAGAAATACCCTTAAGAAAGAACCGTCATACGCAGGTATTACTGATCCCGCAACAAAGGACATTATATCCCAACTCCTGTGCAAGGACCAGACCCTCCGGCTCGGGGTAAACGGCAACGTGCGAGAACACCCCTACTTCTCTTCAGTTGCATGGCAAAACATAGAGACTGGAAAAACAGCGTCTCCACTCAAACGGCACATGTGCAAGGCACATGTGCATGGTACAGATCAACAATGTCCCGTGTCTTACAGCGAAGCCTACAAAGAACCGATTCCTGCCATGGACCAAAGCCTCTTTGACGACATTCAATTTGTGTGCCCTAAATGGGGTAAAAGCTATCATAACGTGCCAATGGAGCTAGATACCATATCATCAGTTAATGGCGAACTGCACGACAAAGAATAGACACCTGTTGCACCTGCTGCCTGCTCCGTCCTCGGCTACTTCTCCGGAGATGTACCGTGTTCCACCTGTCCGGTACAGTTCTGCTAACCGACTCTAAGCAGTCACGACTTTCCTTGTCTGTAGTTTGGTCTGAACTACAATGTCATCTGGGGATTAGGGCTACTGGCGACACCCCACAAAAAAAACGACACTGGGCAGCCACCTCATGGGTGTGTTGGAAGAGCTGTTAATTATTTTTGAAAGGTTTATAGTTATAGTTACACCCATCTCATTGATAAGAATTAAGCTGGGTACACCCTAGTTCCTGCCTCAGCGGAGCTTACTAAATTTTTTTTGTTGGGGGGGGGGGGGGGCTATTTAACCACTTTACCGGTCTAGACCAGCATCGTCTGGAAAGTGGAGAAATGTTTAGCTTCATTCAGAGCTATAAATGATAACTATGCAGCTGGAAAAATCCCCCACATTCCCCATGCAGGCCGTTATATTCAATCTTCTAAACATACCAGGTAAGGAATATATGGCTAGGAAAAAACATTTGGTATCCCAATTGCACACTGAGTGAAACATAACACAGAGATTTTGGTTGCGTATATCTGCAGATATAGGGCTAAGCCCCCAGGCCGTACGTCAAGGCATCTCTGTCACTGGGGGTCCCTAATACTGGGTATGGGTCTGGGGTGTGGGCCCCCAACATGCCGACACAGGCTGAGTACTCCAGGGCAGCACACAAATGAAAATTAGTAGGGGTTAATAAGAAGCACATAGGTGCTATGTAGGGAAGTGAAGGTGTGATTAAAATACAAAATATATACAATGTGATAGGAAAAAATAAGTGTTAGGGTGTGCTAACCTGGAGCAGACCAGCCATATCAACATGAGGGGGACCACACTCCCAAAACCATCCCATTAGCAGTAACATATATGTCTGGGCTTAATAGCCCAGTATAAGGCCACATGATAATGGCTTACTACATCTGAGAGACAGCTTACCTGGAGATACCCCTGGCTTCTCCAATGGCACTCAGGTGTCAGCAATCCCTCCTAATGCTGACCCATCTATGCCTCTCAACTGCACAACACTTTTGTTGGTAAGCTGCTCAATCAGAGGTGTGTCACTCAGGTGCCAAAAGGGAGGGGCAATTCTGTCTAGGAAAAAACATTTGGTATCCTAATTGCATACTGAGTGAAACATAACTTCATATGTTTCACTCAGTGTGCAATTGGGATACCAAATGTTTTTTCCTAGACAGAATTGCCCCTCCCTTTTGGCACCTGAGTGACACACCTCTGATTGAGCAGCTTACCAACAAAAGTGTTAAGGAATATATGGCTGCCATAATACATACTTCCAAAACATTTAACAAGATCTGGTCTCCATGCCGACTTCTCAAAACACCCCCCCCCCCCTCCCACACACTCTTTCCTTATGTCTTCTCCTTCTCGACCTACTCTTGGTTCTATTGCCTTTGACGGTTCGCCGCACGGTCATTGTGAGAATTTTTCCCCTTATCTTTAAGTCTAATAAAACTGGATCTGACTTATTGTGATATTACTGCTACTGTATTTTGTTGTGTTGTGTCGAATTTTATGGCGATTCATTTAATACATTGTATTAAAGAAAAAAAAAACACACCTACATACCTATAAACGTAACCGACATGAAAGGTGGCCCCTCTTAGCTTTGGGCCCCATAGCAGCTGCACCCCCTGCCGCTATAGTAGCTACGCCCTTGTATAGAACACATGGAACTTACAGGGAAGGTGTCCCCTCTTAGCTTTGGGCCCCATAGCAGCTGCACCCCCTGCCCCTATAGTAGCTACGCCCTTGTATAGAACACATGGAACTGACAGGGAAGGGGTCCCCTCTTAGCTTTGGGCCCCATAGCAGCTGCACCCCCTGCCGCTATAGTAGCTACGCCCTTGTATAGAACACATGGAACTGACAGGGAAGGTGGCCTCTTTCAGTTCTGTTACCCTTCTAGTACATACAGTGCCTGTTTGGCTCTTAGTCTACCTGCTACCACTATTCCCCACTCATATCACTACTATGTGCTGCTGGGTACCCTGCTCCTTCTGATGTAACTCTGCGCACCGGATCCGAGTCGGGCCGGCTGCACATAACACTTTCTAAAACTTATGTGCAGCCTCTGGGCGGGGGGACACTGCAAGGGCAGTGACAAGCAGGCAGTGAACACAGCGGGAGCGGGCAGGGGACGCCTGTGAACGGAGAGCTGGGCAGGACGATCAGGGAGCTGCAAGGAAAGAAAAAAAAACAATACAAATGAATGGGCAGCCAGTGATTGGCTGATTGCTCTCTCAACCAATTGCCGATTCATTTGATTCGGTCCATTAATTAGTATTGGGGTGTTTTTTCCCCTTGCAGTTTCCTGATCCTCCTGCCCAGCTCCCAGTCGTCCCCCCCCCGGCATCCCCCACCCGCTGCATCTGTGTCCGCTGCCCCGCCTCTCCAATTGCCTGGCTCACCAGCGTCCCCTATCCGCTGCATCTTTATCCGCCTCTCCCCCTGCAGCTCCCCGGGAGTTGCATATGATAAATCGCATTCAAAACATGGCACATCAAGTGCCTAATCGTGTCTGACCCCTCCAGGGGGGGAGCTGCAGGGGAAATCAGGTCCAACTTGGACAAGTTGGACTAATGTATGGGGGCCTTTAGCCTGTGGCCTCCTGCTGCCTCCTCATATCACTATTCTGTTGGGGACTCTGCTCCTTCTACCATACAACTTTTAGCCTCTGGATTCTTGATGCACCCATTCCACTCCTGCTGTTTTACTTTACAAATACAAGACTTCAACAAGTACAGGTTAGCTCAACTCCTGAAATACTCTGTGTTGCTGTGCATAGTCTGATAATCCAACTGGCCTAGAGTCAATCTAGTCTCACTAAATTACAAGTTGTGGCCACACATCAGGCAAGGGATAAATAAGTCATAAAGCAGGTGATCTCTCTGCAATTCCAGGCCTGAGAGCCCCATTCCCTGGACCACTGCTCACCTGAGTACGTCCATCTCATCACTGAGGGACTGCGCCTCATAAGCCAGCCCGGTTACATCTTGGTTAACCATGTGCAGATCCTGAACCTCCCGATCCAGATCCTGACATCGCTGTCTGTAGTCATCTCTCGCACTCTCCAGCCTGAAGTAAGCCCAGAAACATCACAAGTTACCTTCTATGCGGCCTCTCACAGAGATCATCCAAAGCCACTGGGGGCCCATGGACAGCCATTCATTCTGGACATTTAACCACATACAGTAGTCATAGTTTGTTTTTGTTTAGGGAGTGCTCCCCACAGGGCAGGATTTTTGGAGGGGGCTCCCTAAAAAAAAAAAAAACACAGATGAGTGTCCCAAGGCCGGGCAGCGCTTTCTGGAACTTACCCCAGCAACCTGGCTGTGTATGGCGTGACGTTAGCAAGGTCAAGCCGCAAACAGCCAGGAAGGAAGGAGCTGGGGCCGGGCAGCCGCAGACAGGCAGCGGCTGAAGCGGAGCTCATTGCTCAGCTCAGCGGTGCTGCCCAGAGCCAAGGAGGGGGAAAAGACAATGGCAATCCTGGAAGTGTTAGCACTGAAGCATAGCCTGGAAAGCTGCCTGGATTACCACTGAAGGGGTTAATAAAAATATGTTGCAACTGCTATAATCCCTATAATTTACATGTTCCCATATAGGCAGCAAAACCACCATCAAGCAAGCCCCACATGTACCGGATCGCAAAGCTCCTACAGCCATGCGTAAAGCAAGCGCTGGTCCTCTTGACCGTTAGGCCCCACCCTTCTCCCGTTACCGGTAGTTTCCTCCTGCAGTTGCTCGATCTGACTCTGCAGCAGAAGCAGCTTCTTGCCAAACACTGGTGTCCCCGTGCCCTCTTCCGACTGTTCCTGCTGCTCCTTCAGGTTTCTGTTTTCGCTCATTAGACTCCTCTTCTCTTCCATGAGCACAGACACCTGATGAAGCGAATGAGGGGGGGATCGGGCAACACAGGAGGGAGAGGAGCAAGGCCCACAGAGTAAGAAGGGTTTATTAAAGAGCACATAAATAAGGGGTTAAGAGGAAAGTGGTAGTAACAAATATGGGATTCCCTACCAAATCCTCAAACAATGGATCGGCCCAAAGACTATGAACATAGTAACCGTGATCTCTGCGGGACATTGTGGCAAGATACAACTCTCAGCAGTGCTGACTGGCCATGTGACAGGATGAAGGTTCCAAGATGCAGCGGGGGGGGGGGGGGGGGGGGGGGGGGATTGAACAGGGAACGTACATGCAGCAATCTGCAGACTTTTCACCCCCATCCCCCCATGCCATGTGTTCCACAGGTTTAGATCCCTACCATACTTAAAGATAATAAAAAAAAGTCTGTGCCTATAGCACAGGTTCTCAAACTTGGTCCTCAGGACCCCCACACAGTGCATGTTTTGCAGGTCTGCTCACAGAATCACAAGTGAAATAATTTGCTCCACCTGTGGATCTCTTAAAACGTGTCAATAAGTAATTATTGCACCTATCGGGTGACCTGTAAAATGTGAACCATGTGGGGTCCCGAGGACCGAGTTTGAGAACCCCTGGCTTATAGGTTCGGACTATGTATATGGCTTTTGTGTAAACTGGTTTCAAACAGTCTGGAATGAATGATGAATGAATCTTTCCTGAGCCCTCCTGACTGGACCATTTAGTAAATGGCCAATGAACTGTGTTTGAAAATGACAGTTGGGATTGGATTGGTTGGTGCTTTATCTCCTTTTGCCTGATCTCCACTTTATCTCTTCTCCAGGCTTAATACATCTGCCCCATTATCGGTTGTCCCCATTAAGCCAAATAGGGCTTCCGGATTACTGAAGCAGCACTAAGCACTAGATAGATATAAGCTACATTGAGCAAATAACTCCTTGTAGGACTGGTGGAAAACATTGGCAATATTAACCCCTTCCCGACATTTGACGTACATTTACGTCATGGTCGGGAAGTACTTCCCGACACATGGCATAAATGTACGTCATGGTTTCTAACTGTCACTGCGTCTATAGACGCAGTGACAGTTAGGTGATGTCTGCTGTCCCTGACAGCAGACATCCCCCCTCGCCGCCCAGGGGGGGCAGGGGTGCCCCCCCCGGTCGGCGATCGCTGTGATTGGCTGTTCAAATATGAACAGCCATTCACAGCGTTTCCTGTGTTACCGGCGGCTAAGCCGCTCGGTAACACAGGGATCGGTGGTGATCGGTGCTGTCAAGTACAGCACCGATCACCTCCGATGTGCAGCCCCCCCCTCCAACCCGCCGGGCACTCAACCGGCAGCAGCAGCAGCTCCCCCGGCTCCCCCGGCAGCTCAGCGCAGCAGCGCTGCCCTCCTCCCTCCTCCCCCCGCAGCAGCAGCAGCAGCAGCATCAAGCTGCACAGTAAAAATAAATATGTGTAATGAATGAATAAATATATATATATATATATATATATATACACACACATATATATATATATATATATATGTGTGTGTATATATATGTATATATATATATATATATATACACACATATATATATATACTGTATATATGTGTGTGTGTGTGTGTATATATATATGTGTATATATATATATATATATATACACACACATACATACATATATATATATATATATATATATATATATATATATATATATAAAGATATTCCCGACATATGATGTATATATACGTCATGGTCGGGAGGTACTTCCCGACCGAAGACGTATATATACGTCATGGTTTTAAACTGTCACCGCGTCTATAGACGCGGTGACAGTTTGGAGATGTCTGCTGTCCCTGACAGCAGACATCCCCCCTCGCGGCGATCGCTGCGATTGGCTGTTCAAATTTGAACAGCCAATTGCAGCGTTTTCTGTGTTACCGGCGGCTAAGCCGCTCGGTAACACAGTGATCGGTGGTGATCGGTGCTGTTAAGTACAGCACCGATCACCACCGATCGCCAGCCCCCCCATCCCACCCGGCAGCCCCCCCTCCCTCCCACCCACCCGGCTGCCGCAGCGCCAGCACCCCTCCCAACCCCCCACCAGCCGCAGCGCCAGCCCCCCTCCCAAAGCTGGTGACCAAAATGGGGTCACATGTGGGGGGGTTCCACTGTATTGGTGCTTCGGGGGTCTTGCTAATGCGACATAGCACCCACCATTCATTCCACCACCAAATATCACTCCTTCCCTTCTGAGTCCTGCCATGCACCCAACTGGTATTTTTTGGTCACATGTGAGGCATTGCCATACTCGGGAGAAATTGGGGCACAGATTTTGGGGTGCTTTGTCTCCTTCATTCCTTGTGAAAATGAAAAATTTTGAGCCAGATCTGCATTTTTGTGTAAAAAATTACATTTTTTTACACAAAAATGCAGATCTGGCTCAAAATTTTTCATTTTCACAAGGAATGAAGGAGACAAAGCACCCCAAAATCTGTGCCCCAATTTCTCCCGAGTACGGCAATGCCTCACATGTGACCAAAAAATACCATTTGGGTGCATGGCAGGACTCAGAAGGGAAGGAGTGATTTTTGGATTTTGCAGCACAGATTCTGGTTGAATGACCCCTGAAGCACCCATACAGTGGAACCCCCCCCACAAGTGACCCCATTTTGAAAACTACACCCTTCAGGGAATTCATCAGGGGGTATAGTGTACATTTCAAACCCCCAGGGGTTTCACCAATTATGATACAACTGAGCTGTGAAAATGAAAAATTAAATTTTTTCATTTTCACAGTCCAGTTGTATCAAAATTGGTGAAACCCCTGGGGGTTTGAAATGTACACTATACCCCTAAATGAATTCCCTGAAGGGTGTAGTTTGCAAAATGGGGTGACTTGTGGGGGAGGTTCCTAACTTTTAGCACTTATGGTGCCTAGAAACCTACATGGTGCCTAAAAAAAAATCTCATAAAAAGGAGGCTCCAAAATCAAGTAGGTGCTCCTTCTATTATGAAGCCTGTGGTTTGGTCACCGTGCACACTAGGGCCACATATAGGATATTTATGAAAACAAAAGAATTGGGGGAATCAATTTTTAGTCACATTTCTCTAGTAAAATCTACTGTATTCGTTAGAAAAATGTATTAAAATTGAAACTCTGCAAAAAAAAAGAAATTTTGAAATTTCACCGACACTTTGTTTTAATTCCTGTGAAACACATAAAGGGTTAACAAACTTCCAAAATGCTGTTTTGAATACTGTGAGGGGTGCAGTTTTTGAAATGGCATCATTTATGGGGGTGTCTCACATACAAGTCCCTCAAAGTCACATCAGAACTGAACTGGTCCCTAAAAAAATCAGTGTTTGAAATTTTCTTGAAAATTTGAGAATTTGCTATTCATATTTGAAGCCTCCTAGTGTCCAAAAAAATGAAAAGGAAGTTGAAATAATGATTGCAACATAAAGTAGACATATGGTCTTTGTTAGTTATTAACTATTTTGAGTGGTATGTTTATTTGTCTCACAAGCAGAAAATGTGACATTTTGCAAATTGCAAAATGTTCCATTTTTTCACGACATTTTGGTATTTTTCACAAAAAAACACAGACTGTATCGACCCAAATTTACCACTAATTTGAAGTACAATGTGTCACGAGAAAACAATCTCAAAATCACTGGGATAAGTAAAAGCAAAAAAAAGTTATCCCCACTTAAGTGAAACATGTCAGATTTGAAAAAAATGGCTCTGTCAGGAACGCAAAAACTGGCTCTGTCAGGAAGGGGTTAAAGAACACATTTAGGTTTTCTAATAGTTAATTTCATAACTGGTGAAAATAAGTTTTAGAATTTGTAAAGAAAAAAAACAAACAAACAAAAAAAACACCTCATATCAGCTGTCATAATGTAGGTGACCTTTAGAACTATGCTCCATTGTGACATCACAGTTACCGATGACATCACACAGCTGCTGAAGACACAGAGTCTCAGATGTGATATACAGTTCTTACTGGAGGTCACAGTTGCGATTTGTGCAAATTTGTTTTTGCGATAGTGCAAATTTGTTTTTTTCTCTAAGAGCCCTAGTCTTGTGACATAACATGGGTCCTATCAAGAGAAAGAAAGCATGGATAAAGAAAGGAAAGAAAATGCAGAGGAGAAGGAAAGTGAGCAGGAAAACAAAGCAGGCAGCGAGACACATGAGAAGAAATTCCTCATTGGTACCAGGTGTACAGAGAGGCTGGAAGAGATTGGTAGCCTTTATGACAAAGAAAAGAGATCAGTTCCTTAAATCATGTCGCAGATGTCCCAGATTTTGGCAAGTGAGAAAAACGAGAAACATGGCCATTGCTGAAGACCCAGGGGAAGGATGCAGCCATTGGGCAGGCCAGACAAACTTACCAGAGGAAAAGAGGTGCGATAAGAAGTTAAGCACCGTAGCTTTGCAAAGAAACTGGAATAGATTTGCTGGTTTTATTAAAGAGAAAAAGAGTCAATTTATAACAGCAATTGGCAGAGGACAACCAGACACCCTACCAGGTCAGCAAACTGCAGAAGGTCAGCAAACTGCAGAAGGTCAACAAACTGCAGAAGGTAAGCAAACTGCAGAAGAGAGCGTTACTGTCCCCTTAACAGTGGGAACATTTACTTTCCACTTGCTTCTTGGAAAGGGAGGTTACGGCAAAGTGATGCTCGCCACAGACTCTGTTCATAAGAAAAGAGTAGCAGTTAAGATCCTAAAGAAAAGAGCACTCATTCAAAGTGCAAAGAGGAGAGCATCACTGGAACGGGAGTACATTATGACCGAGTGTCGGGTACTTCAAGTGGCACATGAGAGTCCTTTCCTGACCCGTGGATACGCAGCCTTCCAAACAAACAGCTATCTTTATTATGTAATGGAACTGGTTGGCGGAGGGGACCTCTTCGATTTTGGGGTCACGAACATGCTGAACCCATTGGCAATAAAATTTATTGCCACAGAACTGGTCTGTGGATTGCAGTTCCTGCACTCCAGAGGAATAATCCACAGAGACCTAAAAGCTGAGAACATTTTGCTGACAAAGAGTGGACATGTAAAGATCACAGACTTTGGTCTGGCCACGTTGAATGTATATGGAGAAACCAAGGACAGTATGATTGTTGGGACACGTGGCTATAAGGCTCCAGAAGTTTTATTAGGTGCACCATTTAGTGCAGGCGTGGACTGGTTTGCATTCGGTGTGATATTATATATGCTCACCCTACGAATGCACCCTTTTCCTGGAAAGGATAAGGAAGAGATCATGAGAAATACCCTTAAGAAAGAACCGTCATACGCAGGTATTACTGATCCCGCAACAAAGGACATTATATCCCAACTCCTGTGCAAGGACCAGACCCTCCGGCTCGGGGTAAACGGCAACGTGCGAGAACACCCCTACTTCTCTTCAGTTGCATGGCAAAACATAGAGACTGGAAAAACAGCGTCTCCACTCAAACGGCACATGTGCAAGGCACATGTGCATGGTACAGATCAACAATGTCCCGTGTCTTACAGCGAAGCCTACAAAGAACCGATTCCTGCCATGGACCAAAGCCTCTTTGACGACATTCAATTTGTGTGCCCTAAATGGGGTAAAAGCTATCATAACGTGCCAATGGAGCTAGATACCATATCATCAGTTAATGGCGAACTGCACGACAAAGAATAGACACCTGTTGCACCTGCTGCCTGCTCCGTCCTCGGCTACTTCTCCGGAGATGTACCGTGTTCCACCTGTCCGGTACAGTTCTGCTAACCGACTCTAAGCAGTCACGACTTTCCTTGTCTGTAGTTTGGTCTGAACTACAATGTCATCTGGGGATTAGGGCTACTGGCGACACCCCACAAAAAAAACGACACTGGGCAGCCACCTCATGGGTGTGTTGGAAGAGCTGTTAATTATTTTTGAAAGGTTTATAGTTATAGTTACACCCATCTCATTGATAAGAATTAAGCTGGGTACACCCTAGTTCCTGCCTCAGCGGAGCTTACTAAATTTTTTTTGTTGGGGGGGGGGGGGGGGGGGGGGCTATTTAACCACTTTACCGGTCTAGACCAGCATCGTCTGGAAAGTGGAGAAATGTTTAGCTTCATTCAGAGCTATAAATGATAACTATGCAGCTGGAAAAATCCCCCACATTCCCCATGCAGGCCGTTATATTCAATCTTCTAAACATACCAGGTAAGGAATATATGGCTAGGAAAAAACATTTGGTATCCCAATTGCACACTGAGTGAAACATAACACAGAGATTTTGGTTGCGTATATCTGCAGATATAGGGCTAAGCCCCCAGGCCGTACGTCAAGGCATCTCTGTCACTGGGGGTCCCTAATACTGGGTATGGGTCTGGGGTGTGGGCCCCCAACATGCCGACACAGGCTGAGTACTCCAGGGCAGCACACAAATGAAAATTAGTAGGGGTTAATAAGAAGCACATAGGTGCTATGTAGGGAAGTGAAGGTGTGATTAAAATACAAAATATATACAATGTGATAGGAAAAAATAAGTGTTAGGGTGTGCTAACCTGGAGCAGACCAGCCATATCAACATGAGGGGGACCACACTCCCAAACCCATCCCATTAGCAGTAACATATATGTCTGGGCTTAATAGCCCAGTATAAGGCCACATGATAATGGCTTACTACATCTGAGAGACAGCTTACCTGGAGATACCCCTGGCTTCTCCAATGGCACTCAGGTGTCAGCAATCCCTCCTAATGCTGACCCATCTATGCCTCTCAACTGCACAACACTTTTGTTGGTAAGCTGCTCAATCAGAGGTGTGTCACTCAGGTGCCAAAAGGGAGGGGCAATTCTGTCTAGGAAAAAACATTTGGTATCCTAATTGCATACTGAGTGAAACATAACTTCATATGTTTCACTCAGTGTGCAATTGGGATACCAAATGTTTTTTCCTAGACAGAATTGCCCCTCCCTTTTGGCACCTGAGTGACACACCTCTGATTAAGCAGCTTATCAACAAAAGTGTTAAGGAATATATGGCTGCCATAATACATACTTCCAAAACATTTAACAAGATCTGGTCTCCATGCCGACTTCTCAAAACACCCCCCCCCCCCCCTCCCACACACTCTTTCCTTATGTCTTCTCCTTCTCGACCTACTCTTGGTTCTATTGCCTTTGACGGTTCGCCGCACGGTCATTGTGAGAATTTTTCCCCTTATCTTTAAGTCTAATAAAACTGGATCTGACTTATTGTGATATTACTGCTACTGTATTTTGTTGTGTTGTGTCGAATTTTATGGCGATTCATTTAATACATTGTATTACAGAAAAAAAAACACACCTACATACCTATAAACGTAACCGACATGAAAGGTGGCCCTTCTTAGCTTTGGGCCCCATAGCAGCAGCACCCCCTGCCCCTATAGTAGCTACGCCCTTGTATAGAACACATGGAACTGACAGGGAAGGGGTCCCCTCTTAGCTTTGGGCCCCATAGCAGCTGCACCCCCTGCCGCTATAGTAGCTACGCCCTTGTATAGAACACATGGAACTGACAGGGAAGGTGGCCTCTTTCAGTTCTGTTACCCTTCTAGTACATACAGTGCCTGTTTGGCTCTTAGTCTACCTGCTACCACTATTCCCCACTCATATCATTACTATGTGCTGCTGGGTACCCTGCTCCTTCTGATGTAACTCTGCGCACCGGATCCGAGTCAGGCCGGCTGCACATAACACTTTCTAAAACTTATGTGCAGGCTCTGGGCGGGGGGACACTGCAAGGGCAGTGACAAGCAGGCAGCGAACACAGCGGTAGCGGGCAGGGGACGCCTGTGAACGGAGAGCTGGGCAGGACGATCAGGGAGCTGCAAGGAAAGAAAAAAAAAACAATACAAATGAATGGGCACCCAGTGATTGGCTGATTGCTCTCTCAACCAATTGCCGATTCATTTGATTCGGTCCATTAATTAGTATTGGGGTGTTTTTTCCCCTTGCAGTTTCCTGATCCTCCTGCCCAGCTCCCAGTCCCCCCCCCCCCCCCCGCTGCATCTGTGTCCGCTGCCCCGCCTCTCCAATTGCCTGACTCACCAGCGTCCCCTATCCGCTGCCTCTTTGTCCGCCTCTCCCCCTGCAGATCCCCGGGAGTTGCATATGATAAATCGCATTCAAAACATGGCACATCAAGTGCCTAATCGTGTCTGACCCCTCCA
The DNA here is from genome assembly GCF_055691185.1 of Crinia signifera. Taxonomy (NCBI): domain Eukaryota; kingdom Metazoa; phylum Chordata; class Amphibia; order Anura; family Myobatrachidae; genus Crinia; species Crinia signifera. Next base: position 174,733,907 of record NC_139223.1, on the reverse strand, counting down.
GGGGGGGAGCTGCAGGGGAAATCAGGTCCAACTTGGACAAGTTGGACTAATGTATGGGGGCCTTTAGCCTGTGGCCTCCTGCTGCCTCCTCATATCACTATTCTGTTGGGGACTCTGCTCCTTCTACCATACAACTTTTAGCCTCTGGATTCTTGATGCATCCATTCCACTCCTGCTGTTTTACTTTACAAATACAAGACTTCAACAAGTACAGGTTGGCTCAACTCCTGAAATACTCTGTGTTGCTGTGCATAGTCTGATAATCCAACTGGCCTAGAGTCAATCTAGTCTCACTAAATTACAAGTTGTGGCCACACATCAGGCAAGGGATAAATAAGTCATAAAGCAGGTGATCTCTCTGCAATTCCAGGCCTGAGAGCCCCATTCCCTGGACCACTGCTCACCTGAGTACGTCCATCTCATCCCTGAGGGACTGCGCCTCATAAGCCAGCCCGGTTACATCTTGGTTACGCATGTGCAGATCCTGAACCTCCCGATCCAGATCCTGACATCGCTGTCTGTAGTCATCTCTCGCGCTCTCCAGCCTGAAGTAAGCCCAGAAACATCACAAGTTACCTTCTATGCGGCCTCTCACAGAGATCATCCAAAGCCACTGGGGGCACATGGACAGCCATTCATTCTGGACATTTAACCACATAGTCATAGTTTGTTTTTGTTTAGGGAGTGCTCCCCACAGGGCAGGATTTTTGGAGGGGGCTCCCTAAAAAAAAAAAAAACACAGATGAGTGTCCCAAGGCCGGGCAGCGCTTTCTGGAACTTACCCCAGCAACCTGGCTGTGTATGGCGTGACGTTAGCAAGGTCAAGCCGCAAACAGCCAGGAAGGAAGGAGCTGGGGCCGGGCAGCCGCAGACAGGCAGCGGCTGAAGCGGAGCTCATTGCTCAGCTCAGCGGTGCTGCCCAGAGCCAAGGAGGGGGAAAAGACAATGGCAATCCTGGAAGTGTTAGCACTGAAGCATAGCCTGGAAAGCTGCCTGGATTACTACTGAAGGGGTTAATAAAAATATGTTGCAACTGCTATAATCCCTATAATTTACATGTTCCCATATAGGCAGCAAAAACCACCATCAAGCAAGCCCCACATGTACCGGATCGCAAAGCTCCTACAGCCATGCGTAAAGCAAGCGCTGGTCCTCTTGACCGTTAGGCCCCACCCTTCTCCCGTTACCGGTAGTTTCCTCCTGCAGTTGCTCGATCTGACTCTGCAGCAGAAGCAGCTTCTTGCCAAACACTGGTGTCCCCGTGCCCTCTTCCGACTGTTCCTGCTGCTCCTTCAGGTTTCTGTTTTCGCTCATTAGACTCCTCTTCTCTTCCATGAGCACCGACACCTGATGAAGCGAATGAGGGGGGGGGGGGGGATCGGGCAACACAGGAGGGAGAGGAGCAAGGCCCACAGAGTAAGAAGGGTTTATTAAAGAGCACATAAATAAGGGGTTAAGAGGAAAGTGGTAGTAACAAATATGGGATTCCCTACCAAATCCTCAAACAATGGATCGGCCCAAAGACTATGAACATAGTAACCGTGATCTCTGCGGGACATTGTGGCAAGATACAACTCTCAGCAGTGCTGACTGGCCATGTGACAGGATGAAGGTTCCAAGATGCAGCGGGGGGGGGGGGGGGGGGGGGGGGGGATTGAACAGGGAACGTACATGCAGCAATCTGCAGACTTTTCACCCCCATCCCCCCATGCCATGTGTTCCACAGGTTTAGATCCCTACCATACTTAAAGATAATAAAAAAAAGTCTGTGCCTATAGCACAGGTTCTCAAACTTGGTCCTCAGGACCCCCACACAGTGCATGTTTTGCAGGTCTGCTCACAGAATCACAAGTGAAATAATTTGCTCCACCTGTGGATCTCTTAAAACGTGTCAATAAGTAATGATTGCACCTATCGGGTGACCTGTAAAATGTGAACCATGTGGGGTCCCGAGGACCGAGTTTGAGAACCCCTGGCTTATAGGTTCGGACTATGTATATGGCTTTTGTGTAAACTGGTTTCAAACAGTCTGGAATGAATGATGAATGAATCTTTCCTGAGCCCTCCTGACTGGACCATTTAGTAAATGGCCAATGAACTGTGTTTGAAAATGACAGTTGGGATTGGATTGGTTGGTGCTTTATCTCCTTTTGCCTGATCTCCACTTTATCTCTTCTCCAGGCTTAATACATCTGCCCCATTATCGGTTGTCCCCATTAAGCCAAATAGGGCTTCCGGATTACTGAAGCAGCACTAAGCACTAGATAGATATAAGCTACATTGAGCAAATAACTCCTTGTAGGACTGGTGGAAAACATTGGCAATATTAAAGAACACATTTAGGTTTTCTAATAGTTAATTTCATAACTGGTGAAAATAAGTTTTAGAATTTGTAAAGAAAAAAAACAAACAAACAAAAAAAACACCTCATATCAGCTGTCATAATGTAGGTGACCTTTAGAACTATGCTCCATTGTGACATCACAGTTACCGATGACATCACACAGCTGCTGAAGACACAGAGTCTCAGATGTGATATACAGTTCTTACTGGAGGTCACAGTTGCGATTTGTGCAAATTTGTTTTTGCGATAGTGCGAATTTGTTTTTGCGATAGTGCAAATTTGTTTTTTTCTCTAAGAGCCCTAGTCTTGTGACATAACATGGGTCCTATCAAGAGAAAGAAAGCATGGATAAAGAAAGGAAAGAAAATGCAGAGGAGAAGGAAAGTGAGCAGGAAAACAAAGCAGGCAGCGAGACACATGAGAAGAAATTCCTCATTGGTACCAGGTGTACAGAGAGGCTGGAAGAGATTGGTAGCCTTTATGACAAAGAAAAGAGATCAGTTCCTTAAATCATGTCGCAGATGTCCCAGATTTTGGCAAGTGAGAAAAACGAGAAACATGGCCATTGCTGAAGACCCAGGGGAAGGATGCAGCCATTGGGCAGGCCAGACAAACTTACCAGAGGAAAAGAGGTGCGATAAGAAGTTAAGCACTGTAGCTTTGCAAAGAAACTGGAATAGATTTGCTGGTTTTATTAAAGAGAAAAAGAGTCAACTTATAACAGCAATTGGCAGAGGACAACCAGACACCCTACCAGGTCAGCAAACTGCAGAAGGTCAGCAAACTGCAGAAGGTCAGCAAACTGCAGAAGGGCAACAAACTGCAGAAGGTCAGCAAACTGCAGAAGAGAGCGTTACTGTCCCCTTAACAGTGGGAACATTTACTTTCCACTCGCTTCTTGGAAAGGGAGGTTACGGCAAAGTGATGCTCGCCACAGACTCTGTTCATAAGAAAAGAGTAGCAGTTAAGATCCTAAAGAAAAGAGCACTCATTCAAAGTGCAAAGAGGAGAGCATCACTGGAACGGGAGTACATTATGACCGAGTGTCGGGTACTTCAAGTGGCACATGAGAGTCCTTTCCTGACCCGTGGATACGCAGCCTTCCAAACAAACAGCTATCTTTATTATGTAATGGAACTGGTTGGCGGAGGGGACCTCTTCGATTTTGGGGTCACGAACATGCTGAACCCATTGGCAATAAAATTTATTGCCACAGAACTGGTCTGTGGATTGCAGTTCCTGCACTCCAGAGGAATAATCCACAGAGACCTAAAAGCTGAGAACATTTTGCTGACAAAGAGTGGACATGTAAAGATCACAGACTTTGGTCTGGCCACGTTGAATGTATATGGAGAAACCAAGGACAGTATGATTGTTGGGACACGTGGCTATAAGGCTCCAGAAGTTTTATTAGGTGCACCATTTAGTGCAGGCGTGGACTGGTTTGCATTCGGTGTGATATTATATATGCTCACCCTACGAATGCACCCTTTTCCTGGAAAGGATAAGGAAGAGATCATGAGAAATACCCTTAAGAAAGAACCGTCATACGCAGGTATTACTGATCCCGCAACAAAGGACATTATATCCCAACTCCTGTGCAAGGACCAGACCCTCCGGCTCGGGGTAAACGGCAACGTGCGAGAACACCCCTACTTCTCTTCAGTTGCATGGCAAAACATAGAGACTGGAAAAACAGCGTCTCCACTCAAACGGCACATGTGCAAGGCACATGTGCATGGTACAGATCAACAATGTCCCGTGTCTTACAGCGAAGCCTACAAAGAACCGATTCCTGCCATGGACCAAAGCCTCTTTGACGACATTCAATTTGTGTGCCCTAAATGGGGTAAAAGCTATCATAACGTGAAAAGCTATCATAACGTGCCAATGGAGCTAGATACCATATCATCAGTTAATGGCGAACTGCACGACAAAGAATAGACACCTGTTGCACCTGCTGCCTGCTCCGTCCTCGGCTACTTCTCCGGAGATGTACCGTGTTCCACCTGTCCGGTACAGTTCTGCTAACCGACTCTAAGCAGTCACGACTTTCCTTGTCTGTAGTTTGGTCTGAACTACAATGTCATCTGGGGATTAGGGCTACTGGCGACACCCCACAAAAAAAACGACACTGGGCAGCCACCTCATGGGTGTGTTGGAAGAGCTGTTAATTATTTTTGAAAGGTTTATAGTTATAGTTACACCCATCTCATTGATAAGAATTAAGCTGGGTACACCCTAGTTCCTGCCTCAGCGGAGCTTACAATTTTTTTTTTGTTGGGGGGGGGGGCTATTTAACCACTTTACCGCTCTAGACCAGCATCGTCTGGAAAGTGGAGAAATGTTTAGCTTCATTCAGAGCTATAAATGATAACTATGCAGCTGGAAAAATCCCCCACATTCCCCATGCAGGCCGTTATATTCAATCTTCTAAACATACCAGGTAAGGAATATATGGCTAGGAAAAAACATTTGGTATCCCAATTGCACACTGAGTGAAACATAACTTCATATGTTTCACTCAGTGTGCAATTGGGATTCCAAATGTTTTTTCCTAGACAGAATTGCCCCTCCCTTTTGGCACCTGAGTGACACACCTCTGATTGAGCAGCTTACCAACAAAAGTGTTAAGGAATATATGGCTGCCATAATACATACTTCCAAAACATTTAACAAGATCTGGTCTCCATGCCGACTTCTCAAAACACCCCCCCCCCCCTCCCACACACTCTTTCCTTATGTCTTCTCCTTCTCGACCTACTCTTGGTTCTATTGCCTTTGACGGTTCGCCGCACGGTCATTGTGAGAATTTTTCCCCTTATCTTTAAGTCTAATAAAACTGGATCTGACTTATTGTGATATTACTGCTACTGTATTTTGTTGTGTTGTGTCGAATTTTATGGCGATTCATTTAATACATTGTATTAAAGAAAAAAAAAACACACCTACATACCTATAAACGTAACCGACATGAAAGGTGGCCCCTCTGAGCTTTGGGCCCCATAGCAGCTGCACCCCCTGCCCCTATAGTAGCTACGCCCTTGTTTAGAACACATGGAACTGACAGGGAAGGGGTCCCCTCTTAGCTTTGGGCCCCATAGCAGCTGCACCCCCTGCCGCAATAGTAGCTACGCCCTTGTATAGAACACATGGAACTGACAGGGAAGGTGGCCTCTTTTCAGTTCTGTTACCCTTCTAGTACATAGAGTGTCTGTTTGGCTCTTAGTCTACCTGCTACCACTATTCCCCACTCATATCACTACTATGTGCTGCTGGGTACCCTGGTCCTTCTGATGTAACTGTGCACCGGATCCGAGTCGGGCCGGCTGCACATAACACTTTCTAAAACTTATGTGCAGCCTCTGGGCGGGGGGACACTGCAAGGGCAGTGACAAGCAGGCAGCGAACACAGCGGTAGCGGGCAGGGGACGCCTGTGAACGGAGAGATGGGCAGGACGATCAGGGAGCTGCAAGGAAAGAAAAAAAACAATACAAATGAATGGGCAGCCAGTGATTGGCTGATTGCTCTCTCAACCAATTGCCGATTCATTTGATTCGGTCCATTAATTTTTGGGGTGTTTTTTCCCCTTGCAGTTTCCTGATCCTCCTGCCCAGCTCCCAGTCCCCCCCCCCCCCGGCATCCCCCACCCGCTGCATCTGTGTCCGCTGCCCCGCCTCTCCAATTGCCTGACTCACCAGCGTCCCCTATCCGCTGCCTCTTTGTCCGCCTCTCCCCCTGCAGCTCCCCGGGAGTTGCATATGATAAATTGCATTCAAAACATGGCACATCAAGTGCCTAATCATGTTTGACCCCTTCAGGGGGGGAGCTGCAGGGGAAATCAGGTCCAACTTGGACAAGTTGGACTAATGTATGGGGGCCTTTAGCCTGTGGCTTCCTGCTGCCTCCTCATATCACTACTCTGTTGGGGACTCTGCTCCTTCTACCATACAACTTTTAGCCTCTGGATTCTTGATGCATCCATTCCACTCCTGCTGTTTTACTTTACAAATACAAGACTTCAACAAGTACAGCTGGCTCAACTCCTGAAATACTCTGTGTTGCTGTGCATAGTCTGATAATCCAACTGGCCTAGAGTCAATCTAGTCTCACTAAATTACAAGTTGTGGCCACACATCAGGCAAGGGATAAATAAGTCATAAAGCAGGTGATCTCTCTGCAATTCCAGGCCTGAGAGCCCCATTCCCTGGACCACTGCTCACCTGAGTACGTCCATCTCATCCCTGAGGGACTGCGCCTCATAAGCCAGCCCGGTTACATCTTGGTTACGCATGTGCAGATCCTGAACCTCCCGATCCAGATCCTGACATCGCTGTCTGTAGTCATCTCTCGCGCTCTCCAGCCTGAAGTAAGCCCAGAAACATCACAAGTTACCTTCTATGCGGCCTCTCACAGAGATCATCCAAAGCCACTGGGGGCACATGGACAGCCATTCATTCTGGACATTTAACCACATAGTCATAGTTTGTTTTTGTTTAGGGAGTGCTCCCCACAGGGCAGGATTTTTGGAGGGGGCTCCCTAAAAAAAAAAAACACAGATGAGTGTCCCAAGGCCGGGCAGCGCTTTCTGGAACTTACCCCAGCAACCTGGCTGTGTATGGCGTGACGTTAGCAAGGTCAAGCCGCAAACAGCCAGGAAGGAAGGAGCTGGGGCCGGGCAGCCGCAGCCAGGCAGCGGTTGAAGCGGAGCTCATTGCTCAGCTCAGCGGTGCTGCCCAGAGCCAAGGATGGGGAAAAGACAGTGGCAATCCTGGAAGTGTTAGCACTGAAGCATAGCCTGGAAAGCTGCCTGGATCACCACTGAAGGGGTTAATAAAAATATGTTGCAACTGCTATAATCCCTATAATTTACATGTTCCCATATAGGCAGCAAAAACCGCCATCAAGCAAGCCCCACATGTACAGGATCGCAAAGCTCCTACAGCCATGCGTAAAGCAATCGCTGGTCCTCTTGACCGTTAGGCCCCACCCTTCTCCCGTTACCGGTAGTTCCCTCCTGCTGTTGCTCGATCTGACTCTGCAGCAGAAGCAGCTTCTTGCCAAACACTGGTGTCCCCGTGCCCTCTTCCGACTGTTCCTGCTGCTCCTTCAGGTTTCTGTTTTCGCTCATTAGACTCCTTCCTCTTCTCTTCCATGAGCACCGACACCTGATGAAGCGAATGAGGGGGGGGGGGGGGGGGGGGGGGGGATCGGGCAACACAGGAGGGAGAGGAGCAAGGCCCACAGAGTAAGAAGGGTTTATAAAGAGCACATAAATAAGGGGTTAAGGGGAAAGTGGTAGTAACAAATATGGGGTTCCCTACCAAATCCTCAAACAATGGATCGGCCCAAAGACTATGAACATAGTAACTGTGATCTCTGCAGGACATTGTGGCAAGATACAACTCTCAGCAGTGCTGACTGGCCATGTGACAGGATGAAGGTTCCAAGATGCAGCGGGGGGGGGGGGATTGAACAGGGAACGTACATGCAGCAATCTGCAGACTCTTCACCCCCATCCCATGTGTTCCACAGGTTTAGATCCCTACCATACTTAAAGATAATAAAAAAAAGTCTGTGCCTATAGCACAGGTTCTCAAACTTGGTCCTCAGGACCCCCACACAGTGCATGTTTTGCAGGTCTCCTCACAGAATCACAAGTGAAATAATTTGCTCCACCTGTGGATCTCGTAAAACGTGTCAATAAGTAATGATTGCACCTATCGGGTGACCTGTAAAATGTGAACCATGTGGGGTCCCGAGGACCGAGTTTGAGAACCCCTGGCTTATAGGTTCGGACTATGTATATGGCTTTTATGTAAACTGGTTTCAAACAGTCTGAAATGAATGATGAATGAATCTTTCCTGAGCCCTCCTGACTGGATCATTTAGTAAAAGGCAGAATGACACAGGCTGGTTACACAGATAAGAATACACAGGCAAGGCACGTTTCAGCATCACACCCCCCCCCCCCCCCCCCCAACACAGCGCTGCAGGGGGTGATGCTCAGGGTTAGGTGGCGGCTGGTAGCTGTGGCAGACATGCAGGAGGTTATAGTTAGGTTGCAGGGTACTCTTTACCTAGAACGGCGCCCGCGATCAGAATCGCGGGCGTCGGGGGTAAAAAATCGCGGTCATCGCGGGCATCGCGGGTAAATCGCGGGTACATCAAAATCGTGTACCCGCGATGACCGCGATTTTCCCATAGGGAACAATGTTAAAAAGCCTAATTGACAGCGATTTTAATGTAAAATGCCTCAATGCCCGCGATTTTCCCATAGGAATCAATGTTAAATGGGCTACAGAGCCCAAATAGACCCAATTAACCCTTAAATGTCACCCCAATTTTTTTACGCCACCCCACGATCCACGCCAACCCGAAGCGTGGCGAGCGCAGCGAGCCCGCGAGGGGCGGCGGTACGCGTCCTCCGACCTTTTCATGCCCTACTATCCACGTCGGCGTGGAGTTGAGAATAGAATAGTGTGGCGAGCGCAGCGAGCCACCGAGCCCGAAGCGTGGCGAGCGCAGCGAGCCCCGCGAGGGGACGCGGATACCTTCACAGGTAAACGCGTCCCTTCGCGGGCTTCACAGGTGTCGGCATCGCCACGGACACCTGTGAAGTCCGCGAGGGGACGCGTATAACTGTGAAGGTATCCGCGTCCCCTCGCGGGGCTCGCTGCGCTCGCCACGCTTCGGGCTCGGTGGCTCGCTGCGCTCGCCACACTATTCTATTCTCAACTCCACGCCGACGTGGATAGTAGGGCATGAAAAGGTCGGAGGACGCGTACCGCCGCCCCTCGCGGGCTCGCTGCGCTCGCCACGCTTCGGGTTGGCGTGGATCGTGGGGTGGCGTCAAAAAATTGGGGTGACATTTAAGGGTTAATTGAGCCTATTTGGGCTCTGTAGCCCATTTAACATTGATTCCTATGGGAAAATCGCGGGCATTGAGGCATTGAATGCAAAATCGCGGTCAATCTGGCTTTTTAACATTGTTCCCTATGGGAAAATCGCGGTGATCGCGGGCATCGCGTCGCGGCCGTTTATGTACTGCCCGCGATCCCGCGATCACCCCGATGGGCGCCGTTCTAGGTAAAGAGTACCGGTTGCAGGAACAAGGCAGGGATTATACTCACCCACATCTCCGGAGAGGCCAAACCAACCTCAGCTTAAAACCTTTTTAGAGGGTGAAATCACTCAATGAAGTGGGAGATTTAGAAGCCCGATCACCACAGGACAGACACCACACTGGGCGATTTCTGTACAATATACGGGTATTTACACTACCAATACTCGCCATTATTGGCAGGACTGGTCTTTATTAGAGATAGAAATCCCAGTATGAGTGCAGCAGAGAATCACTGATGATGGCAGATGTCGGACTGCGAGCCGGATATATACTGGGCGACATTTATAAACAGCGGTAAAGACGGCCAACCAACCAGATTTGTATTTCCTTCATGGGGGACCCGGTCTGCCTTCCTAAGAATTATACATGGATTCTTCACATTTGCACTGCTTCTATCTAAAGCAGGCATGTCCAAACTAATGCCCCCCAGTTGTTGTGAAACTACAAGTCCCATCATGCTATTAGGGAATGCTAAAACCATGGCAAGGCATGCTGGGATGTGTAGTTTCACAACAGCTGGAGGACCATAGTATGGCCATGCCTGATCTAAAGTGACTATGGGGCCGATTCAGGCTTCCGCCTGAAGGTAGTGAGCGAAGATTAGTCGCTCGCACCATGGGGGTGTTTTCTGGGGATCCCCCGGGTGTTGGAATACTCGTTTCCTGTGCTCAGACCCTAAAAATACAGGCTGGATTCACCATCCTCTTTTTCTTGCCATTTGTGGATACTTGAAGTGATAAAGTGTCTAGTACTTTATCACCGGCCAAGCCGCTCCTGTCAAGTTACAGACTAGGGTGGATGTATGAAGCATAAGGGAGGAGAAGTGATAAAATGCCTGGTCCTTTATAACTGGCCCATCAGCTCCTGGCTGTCCCTTTTTAAACCCAGCCTGTAACTTAACAGTCAGGAGCTGATTGGTCAGTGATCAAGTACCAGAATCTTTATCACTTCACCAAGCTTAATAAATCTCGCCCTCGGTAACCAATCTACATTTTAAGAAAATATTTTTATAACGTGTATGGTCTTTAAAAACACTGTTCGGTACTTGTGGAGTATCACGGCTCCCACGATGGCCATCGCACATGAAAAAATCGCATTGCATCGCATGCGATCGCATGCGTTTTTTAACAGAAAAGCATCCAAATGCATTGAAATTAGTATCAAACATCATTTTTGAGGCTGTACCACACCCACTATCAACGCGAACCCGAAGCGTGGCGAGCGCAGCGAGCCCGTGAGGGGCGGCAGTACACGTCCTACGACCTTTTCATACCCCCACTATCCATGTCGGCGTGGAGTTGAGAATAGAAAGTGTGGCGAGTGCAGCAAGCCACCGAGCCCGAAGCGTGGCAAGCGCATTGAGCCCCGCAAGGGGACACAGATACCTTCACAGGTATATGCGTCCCCTCGCGGGCTTCACAGGTGTCCGCGTCCCCTCGCCACGCTTCCGTTAAAACGGCAAAAATCGCATCCCATCGCATGCCACTATATATGGCATGCAATGGCATGCGATGGGAGCCGTGATAATCCACAAGTACCCACTGTTCTTATACTAATTTGCCCTAATGTGTTGGGTGAATTTCTGGTGAGAGGGTAGGTACTTGTGCCATATGGGATTACATCCTCATTGCCAAGGGGGAATACATGCTCGTGGTAACTGGGGGACAGCCGCCACCAGGCAGAAGTGATAGCTATTGACAGCTGGAAAAAGAGAGCGGGGCCTCCCTGCTGTATTCGGAGCACTGCAGGTCCCGGCTATTTGAAATAATACCCCTTTCACACCAGAAAATACCCAGGAATATGGTCTCAGGATCATGCAGGGACATTCCCGAGCTGGCCCCTTTTACACCAGCCTAGTCCCTGCATTTTCTAGTATGAAGGGGACCTACCCCCCCCCCCCCCCTTTTAACCAGCTATATAATTTAACCAGATATATCTTTGGAACCAACTGCCCCATTTATATGAGAGGTATTGAAGGACCAGCGATTTGGGTTCGAATGAGATCAACTTTGAGCTTCTGTGATGCCAGGTGATGAACTGGCAGCCTTCAGAACTGGATGGGGGTGGCTGAATTAGCGGGTACCAAGTTATCCTATGGGGAAAACGTTCCAGGTTTGCCCGGCGGTATCTCCGGTTTACAGGGGGCTAGCAACGCGAGGCTGGGCTCATTGGAAAGCCCCAGTCCTCTTCTACAAAGGAGGCCTATTTGGAGAGTGGCTTTGCATGCATGCAAAAAAATTAAAAAGTATATATGTACTCTAAAAATCGCTTCAATGCAATTGCATAGGAATAAAAATAAAAATCTGCAGAAGATATTTACCAAGTCCCAATTGGATGGTGTGGTTGTTGGGGTAGAACCGATATTTAAAGTCCTATCTAGATAGGAGTACAATAATCGACAGCAAAAATAAACAGAGAGAGAGTGGTAAAAATAAAAGTAAGGATGGAAAGATTGGTAAAGTATGCTTCATCTCAAAATACAATGTGGCGGCTAACAAGATTTCAAATGTATTCAAATAGATTTCAATAACTATAGATTGCTTAGTACGGATCCTATCCTTATGAGCAATTTAGAAAAAGAGCCAACTATTATTTTCAAACGAGCACGCAAGTTAAAAAATATACTAACACCATGTTTCTTCAAATCAGACACTAAAAAGGTAGGAGTACAAAGTACAATCGTGGGCCCCAAAATAGTAGGATTCCCTAGATGCAACCATACACAGTGCATACAAGCACGTAATTAACAAGACATAAAACATTACATCCACAAATCTAGAAAAAACGTTCAATATAGAATCATTTATAAACTGCACCACCAATTACGTAATATATCTACTCATATGCTCTTGCAATATGTACTATGTAGGCCGCACTATTCGACCACTCAAGGTTAGAGTGTTGGAGCATAGGAGATATATCCTAAAGAAATGTACAAACCACAGTGTCCCCCGCCACTTCGCGGAGACTCACAATAGTGACCCCTCTAACCTAAGAGTCGTGGGCTTAGAACATATAGTTACAACAAGCCGTGCAGGAGATCGGTCCAGGAATATGTGCCGACAGGAAGCGGCATGGATACTGAAGCTGCAGACACAAACCCCATGGCCTAAACGAAACTATAGACCTTGAATTTATTTGAACCCTGCCCTCCTGATGTCTGACATCTCTCAGTAGGGTATCCGGACTATTTGTCTACAACAAGAAGATAGACAGCCATTAGGTCGACACCATTAGTTTGACAACTCAATAGGTCGACATGCTTTTAGGTCGACATACCATTAGGTCGACATGTCAATAGGTCGACATGCCATTAGGTTGACACTGCCATTAGGTCGACACTGCCTAGGTCGGCAGTCAAAAGGTCGACATGGTTTTTTTCACAGTTTTTTGAGCCGACATGTGCCGACAGGCGGAATTTCATGCCCTACCATCCACTAGGGCGTGGAGTTAGATTAGCGAGCGATGCGAGGGGCTGCGGTTCACTTCAAACTGTGTCCATGTCAGCTGTGTCGACATTTGGGTAAAAAAACTGTGAAAAAAAAACATGTCGACCTTTTAACTGTCGACCTAGACACTGTCGACCTAATGGCACATCGACCTATTGACATGTCGACCTATTGATATGTCGACCTAAAAGCATGTCGACCTATTGAGTTGTCGAACTAATGGTGTCGACCTAATGGCTGTCTATCTTCTTGTTGTAGACAAATGGCCCCGCATCTCTCAGTAGACCAGTCCTTCTCTGGTATCTATGAATAGTCCTCTAGGTAGTGCGCGACATGTGCCCCTAACAATTGGGCCCATGCCAGGCACCCAGAAAAAACATTAGATGTACTTTCCTTCCTCTCTTCTTCTCCCCTCTCCCTGTATTTATGCAGCAGTATTATTCTTACTTTTTTTTTTTTATATAAATCTTTATATTTTTTATGTATATTTTTATATCATTACTGTATTTTTATTTTATTTCATTATGATCAATATTATTACTGATTATTTCTAGTATAAAGGTGCCCATAGACGGTCCGTTCCCGGACCGTCCGTTCTGTACTATGAGATGCGCGCTCCCGCGCATCTCATCGTACGGTACAAAAAGTATTTGCTGCACATACTTTTTGTACTAGCTACACATCGCATCGGATGGCATTGCATGCACACTGCATGCACAAGGCATGCAATGCGATGCGATGTGTGCTAATTAAGTGCCGAACGGATCCGTTAAACGGACCGTCTATGGGCACCTTTAGTTTCATTGTTATTATGCTGTCAGGCCTTTTTGCTATTTCTGTATCATCTCCCACCGAGCATCCGTTTGGATAGCACTCTCTATGACTTCTCATAAACGAGTGGATATATACCTTTAAATTGTTTAAATACTTGTACAGTTTTCCTTCTCTCCCAAAGATCTAAGCCGTCCTGCCGCATAGACACTTATACTGCTTTCACATTGCAGAAATGGGTAATGACACAGTATTCTTAAATGGGACTTTAAAACGGGTCTGAGCCTTGAGACCTTTCACATTGCAGGTGAAAAACGTTTTAAAAATCATTTAATACCATTCAAACATTCAACCCGTTTAACCCCCAAGGGACACGTTTCAAGCCATTGAAATAGAGCTGTTCAAACTGCCAAAAAAACGGCTTTGAACCGTGTAGGACTTTAACTGGTAAATCAACTTTGGCACTTTCACATTGCAGCCTCAAACGTTTTAAAATGGAAAAAAAAACGGCAATATACCGTTTTAAAAGTGCGATGTGAAAGGGGTATTAGACTAGGATCTACCCTTAGATTAAGGACAATTGCTATATATATACTCCGCTGTCAAGTGGATATAGACACTGAATATTTGTGTCTACCATTCTTATGTCGACAAGTGAAGGTCCCTTTAAGATTAAAACCTCTGAAATAGAAATCTTCCCACCAGAATCAAACTGATATGGGTCTGACACGTACAGAGTGTTAGAACACACCTACACATTTATATTTGACAACGACTAAACGTACTAAATACATTATATATCATACATATGACATATACTCATATCCTGTGGTGATTCCTACTAAACTAAATCTATATACAAAAATTAAATCTATATACAAAAATAAAATATCAAATTGAACGTTAGTCTGTCAGTGCAACATTATGCGTGTACATATATATTTTTATTGCACTGTGATATAAGAATTGCGATATGTCACCGTTGCTTTCCATACTAAATGAAAGACAGAGTTTTAGAGCCAATGAAACAATGGACTATAGTAATGAGACATACACCTGCATATAATCACCTAACAGGTATAAGACCATCCCCCAGCATGGAACTCCTCATTCCTGAATTGAAAAAGCTGCCTGAGCGCGGCGAAACGCGTTTTCGTGAGGAGTACTATTTGGTCACTGCAGCTAAAGGATCTATGGGAAACACCAGTGTCACCCGACCGGCATTATTCACCGGTCCTTGGTCACATCTTCCATCGAGAACTTGATCCCTGCTACGGATATCCCCAGCTACTACAGCGCATCTCCACACAGCATGCCGCATACACGGAGGACTGTGCGCCCACGCCTGTACATGAGAGCCGAGCACTAGCTCACTGCACTAAGGAGGTGCAATCACAGGAGACGGTGTATCCTCATCTGCAAGCGGCGGGTCGGCCGGAGCAGCAACTGCTTAAAATTGGACACCACAAAGCACCTTACCTGATGTACCTACCTATCTTGTGAGAGACAGTGCCATTCGATTTACAGCCCATACGCCACCATTCATTGTTGGGCTTTCCACACAGAGCGACGAGTAAGTGATCTGCTTGCCCCTGTTTGATCCATTTGGGGATTTATCCAATATTGCATATATTACTACTTGTTCTCTTGGAAAGATCTTGACCACCTGTGGGACTTTAATTATCGGTTCTACCCCAACAACCACACCATCCAATTGGGACTTGGTAAATATCTGCTGCAGATTTTTATTCCTATGCAATTGCATTAAAGCGATTTTTAGAGTACATATATACTTTTTAATTTTTTGCATGCATGCAAAGCTATTGTTAATGTGTTTTTTGTGATATAGGTTATGTGTATTGTTGAATAAACCATTTTAGTGTACAGAAGGCGCCCACTGCTTCTCTTTTCTGTAAAGCTTCTTCTGTTGAGGGCGGCATCCCTATACCAGAGGGCAGCATTCTGTACAATACACAGCACACTTGTCCCTAGCGCTCAAAAGAACCTACTCGATTTTTCTCTATTTGGAGAGTGGGCCTGGAGCTTTAGCTCCATCAGGCCCATTGTTAATCCGGCCCTGCGCTTAGTTAGGAGCAGTCTCTGCACTCCGTCTTTGTTGAGCCGTTGCGCGGAATGTTCTGGGAACAGCCATGGTTCTGGTCAGAGAGCCACAACAGTCTGTAAGAATAATACAGAGAAATAAATGAGATTTGATTGTCCGCCAACGTTTGGGAGGGAGATTAAATCCTAGGAAGGGGGGGTGGGAGATTTATTTTGCTGTAAGACGCACGCACATGCACAGCTTAGAACCGGTATTTACACAACGAGCCAAGAAGACGTTAACTTGTAGAAATTATTGACGGCGGGATCCAGCTATCATATTTCTGCAGTACAGGATCATTTTTCTCTGACCTTTGCCTGATTTGTTTGTGCTGCAGGGTGGCGCACGCGGCTCAGCGGCTCTGCAGACCTGTCATCTTGGAGTTCCAGTGAGTGACACACAGTTTAATACCATGTTTAACTGTCACCTAGGAGCCAAGCTTATCACATTGTACGCTCCACTCGCAAGGAAAAACTGCAGACAATTGGCGCTCTTAATAAGAAACCAATGGGAATGCAGCCTTTGCACTCCGAGAAGTGACAGCAAAGGTTTGGGGAATGCATTGGGCGAGAGTAATGCTGCGCCAATAATGGGTGCCAAAAGCCATCAGCACCGGTCATGGCACTTACACCTTGCCCGTGTTTGGTGTAGGAGATGCCGATGAAAATGGCGGACGCTATGCATGTGCAGGACAATAGGTCACAATACTGTGTACATGCCCATGGAGCGTCCTAGGGAGGTCTCTCCTGTGTACACCCATTAATGCCCACTCAGCCCCAGAAGAGGATGTGCATGAGAAGAATCTCTCGGAAGCAGTGGCATTGCAATAGCCCCCGCAGCATACTTGCCTACTTTTGAAAACCAGTTTCAGGGAGACTCCTATAGCATATCTCACAACTTTCCGCGGTTTTCGGGGGACATTCCTGCGTCCCTCCCGCGGCCGGCAGTGTCCCGCGGCGAGGGGGGGGAGTATTGCCCCTCTTGGCTGGTGAGCAGCGGTGAATAAACGCTGTGCACATAAGCACAGCGTCTATTCCCGCAGCCAGGGGGCTGGGGGCATGGCTAGAGGTTCACAGAGCCCCTGGGTCATGCCCCCATAGCATCAAAACGGGGGCGTGGCCTCGCGGGTGACCCGTTAGTATAGGCCACGCCCCCAACGTTTTCCTGCGCGCAGTCCCCTGTCCCTCCTCCGACTCCCAAGAAGTTGGGATGTATGTTATACACAGCCCCCATATTACAATATACACAGCAACCCCACACACACATTGCACAATTACTCCCCCATATGACATTATATACAACTCCCTGATACTATAATACATTATAAACATCCCCACACACACACACACACACACACACACACAGTTTCTCTCCCATATATAACAGCCCACACTCCCCAGTACACACAGCACTCACCTGGCTGTGTTGAACCGTGTGTGTGATGGGAGCAGGCAGTGTGGTGAGGGGGCAGCCGGTGACAGGAACAGGCAGACCCGCAGGAGTAGGGCTGAGGCACGGAGTGTGGTGGGCGGAGCCAACTCCGGAAGCTCTGGCTGCTGCTATGGTGACTCTCCTGCAGTGCTCCTCCCGACTTCCTGACAGCAGCTCGGCCACTCATATCACCGCGGTGGCCGGCAGTTAGTTATGTTGCCGCGCAAGCCCCGCCCCCTACGTTTCCGGACGCGCGGGAGGGTAGGCATGTATTAGGGATGGACATCGGAAGCCAACCATCAAATGATGGCAGTGCTTCCACCATTGAAACTTTCGATGCGATGGTAACTAACCATCGAATCAAAAGTATTCGATGGTGAAAACTAGTTATATGACTAGTGCATGCGCAAAAGCCTGTATTGCCATTTGTAAGGTAGTAATTGAGTTTGGTGGCAGGGCCCAGGCTCTGAGCAACATATTACTTTATCATTGGACATTGTGTGTATAATATACATATATAATATTAACACAATGCCCAATGATGAAGTAGTATAATAATTTTGTACACATTATTAACACTTTAACAGCAAGTAATCAAAATGTAATAAAATTAGATAAATTGTAAACTAACTCGGGCTGGCTCTACCATTAGGCAGCTGCCTAGGGTGCCAGGATCTGTGGGGGCACCACTATAATGCTACACACTAGGCGATTCTAGCTTCCATCGTCAGCTATATGGTCGCTCAGTGACCATATTGCCGGTGATACCTAGCGACCTTCGCCGTGTGTGCGCTCCCACCGCAGCCCAGCGACGGTCGCTGGTCGCAGGAACTTGCTAGAATCACTGGTCCCCAGTAAAATACTGATAACCAGCAATTCGGTCACTGAGCGACCAATCGCTAGCGACAAGGTCACGTAATATAAAAAATAGTTCACTATATATAAAAACAGTTAAGGTGCCCCTACACTGAGGCGATTTGGTCCGATTGTGGCCAATTGCGACCAATCGACCCCTTAAATCGGACCAAATCGCCTCTCCCTGACATGCTGTTGGGTCCCGTGCGCATCGGACCCGACCAGGTGCTCAGACCGGCAGGCAGCCACCCGTTCCTCCTGGCGGTGAGGCGGGTGGGAAGCAGGGATGCATGCAATCTATCACAACGGATCGCATGCGTTCCTGCCGCCGGGAAGGTCCCTGCAGCCTGCAGGCTGTCCTGTGTCCGTACACTGCTGCGAGACGTCACAACAGCGTATGGGCACCTTTATCTTGGTTCATTCCACTGGTACCCCAGGACTGTGTATATTGTTCCTCACTATCTCACTATATTCACAGAAACAGACAATCTCTGACCAACACTTCACTGATGATCATATAGTGGTTGCTGCCTGGTAATACTAATGCAGTATATTAATGAGTGTTGTATGTGACTGACATTCACAAATATCTGTAGCTAGTTGTATTGTGTACCTATTATTATTATTGTAGCTTGCCTGAGCTGGTATAACATTCAGTGACTTCTCCTCCTCTCTGAGGCCCTTATTCTGAATCGTGCGGTACGGCCCACGTGCGGCCGTACCGCCGATGTTTTCAGTCTGCACATGCGCAGAGGTCAATCTGCGCATGTGCAGCCCAATTCGCCGCAGACGTAGTTCGTCCGCCGCAAAGGGGGCGTATAGGGGCGTGAGGGGCTTCATACCCTCATTTCCCTATGCATACGCCCCGCGTTTCATGGGCGTTCCCATGCAAACGCGGGGCGTATGCATGCTAATGAGGGTATGACGCCAGTGATGGGGGCGGGAAGCTGACGTCGCCGGATGTCAGCTCTCAGCCCCCATACAAGCTATCACACGGACGATTGTCCGTGTGGTCTCAGCTTGCGGGACCTGGTGGGGCGTGCGGCCCTGCCTTCGATGGTCGCCGACCATCGAATGCAGGGGGCAGCTCCCACCATGGTGGAGGCGTACGCCCCACCATTTTCTTGCGGATCGCCAGCCGTCCGTGTACGGACGGCCGTGGCGATCCGTATCGTGGGCGGGGATTGGTTTGTGCGGCCGGAGCACCGTGTGCAGCTCCGGCCGCACAGATCTGAATAAGGGCCTGAATCCTCCAGAGCTCAGTGTGTCTGTGAAATTTGCTGCTGTTTGAGTGACTGGTGCTGCAGGGTGAGGTTTGTGCTCTGATTGGCTCTCTGAGTCAGGGAGAGCCAATCAGAACTAGCAGTGGGCCCTGTTGCCTAGCAGCTACAGCAACCATAGAGAGGGAGAGGGAGGGAAGCAGAGAGAAAGTCAGACAGCCTCCAACGAACCTAGGAAGTTTCCCTGACACAGACACAGCAGCCAGGGGAGGCATAGCTTTTGGGAATTACAAAAAAATAAGCCACCATCGGTACACCATCGAATGATTAGCATTCGATGGTGTCAAACATCGGAAGGTCACCATTAAATGGTAAAAACACTAACATCGAAAGAAAAACATCAATGTTTCCGAAACATCGACCATCGATGTCCATCCCTAGCATGTATGCCCCGCAGTGGGTGCTGGGGGTCTACTTTACGCCACTGCCTGGACCTGCAGATACTTGTCTGCAGTCCTGTCACACCTGCCTCCATTGAAAATGTCCTTACCAAAATGGCCACCACCTGAGACGGGGGGGGGACGGGGGACGACGACATTTTTAATGGGAGCAGAACCTCCCAAAATGGCCACCACCTGAGAGGGTGGGGGGACACATTTTTAATGGGAGCAGAACCTCTGGCAATGAGCAGGATATGGAACAGGTGTTCAGGCCTATAATGTTTGCAATGCAAAGGATTATAAAATGCATGATGAGGATGTGTTGGCGTGGGGCTATATGGTGGTGTGATGTATATCATTAGCATGTAATTCAGAATTAACCCATATTATTCTGAAATAAAATTGGGAAGCAGTCGCCTTCCCCAATCCTATTCTCACCCTGAAAATACATTTTGCACTGATATCTGGTTGTTACCTGTACCACCTCCACTTGCCCTCTTTAGGTTTGATAATTCTCCCCCTAAGCCTCTGACTCTCACAGATCCCCAAAACTTTTGATATTTGCATTGGGTATGGGTCATAGGATCAACATTTTTCTTTATTTAAAGTGCACATTTCAAAATATTGTCATATCCAGGATTCAAACCCACGACCTTCCATATTGCAGTCAGACACCTTGCTCATGGCGCAATTTTTTTTTTTTTTTCTGTTTGGGAAGTATGCTCGTCTTTTGAATTGTGTGCCTTGAGTAAAGGAATGTGTCACTGAAGGTGCTTAGAGATGTGAGGAGTAGATGATGGTGGTTAGGTAATTAAAGAGGAGGAAGATGCAAATAAGATTGATCGAAACATAAAATTGACAGGTGCTGCAGAACACAAATAATAATATGACTATGTAGATTTTTTTGAGTTCTACAGAGTGGATAGGGTGCTGCCTATGTAACAAGGTTCCCCGTTCATTTTTCCTTGCTGCCTGCAAACCAGGAGACTGCAGGACTAGATAAGTCTTGCTCTGACATGACTTAAAAAAAAAAAAAACAATGTAAAGATTGTGCTCCCTGTTCCTTCAATGCTTATTACATAAACAACAAAAGGAAGTGTCAAATTCCGGACATAGGATTTCCTTGAGATGCAGTGAAGCCAGCACTTTATTCGTAGACGCCCTTCCAGCGTGCGCAGGCAAGGAGCAGGGTCCTGCAGATCTGAGCACACTGAAACAACAACTCCTACAGATATAAAATATTAGTGGTCACATTTATATAATGATAATGTGTCCACCCTTCTGGGTACAGGCCAAATGGTCAAGGGGGCCTCGTTCCACACTGCCTGTATTCAGAATAGACAGTTACACTGTGCTGTAAAATAGCAACCCCCACCCATCATTCCTACCACTGGTGCCATCATGCTTCCCACAGGAGCCATCCTTCTGAAGACATAGGGTGACATTCTATGGGATGCGTATTTTTTTTTTGCGATTTTTTTCTCAAAAACGGCCGAAATCGCATGTTTTTCCATTTTCGCATATTTAATGAGCTGCGAAAATGTGAAAAAAGTGCGATTTTGGCCAACAAATTTGACATTCTGGAAATGCGATGGCTGTTTTTCGCAGCACATCGCATCCAGATGTTTTCACATTTAAAAGTATACAAATCGCATATTTAATGGTATGCGATTTGTATAAATGTGTCTAAAATTCGCCCAAAAATCAGACCAGGTTCTGATGGGCGAATTAGCCAGAACCCTGCACAGATCATTGAGATCTGTGCAGGGTTCTGTTGGAAAAAAAAGGTTAAACAGTTCAAATAAAAAAAAAAACAGCGCGGGGTCCCCCGCCAGAGCATAACCAGCCCCGGGCTCATTGACCCGGTGCTGGTGACATAAAATCACGGTCCCCGACAAATAGGGGTCCCCTTGATTTAATGAAACCAGTACCAGGCTCAAGGTCCGGCGCTGGTTCCCGAAATATGGGGGACAAAATGACTAGGGGTCCCCCGCATTTCAAGAACCAGCACCAGACCCAACCAGCCAGCAGGGTAATGCCACAGCCGGGGGACACTTATTATATAAGGTCCCGCGGCCAAAGCATTATCCCCGTGGCTGGTTAGCATGGGCAGGGGTCCTGGGGAAGTGGGGACCCCCCCAATGAAGGGGTCCCCCCCTCCAGGACTTACCAGCCCATGCTGAAAGTCCGGGGCTGTCCCCGATGCCCCTGGGCGGTGGGCTGGTACCCGCTCACGGACTGGAGAGGCACAGAGATGTTTCATCTTCCGCACCTTTCCTCTGGATGATTCTATTGGCCGCCTAGCGGCCAATCAGGAGCCAACTTTCTCGGCTCCTGATTGGCCGCTAGGCGGCCAATAGAATCATTCTGAGGAGAGGCGCGGAAGATGAAACATCTCTGCGCCTCTCCAGTCCGTGAGCGGGTACCAGCCGGGAGCAGCGCGTCTGCCGGAGAAGATGCCGGGGTCGTCGCCGGGGACCAGGTGAGTAGGATTTCCTTCCTTAGGTACCCCTTTTGGACTACTTCGGATCCTGGACCCCGGAGACATCAGCCCAGGACCCCGGACCAGCCCCGGAACCAGGACCAAGGCCCCGGAACCGGACTCTTCTGCCCTGGAGCCCCGGACCCAGGGACCGACCTACGGGCTCAAGGTAGGCAAGTATCAGTATGTGTGTGTTATGTATGTATTAAACTTTTATTTTTCAGGGTGTCAGTGTGTTTTATTTAACTATTTTTTGTACTGTAGAACTACGAGTGCCAGCGGGCCCTTTAATGCCCCGCATGCTGGGACTTGAAGTTCTCCAAGTCCCAGCATGTGGGGTAGGCTTGCTGGGACTCATAGTTCTACAGTAGAAGACATTAGTTTTTTTTCTTTTTTTTACACTTTGCATCAGCCCGATGCCCACCACCCAGGGGCATCGGGGACAGCCCCGGACTTTCAGCATGGGCTGGTAAGTCCTGGAGGGGGGGGACCCCTTCATTGGGGGGGTCCCCACTTCCCCAGGACCCCTGCCCATGCTGGCCAGCCACGGGGATAATGCTTTGGCCGCGGGACCTTATATAATAAGTGTCCCCCGGCTGTGGCATTACCCTGCTGGCTGGTTGGGTCTGGTGCTGGTTCTTGAAATGCGGGGGACCCCTAGTCATTTTGTCTACCGTATTTCGGGAACCAGCGCCGGACCTTGAGCCTGGTGCTGGTTTCATTAAATCAAGGGGACCCCTATTTGTCGGGGACCGTGATTTTATGTCACCAGCACCGGGTCAATGAGCCCGGGGCTGGTTATGCTCTGGCGGGGGACCCCGCGCTGTTTTTTTTTTTATTTTAAATTGCGATTTCCTGCAAACGTGCGATTTTCAGACCTGAAAATCGCACATTTTCAGGACTAAAGAAATCGCATCAAATCGCACCTAATCGCACTATTTGGCCCGTTTTTCGCATCTCATTAAATATGCGAAAAACGGCCCAATCTTGCGATTTTCAAAAGTGCGATTAGGTGCGATAAAAAAAATGTGGATTTTACCGCATACCATAGAATGTCACCCATATACTCTGTACAAATGCTGCTTGTCCTGAGTACACGGATGCTGCTGTAATCTACTACTCAACATGTCCTTGTCTGATAAAATAAAGCTGTTGGGGTCTGGACCCAATATTCAAACTGGAAAATGAAAGCATTTGAACTTTACACTGCGGTGTACATGGTACTGGATTGGATGCAGCCATGGCTAAGAGGGGGTATACTGGATGACTGTCTAACAGTCGGGATCCCAACCAAAAGGACTATTCTCTCTTGTGGGGGTCCCGACCCCATAGAGGGAAATAGAACCTGTGGCGAATGCAGTCAGCCTCTAAGCCTGCAGCGTGGCAAACACAGCAATCCTGCAAGGGGATTTGTTTGCGCTCACCCCAGTGGCGTAACTACTGTAAGGCAGCCCCAGCAGCCGCTTGGGGGAGCAAGCGGCAGTGGGGTCTGTGTGGGCGCCAGCACCCACTTGACGCACTGACATGCTGCTGCCTGCCGGCTGAGCACCGGAGGTGAGTCAGCCAGGAAAGAGTCGACAAATCCCCCCACTGATTCAATTGACTGTACACAGAGCAGGCTATTGGCTACTGTGTACAGAATGGGTGGGCGGCTGGGCGTGCTAGGGCGGCCTGGGATGCGCCGGAGTCAAGGGAAGCAGCAGTGTCTGCTGGTCTCTCTTCCTCTATCCTGCTTTAGCTTCTCCACTGGGAAAACACGCTGCAGAGGAGCCCAGGGGGCGCCACAAACTTTTTGGCAGGGGGGAGCAAAATTTATAGTTACGCCACTGGCTCACCCCCCCAGGCGGAGTACCGGCGGCTTGGATTCTGATGTTGGTATACTGACCACCAGGATCCCAAATTTTAGAGACGTGACCACTCTATAGTGATTGAAAACGTTTGTACTACTGTGTGTATGTTTAAAAAAGGGGCAGACTAGATGGGCCAAGTGGTTCTTATCTGCCGTCACATTCTATGTTTCTATGCATTATTCCCCCTGCACGGCAAGCCTAGGCTGGGTAATTAGTAGAGACAGGATTATATGCAACAAAAAAAGCTCGAAATATGCATGCAAATATGCATGAAAAATACTTAAAATATGCATGAAAAGCTTCAAAAAATGCAAAATAAAAAATACAAAATATACAGTAATGTATAGTTTTTTATTTAAATCAGCATACAATTAGTAAGCAGTATATGACCAGCAGTAAAATATATATATAATGCCCCCAGCAGTAAAATGGATATAATGCCCCCAGCAGATAAATGGATATAATGCCCCCAGCAGATAAATGGATATAATGCCCCCAGCAGATAAATGGATATAATGCCCCCAGCAGATAAATGGATGTAATGCCCCCAGCAGATAAATGGATGTAATGCCCCCAGCAGATAAATGGATGTAATGCCCCCAGCAGATATATTGATATAATGCCCCCAGCAGATAAATGGATATAATGCCCCCAGCAGATAAATGGATATAATGCCTTCAGCAGATAAATGGATATAATGCCCCCATCAGATAAATGGATATAATGCCCCCAGCAGATAAATGGATATAATGCCCCCAGCAGATAAATGGATGTAATGCCCCCAGCAGATATATTGATATAATGCCCCCATCAGATAAATGGATATAATGCCCCCAGCAGATAAATGGATATAATGCCCCCAGCAGATAAATGGATATAATGCCCCAGCAGATAAATGGATATAATGCCCCCAGCAGATAAATGGATATAATGCCCCCAGCAGATAAATGGATATAATGCCCCCAGCAGATAAATGGATATAATGCCCCCAGCAGATAAATGGATATAATGCCCCCAGCAGATAAATGGATATAATGCCCCCAGCAGATAAATGGATATAATGCCCCCAGCAGATAAATGGATGTAATGCCCCCAGCAGATATATTGATATAATGCCCCCAGCAGATATATTGATATAATGCCCCCAGCAGATAAATGGATATAATGCCCCCAGCAGATAAATGGATATAATGCCCCAAGCAGATAAATGGATATAATGCCCCAGCAGATAAATTGATATAATGCCCCCAGCAGATAAATGGATATAATGCCCCCAGCAGATAAATGGATATAATGCCCCCAGCAGATAAATGGATATAATGCCCCCAGCAGATAAATGGATATAATGCCCCCAGCAGATAAATGGATATAATGCCCCCAGCAGATAAATGGATATAATGCCCCCAGCAGATAAATTGATATAATGCCCCCAGCAGTGACACAAATACTCTACTGCACTGTAATTGCCAGTAACACTCACCATTGGCCCACTCTCACTCTTGTGTGGTTGAGAACACTGTTTACTGTAGCTCAGAAGCGCCACTGACTCCGGCTTCCAGCACCCGCATGGCGCGCAATGATTTCTCGAGTGTCAGCAGAGGCGGGCAGCCTGTCAGCGCGGCGGGTGTGGGATGTAGCTGGAAGAGCATACACACTGCACTGTTTAGCAGCGTATCAGCTCTTCCACCCACATCCCACCCCCCGCCGCTCTGACATGCCGCTCGCTCAATCCTTTCCTCTGATGGGCGCTTCTGTCAGCCTATCAGAGGACTCGGCTTAAAGATAGCAGAAAAACGGGCAGGAAGCTAGGGTAAATGCTAGGGGAATGGATACTGTTTTTCGCATCTCATTAAATATGCGAAAAACGGCCCAATCTTGCGATTTTCAAAAGTGCGATTAGGTGCGATAAAAAAAATGTGGATTTTACCGCATACCATAGAATGTCACCCATATACTCTGTACAAATGCTGCTTGTCCTGAGTACACGGATGCTGCTGTAATCTACTACTCAACATGTCCTTGTCTGATAAAATAAAGCTGTTGGGGTCTGGACCCAATATTCAAAATGGAAAATGAAAGCATTTGAACTTTACACTGCGGTGTACATGGTACTGGATTGGATGCAGCCATGGCTAAGAGGGGGTATACTGGATGACTGTCTAACAGTCGGGATCCCAACCAAAAGGACTATTCTCTCTTGTGGGGGTCCCGACACCCATAGAGGGAAATAGAACCTGTGGCGAATGCTGTCAGCCTCTAAGCCTGCAGCGTGGCAAACACAGCAATCCTGCAAGGGTATTTGTTTGCGCTCACCCCAGTGGCGTAACTACTGTAAGGCAGCCCCAGCAGCCGCTTGGGGGAGCAAGCGGCAGTGGGGTCTGTGTGGGCGCCAGCACCCGCTTGACGCACTGACATGCTGCTGCCTGCCGGCTGAGCACCGGAGGTGAGTCAGCCATGAAAGAGTCGACAAATCCCCCCACTGATTCAATTGACTGTACACAGAGCAGGCTATTGGCTACTGTGTACAGAATGGGTGGGCGGATGGGCGTGCTAGGGCGGCCTGGGATGCGCCGGAGCCAAGGGAAGCAGCAGTGTCTGCTGGTCTCTCTTCCTCTATCCTGCTTTAGCTTCTCCACTGGGGAAACACGCTGCAGAGGAGCCCAGGGGGCGCCACAAACTTTTTGGCAGGGGGGAGCAAAATTTATAGTTACGCCACTGGCTCACCCCCCCAGGCGGAGTACCGGCGGCTTGGATTCTGATGTTGGTATACTGACCACCGGGATCCCAAATTTTAGAGACGTGACCACTCTATAGTGATTGAAAACGTTTGTACTACTGTGTGTATGTTTAAAAAAGGGGCAGACTAGATGGGCCAAGTGGTTCTTATCTGCCGTCACATTCTATGTTTCTATGCATTATTCCCCCTGCACGGCAAGCCTAGGCTGGGTAATTAGTAGAGACAGGATTATATGCAACAAAAAAAGCTCGAAATATGCATGCAAATATGCATGAAAAATACTTAAAATATGCATGAAAAGCTTCAAAATATGCAAAATAAAAAATACAAAATATACAGTAATGTATAGTTTTTTATTTAAATCAGCATACAATTAGTAAGCAGTATATGACCAGCAGTAAAATATATATATAATGCCCCCAGCAGTAAAATGGATATAATGCCCCCAGCAGATATATTGATATAACTAGGTGATTCATCGCGCCCTACGGGCGCTCTTCACACCGTCGTAAGGGGCTGCGCCCCCTTAATTTGTGAACGTTTGTATATGAGAAATATGGTTAGAATTGTATGAAAGATGCCCTGTATTGCAACTTAGGTGTCCGCGAATCGCGGGAGGGGGGGTCGCGGAGGGTGCCGCGAATTGCAGGAGGGGGGGTCGCGGGGGGTGCCGCGAATTGCAGGAGGGGGGGTTGTGAGGATGGTGGATGCTGCGAATCGCGTGAGGGGAGGGATTGCAGAGAATCGCGGGAGGGGGGTCGCGGGGTGGGTTGCAGCAAATCGCGGGAGGGGGGTTACGGGGGCGGGGGTTGCGGCGAATCATGGTAGGGGGGGTCGCGGGGGGTGTGCCATGAATCACGGGAGGGGGGGTCACGGGGTGGGGTGCCGAGAATCGCGGGGGGGGGTGTGTGTGTGCCGTGAATCGCGGGAGTGGGGGTTGCGGGGGGGGGGTGGGGGGGTGTGACGCGAATCGCCACAAGAAAAAATCAACACAGAAAGGTCAACACATGTAAATGTTGACATAAGTGTGGCACTTCATTGGTGTCCATGTCGACACATGAGAATGAATATGAAAACATTAAAAAAATGAAAAAAAAAACTCATGTCAACCTTTTTCATTGTCGACCATAGCCATGTCAGTGTTTTCCATGTGCAATGTAATTCTGGAGCTGCCGCAAATCGCGGGGGGGTGCCGCGAATCGCGGGAGGGGGGGTTACGGGGCGGGGGTTGCGGCGAATCATGGGAGGGGGGGTCGCGGGGGTGTGCCGTGAATCACGGGAGGGGGGGTCACGGGGTGGGGTGCCTAGAATCGCGGGGGGGGGGGGGGTGCCGTGAATTGCGGGAGGGGGGGGGTCGCGGGGTTGGGTGCCGCGAATCGCGGGAGGGCGGGGTTCACAGGGGTTCCGGTGGGGGGTTGCCGCGAATTGCGGGAGGTGAGGGGTCACGGGGGGTGCCGCGAATCGCGGGAGGGGGGGGTTGCGGGGGGGGTGACGCGAATCGCCACAAGAAAAAATCAACACAGAAAGGTCAACACATGTAAATGTTGACATAAGTGTGCCACTTCATTGGTGTCCATGTTGACACATGACAATGAATATGAAAACATTCAAAAAATGAAATAAATCTTCAAAAACTCATGTCAACCTTTTTCATTGTCGACCATAGCCGTGCCAGTGTTTTGCATGTGCCATTTAATCCTGGGGCTGCCGCGAATCGCGGGGGGTGCCGCGATTTGCGGGAGGGGGGGGGGGGGTTGCGGGGGTTGGGTGCCGCGAATCGCGGGGTTCATGGGGGTTCCGGTGGGGGGTTGCCGCGAATTGCGGGAGGAGGGGGTCGCGGGGGGGTGCCGGGGTGCCGCGAATCGCCGGAGGGGGGGTTGCGGGGGGTGTGACGCGAATCGCCACAAGAAAAAAATCAACACAGAAAGGTCAACACATGTAAATGTTGACATAAGTGTGGCACTTCATTGGTGTCCATGTCGACACATGAGAATGAATATGAAAATATTCAAAAAATGACAAAAAAACTTCAAAAACTCATGTCAACCTTTTTCATTGTCGACCATAGCCATGTCAGTGTTTTCCATGTGCAATTTAATTCTGGAGCTGCCGCGAATCACGGGGGGGTGCCGCGAATTGCGGGAGGGGGGGTCGCGGGGGTGGGTGCCGCGAATCGCGGGAGGGCGGGGTTCACAGGGCTTCCGGTGGGGGGTTGCCGCGAATTGCGGGAGGTGGGGGGTCACGGGGGGTGCCGCGAATCGCGGGAGGGGGGGTTGCGGGGGGGTGTGACGCGAATCGCCACAAGAAAAAATCAACACAGAAAGGTCAACACATGTAAATGTTGACATAAGTGTGCCACTTCATTGGTGTCCATGTCGACACATGACAATGAATATGAAAAAATTAAAAAAATTTAAAATAAATCTTCAAAAACTCATGTCAACCTTTTTCATTATCGACCATAGCCATGTCAGTGTTTTGCATGTGCCATTTAATCCTGGGGCTGCTGCGAATTGCGGGGGGGGGGGGTGCCGCGAATCGCGGGAGGGGGGTCGCAGGGGGGGTGCCGCCAATCGTGCAAGGGGGGGTCGCGGGGGGGTTCTTTTTGCCGCGAATCGCGGGAGGGAGGTCGTGGGGGGGGGGTGTTTTTTCCGCGAATCGGGGGGGGGGGGGTCACGGGGGAGGGTTTGCCGCGATTCGCGGGAGGGGGGGTCGCGGGGTGGTGGTTATGCCGCGAATTGCGGGAGGGGTCGTGGGGGGGTTCTTTTTGCAGCGAATCGCGGGAGGGGGGGTAGCGGGGGTGTTTTTGCTGCGAATCGCGGTAGGGGGGGTCGCAGGGGAGCGGGTGTTTTTGCCGCGAATCGCGGGGGGGGGGGGCGCGCGGGGGGGGAGGTTTTGCCGCAAATCGCGGGAGGGGGGCGCTCACCTGGTGGATGTGGAGTAGCAGTGCTGGGCAACATGGGAAGGCAGTGGGTGTCTGGCACTGTCTGTGGGCTCACTGGGCTGGTTCTCTGTCACATACCTCCCAACATGACCCTCTCCAGGAGGGACACAATGCTCTGTTTCTAGACTTCCCCTTAATGTATGATTGCCATCACCTGTTTTAAACAGGTTAATTTCTCAGAAAGGTGTTCAGCACAGATGAAGGCAATCACACATTAAGAGGAAAGTCCAGGAACAGAGCGTTATAGACACAGACACCCACTTTGAGTGACAGATGTAGCCAAATATAAAGGAGATGCCCCCATCAGATAAATGGATATAATGCCCCCAGCAGATAAATGGATATAATGCCCCCAGCAGATAAATGGATATAATGCCCCCATCAGATAAATTGATATAATGCCCCCAGCAGATAAATGGATATAATGCCCCCAGCAGATAAATGGATATAATGCCCCCAGCAGATAAATGGATATAATGCCCCCAGCAGATAAACGGATATAATGCCCCCAGCAGATAAATTGATATAATGCCCCCAGCAGATAAATGGATATAATGCCCCCAGCAGATAAATTGATATAATGCCCCCAGCAGATAAATTGATATAATGCCCCCAGCAGATAAATGGATATAATGCCTCCAGCAGATAAATGGATATAATGCCCCCAGCAGTGACACAAATACTCTACTGCACTGTAAGTGCCAGTAACACTCACCGTTGGCCCACTCTCACTCTTGTGTGGTTGAGAACACTGTTTAGTGTAGCTCAGAAGCGCCACTGACTCCGGCTTCCAGCACCCGCACGGCGCCCAATGATTTTTCGCATGTCAGCAGAGTCGGGCAGCCTGTCAGCGCGGTGGGTGTGGGATGTATCTGGAAGAGCATACACACTGCACTGTTTAGCAGCGTATCAGCTCTTCCACCCACATCCCACCCCCCGCCGCTCTGACATGCCGCTCGCTCAATCCTTTCCTCTGATGGGCGCTTCTGTCAGCCTATCAGAGGACTCGGCTTACAGATAGCAGAAAAACGGGCAGGAAGCTAGGGTAAATGCTAGGGGAATGGATACTGTTGTACTGGCCACGCTCAGCCGCCGACGCTCAGCGTTCCACTGGCAACCTGTCAAAATATTCACAATCAGGACATTTAGGTGAAATATGCAATTACTACTGAAAATCGGACAAATATGCAAATGCATATATAATCCGGTCTCTAGTAATTAGTAACCCTCAATGTGCATTCTAAATAATTATTGCAACAGTCTGATAGGTTGTATGGAAGTCGAGTTACACACACGCCATTTTAGGATAGTATGGCCGCCATTTTAGTTCGCAGAGTTGCGCAAATAAAGTTTCCATACCCGAGTATGCGTGGCAAAGTGGACCAGAAGAGTAGCCATACTATCACACATAAATTCATAAATACATACTGACACTAAGTAAAATATAGTTAAAGGTTTAGAACGCCACACATAGCTTAGTTAGCCCTGCATACATCTGTCTGTATCGTGTTTAGTACCGTTCCGTTCAGTTCATTATGCGAAGTATTCCGGTCATTGCGAATATTTCGCAATATACACTGCCCGATAGTTATGGACATAATCCATATTCCAGAGACAGTTTCTGTTGAAAGTAGGTAACAAAGGAAACTAGATGAAACCAGTTCTTATCCCTGCTGACGCCGAAACCATCAAACAAAGGACTCTTAAAGTTCACTCCCCTGCACCTATTCAGACCAGGTGCAGCGTCTAACCCCCAATCACAGTGGACCTGACATATGATCTCTGACCAATGAGAATGGCCTTTGACCTCCCCTTTCTGACCCTATAAGAGAGGCGACCCAGAGCAGCCAAAGTCTCTTCGGCACATCTACCTTTCCCTGACTGTCCACCGGGCTATAGTTCATTCCTGAACGATAGCGAGCTCTGACCGGACTACACTTCGCATGTTTGATGAGAACGGTAACGGTTGCATTAACGGTATTTATTCATATTGTATTGATTGGCTGATTGTGTCTTGTATCTGTTTTCTTTCCCCTTAGCAGAGTCTGTTTAGTATTCATTGTTAGTATATTGTATTACTTGTTATACCTGTTTATTCTTATTTCTGTAACCCCCTTTTGTCCATTAGGGACTTAAATACAACCTTTTTACTGGAGTTCTTATCTCCTTATTTCTATACAGTGGTCGTGTCTGTTTATTCGCATAATAGCGACAAGGTATATTACGGACACTGTCCGATAAGGTATATTCGCAGATTAGAGACAAAGTACTGCGAAGGAATTTCTGATTAAGGTATTGGTTCTTGGTGTACATAATACAATAAAAGGTACGCTACGCTGCGCTACGCTTTGTTCGCACGTAGTTAGGTATAAAGGGTACGTTGGTTACGGACTTATTACGTAACCAGCGCTTTTCACTTATTGTCTCTCTGGTCATATTTAATCGTCATTAACAATTGAGGGCTCGTCCGTCCGCTCCACAGTCCAGAACTCAGTACCAGGCGTGCGACTCGACCTATACCAGCAAAAGGGTGGAAGTATTTGTTTCCATTGCTGGATAGGCCGAGTCCGCGGCGGTGCGGGGTTCGGGAAGTGCTAGCGCTGAACCCGGAGTACAATAAGTGAAAGCCACGTGTTTTAAAGTATATCATACCTAAGTGTTTAGTAAACTGTACTTCTGCCTGCCACAAGTAGTTTAACGGGGTATAGTGTCTTGGGTTGCTTGTTTATTACAGTATATGTACCACGTGCGATAAGGTTCGCACACGTGGAGTCTGCGTTTATTATAGTACATAGAGGATCCCCTCTGTGCAAAACTATAACTTTTATTGTTAGTTACTGCAAAACCAGAGACTCCGCCACGTGGCGACAAGCCCTGGGCCTTTTGCAGTAACGTAAAGCGTCTATTGTGTATTACGCAAGGTGCGCGCGCACGTGCCCATATCGGGAAATTTTCGCATCTTTGTACGTGATTTACGGATTAAGTGCGGGATTTATTTCGCATCTTGATACGTAACTTTCGGACAGAGTTAAGGGATTTATTCCACATTTAGGCGCAATTACTGCGTATAGCGAAACCCGAGCGCAACCTTGCAAATACACTATAGAACACGTGGGTGGCCGATTCATCGGCGGCCTGTGAGCAACGCACGTACACACGTGGCTGTTCATTGGTACTGCACATGCAGCACACATAGGAACTCAAAGGTGAACAGTATTAAACCACTAGTTTTATTTAGACAGTATAGTAATATACTGTGGATAAGGCGGTGATTAATAAAAGAAAATAAGTTTTTTTCTTTTTGTTCATTTTTCAAAAACAAGCAAACCCAAGCATTATTTTAATAGATTCCTATAGCATATTATAAGGGATTTATACCTGCATAAGTATCTAGTGAAAAGCTACCGGCCTGGGAAGATTTTTCTGTACAGAAATATTTCAAAAATAAGCATAAGACCAAGGTGTAACTAGCGCCCAGTGTGAAAAATAACTGAGGCGAACGGGTGTGTGACGGCACGACTCAAGCGCAGTGTAGTCCAGTGTAGGACAGTCCAGGGTAGGACAGGGTGTACGTGCCGACGTACACATAGGAACTGCCCCTTCAGTGGAATTGATTCCGCTAGGAGGGTACAAGAAGATACATCGGAACGCACTTGTTTCCGATTAGCTACTTTAGAAATCCAGTTTCTGGGGGCACAGGAAAACAAGTTTGTTGTGCCCTGGAGAAATTAGGCCGCGCCTTGCAAGTTGACTAGAAGTTCGCTGCTAGTTGAAAGACTTGGTGATTGAGTACATTACCTCGCATTGTGGGCTTCAGGCTTGATTGCGGAATAGTGCCACTGTGTGGAGAAGTGAGTGGTTGGGGAGCTCTCAGACAAGTAATAACCCACCGGTATCTATTAAGCTGTGAACGTTTATTCCTGTAATTATGGGTAATAACGGGTCACGCTGTGATAACGTGCATGTTAGGGAGGAAGCAAGCCGGCCAAAAGGATCGGCGGCTTTTATTATGTGCAGGAAGCACGGTGAACTCGCAGTTGTTTACCAAAATAAATGGAGAAAAATGACACAAGGCAGCAAGTTAGAATTTCCCAGTGTTGGTAGCTTCGATCCGGAAATCTTATCGGCAGTAAAAGATGAAATATGCCTACTCTCCAGTCGTAAGGAGAGAGTGAAGCATATAGATATTCTTAAATTGTGGCAGAAGGAAGGACAGGAACAATGGGGAATCAGAGGTCTGGCAATACCAGACGCAATCAGCCACAATATAAATGCAACCGCTGCCACAATAGAATCAGCTCCCCCACCCCCATATGTGCCGAAGGGGTTAATGACTCATAAGAAAGACATAAGTAATAATGTACCTGTTGCTAACTTGTACCCTGTCTTATCCCCTTACAAGGAAACCCGAGAGGAAAACGAGCAGCTGTTGGCACTGGCCGTCTCTCATGCAATTAATATGATTGAGGGAAAAGCTCAACCCGCTGTTGAGGCCCCAGCACAGGAGGAGGAGACGGCTGATGCCAACAGCATAGTATTGGACTCAGGTAATGATGCACCACACAGCAAAGACACAAATGACTCCCAAGCAGGTCCCAGTAATGCGAATGTGGTACAAACATATCCTATGCGCACACTGGAGGTTCCCTATGGTAAGGCAGACAGAGAGGGTGTGATACCTACCAGAAAGATGACCATGCTAAACCCATGGACACGGTTAGAGCTGCGGTCCATCATTACAGATTTCCCTGACCCAAGGAAAGATCTGGCATTGTGCCGGAAATTTGTAAGGGATCTAGGAAACTCTGATGAGCCCACCAACAAGGATTGGAGAATCATGTTGAGGGCCTGTCTCCCCACTCACATTGACATCCCGAAATTCATTCAGGATAGTGGATTGAAAGTGGACAAGGAGATAAATGATGAGATCAACCAGGAGAATATACGCCTGATTAACTTACAGTTGGGAGTGTATTTTCCTGCAGCAGTGGAATATAGCAAGATATTCACTATCAAACAAAAAGATGGTGAAGTAGCTAGCGAATATTTCAGCCGGGGTTTGATGGCGGTATCAAAGTACACTGGTGTCTCCGAGCCTAAGGACGACCCCCACCTGAGGGAGCTGATTGTCTCTGTGCTGGTGGAAGGGCTTAGCGAAAACCTGAGAGCCAGAGTCCAAACTTCTTTTCCAAATTGGCGTGGAATGACAGTGGATGCCCTACGGGAATCTGCTGTAGACCACGACCGTAACATCAAGAAACGCAGAGAACTGCAAACTGACAAACTGATGATGGTTAGCATCCAAGCCCTTACTAATGCCCCAAACAAAGCTGCATACCAACGAAACACCAGAGACACAGGCAGAAAGCCCATTATTTGCTACAACTGCAATAAGGAGGGACACATTGCAGCACAATGTAGGTCAGGAAATCCCAGGAGTTACAAAACACATAAGCGAGAATGGGAATCTCACCAAGGTGAGACACGGAGATACCCAGCCCCTAGACAATGGGAGGAGACAGACAGGTCACGCAACATGCCTCCTCCCCATCTGATGGCTGACACTGTGCTAAGGGCAACCCAGGTCAGACAATAGGAAACAGGTCATGCCTGTATCCTACAGCCAGTTAGACTAACACAACACCTTAGAGAGGAACCTCAGGTGAAAGTTGACATAGCTGGAGTAAGGCAAACCTTTTTGGTTGATACAGGGGCGGCCAGATCTGTTCTCAACACTCCTCTTCACTTGGGTTTCACTAACCAATCAGTAGCGGCAATTGGGGTAACAGGAAAAATACAACATTACCCACTGACGAAACCAGCGGAGGTTACAATCGGGCCTCTGCATACCAAACACTCTTTTCTGTTGGCTGCAGCGGCCCCGACTAACCTCCTAGGTAGAGATTTACTATGTAAAATGGGATGTGTCATCTATTGCACTCCCGATGGGGTATTCCTAGACACTCCTAAAAATCTTACACAAGAAGTGCAAGATATGCTGGACAGTCCTCAGAGGCTAATGTTGTATTACACTGTTGTAGAATCAAATCCATCTAGGGTAGCTGAAATTACAGCACAAATACCGGGTTCCCTTTGGACTAAAGATGGACAAGACGCTGGGCTAATGGCAAATGTAGCTCCAGTAGAAATCCGCTTAAAAGAAGGCAGGATAGCCCCAAAAATACCGCAGTACCCTTTAAAACCTGAAGTTGAGCTAGGAGTATTCCCAGTGATCCAACGATTGCTCCAACAGAAAATCCTAGTTAGAACTTCCAGCACGGCCAATAGTCCCATCTTTCCTGTGAAAAAGAGCGGGGGGAGGGGCTACAGACTAGTGCAGGATTTGAGAGGGGTAAACAAAGTAGTTGAGAGCCAATTCCCCGTAGTGCCAAACCCAGCTGTCATCCTAATGCAAATCCCACCTCACTGTACTCATTTCACAGTCATTGATTTGTGTTCAGCGTTCTTCTCCGTCCCTTTGCACCCTGACAGCCAGTATCTGTTCGCCTTTACTTACAGAGGAGTACAGTATACCTGGACACGACTCCCCCAAGGATTCATAGACAGCCCCAGCATCTTCTCCCAGGCCTTGCATGATTGTTTACAATCCTTTCAACCCATGAGTGGTTCGATACTGATACAATATGTTGATGACTTATTGTTGTGTTCTGAGTCACTGGAGTCATCAGTGGATGACACTAGACAGCTACTGATGCATCTCTCAGAGACGGGACATAAAGTATCAAAGGATAAGCTGCAATTATGCCAGACCAGGGTTAAGTATCTGGGCCACTGCCTTACCCAAGGGCTGAGACACCTCACCGACGACAGAATCCAAGCGATTCAGAACATGGTACTGCCACAGACCCAGCATCAGATCCGTACGTTCCTAGGCATGTGTGGATACTGTCGCAATTGGATCCCAGGATTCTCTATTCTGGCATTACCACTACAAGAGATGGTTTCCTCAACTAAGCCAGAACGGGTCTCTCATACTGAGGAATCTGAACTGGCTTTCGAGGAACTAAAGGTGAGCCTAACAAAGGCCCCAGCACTGGGAATGCCAGATTATGGGAAACCCTTTGAACTGTACGGAACTGAATCAGGTGGGTGTGCGGCAGGAGTACTTGTACAAAAACATGGTGATGCCAACCGACCAATAGCGTACTACAGTGGCCAGCTGGACACAGTAGCACGCTCACTCCCAACTTGCTTACGAAGTGTGGCTGCAATAGCACAACTAGTAAGTAAGAGTGAGGACGTAGTGTTGGGACACGATTTAACTGTTCATGCTCCCCATGCTGTCTCTGCCCTCCTAAATTCTGCCCAAACACGTCATGTGTCCTCAGCACGGTTCACTAAGTGGGAACTGGCGCTGATGGCCCCAGTAAATATTACCATCAAAAGATGCAACACACTAAACCCAGCCACATTCCTTCCTCATGTGCCCTCCAAGGCACAAAGGGTGGAGGGTGATGGGAATGTTGCTGAATATGGTAAAGCAGAGTTTAGTGAGAGTGAGGACAAACATGATTGCATGACCTACCTGAATCAGACCTTCACAGCACGTCCTGACATAAGCGACAGCCCATTAAGTGAGGTAGACATAACCTTATTCACAGATGGTAGCTGTCATAGACAGACGGACACGGGAGAGCTGTGCACAGGCTACGCAGTAGTAGATGGAGAAGGTATTGTGGAAGCTGAACCCTTGGGACCACCTCACTTAGCACAAGTAGCGGAACTGGTGGCACTGACCAGAGCATGTGAACTGGCCCAAGGAAAATCAGTCAACATATATACCGACTCCAGATATGCTTTCGGAGTAGTCCATGATTTTGGAGCCCTATGGCGCCTCCGAAATTTCATGACGGCGGCTGGCACACCAGTGGCGCATGCGACATATATTAGGAGACTTCTGGGAGCTATTCAGCTTCCAGACAGAGTGGCTGTTATCAAGTGCAAAGCTCACACATCAGAGAAAGACCCGGTGTCACTTGGTAACAGCCGCGCTGATGAGGCAGCGAAAAGGGCCGCATGCCCTGTAAATATTTTCACCCACCCTACCAACCTTTGTACACTGAACATAGTATCCACATCCAAACTGATAGACATGCAGAATTTGTGTTCCCCACAGGAAAGAGCAGTATGGAAGTCGAAGGGATGTGGCCAAGAGTCTACCGGACTTTGGAGAGATGGACACGGGAAACCAGTGGCCCCCAGAGCATACCTTCCTAGTCTAGCCGAGGCGGCCCATGGGCTGACACATCTTGGGAAGGAAGGTATGTGCAAGCTGGTAAAAGCCTACTGGTGTGCACCAGGGTTCGCTTCTCAAGCAGGTAGAGTGGCAATGTCATGCCTCACCTGTTTGAGGAAGAACGTTGGAAAAGCCATCCCAACAGAGCCATCCCACATCCCTCCTACAGAAGGCCCTTTCCAGGTAATACAAATCGACTTCATACAGTTACCACCCTGTAGAATTTTGAAATATGTATTAGTTTGTGTTGACATGTTTTCCAGCTGGGTGGAGGCTTTCCCCGCTGCCTCCAACACTGCTACCTTTACAGCAAAGAAAATATGTCAGGAGTTTGTCTGTAGGTATGGTATCCCAAAGGTCATTGAGAGTGACAGAGGCACTCATTTCACAGGAGAGGTCTTCCAAATCATGTGTAAACTCCTGGGGATTAATAGTAAACTTCATACTCCATATCGTCCCCAGGCGAGCGCCAAAGTTGAGAGAATGAATGGTACTATTAAGAACAAATTGGGTAAAGTTATGGCTGAAACAGGGTTGTTATGGCCAGAGGCATTGCCTATTGTGCTGTATAGCATTAGGACCACTCCCAGGACTCCGCTCAACTTGTCCCCCTTCGAGATATTGTTTGGTCGGCAGCCACACATCATGATAGACCCACAGGATGATCTCAAATGTAACAATGAGCTAACTGTACAGTATATCCTAAAGCTAAACAAACAGCTAAGGGAGCAACAAAAGCAGCTGAAGTTACTGAACCCTGATATGCCTACAGAGAATTGTCATAATCTTAAACCAGGAGACTTTGTTATGATCCGAAATTTTTTACGCTCAGGTTGTTTGATAGACCGTTGGGAAGGACCGTACCAAGTTTTGTTGACCAGCACTACATCAATTAAAGTCGCAGAGAGAGAGACTTGGATACATTCGTCCCACTGCAAGAAAGCCAGTAACCCAGAATCCCAGTGTGCAGAGAGCGAGAGAGAAGAAGTGTCGCTAGAAGCATTGTTTCGGGAACACTGAGA
The DNA here is from genome assembly GCF_055691185.1 of Crinia signifera. Lineage (NCBI taxonomy): Eukaryota > Metazoa > Chordata > Amphibia > Anura > Myobatrachidae > Crinia > Crinia signifera. The sequence goes on along the minus strand of NC_139223.1, from coordinate 174,694,877 downwards.
AGCAGCCAAGGTCGAGCAACCTGAGCGAACAAAGGTCTAAGAGCAGAGCAAAATAAAAGTCCCCTGGTAGAGATGATGGAAGGACTCCAAGCAAAAGGTTCACAGTTATGCATATATGTCTTTGTTTTCTTTCTGTGTTCATTTCTTCATCCAAAGATACTCGGTGGCTGCCACATTCTAGAGCGATCGGAGCGGAGTTCTGACAGTGTAATAATGGACCCAGATATGGGTGAGGTAGAATCCCTAAACCAGCTTGACACTTTGCCCATGACAGGAGAAGGTAAAAGGTATGAGGGAAACGTAGTTCAAGGGCTATGTGATGAGTTATTGTCTGGTGAGTACTGTGTCTGTAGATATTGTCAACCTAAAATGGAAGAAGAATGCATCCAGCGATGTCAGTCGACAAGTAAGGCAACTACAGGCCGACATCCTTTGAGTGATTACCACTCACTAGTGGGTAAGGTCTTAAACCAAACAGAATGCTGGGTGTGTTCACAAGTGTTACATAAAAGGAGTAGTGTAGGCCTAGTCCCATACCCGCTTAATATCTCAGAGATAAGCGTATTAAATAAGGGGAGGCCATTGGATAAGAGATACCTGTATACCAGGTCCCCTAGTCTTAGATTACACCCATACCAAGTGGATAAATCCCTGGTATGTATGAACTTCTCGAGTTCCAGAGTGATTGGTGCTTGGGAAGTGACATGGCATAACCAGACAATAACTTACTCCCAGCGTCCAGATGGAGAGCCTATTGATAAAGAATTGTTGTTAAAAATCCGAACCAGTGGGAGACACTATAAATATGTCTACACGGTGAAGAAAAGTAAAATGATGGCCGGCAGAGTATCAGCCGGCTACTGTAATATGACCCTACAGCCAGAAACTTGTGAGGAACAAGTCAGGGAACAGGGGACGGGGATGTTCTTATGGATAATGTGTGACAAGATCATGAAATACTCTGTCCCTTATTTTCTCCCTGACGATGTTTATTATATTTGTGGTAGGAGGGCGTACAAATGGCTCTCCATGAACTACGTTGGTATTTGTTATCTAGGCAGAGTGTTACCTGAAGTGATGACCCTCACACATGATGAGATGGTGAGCATACACAGAGGTATACCTCCTCCTTACACTCATACCCATTATGACCAAATCCATAAAAGGGATTTAACAATCAGGAAAGAACCCCTAGCTTCTGAAATGATACACGAGTCATTCGGTATCCAACTTCTCATTGCATTAGATATCACCCATACCGCCAGAGGAGTCATAAATTTTAAATATATACAAGCATTAGCCAGCTTGGTAGATAACATCACTGAGATTTATGATGACACCTTTAGATACACTGGGAAGGAGTTGCAAACATATAAAAGAGAGCTAGTCCAACATCGGATGGTGCTGAACTATCTGACAGCTATGACAGGAGGATATTGTGTCACCCTCTCTACACAGTTTGGGGTGAAGTGTTGTACATATATCACCAACAATACTGAAGACCCAGAAGAAATCATCGATCATCGGATGGATGAGATTCTTCAGCTTAAATGGGAATTTAGAAGGGAACATAATATCAGCCTGGCAGAAATAGGTAACAAAGTTAGTGAATGGACCTCCTGGTTGAATCCAATGCACTGGTTCTCTGGTTTAGGAGAATGGGCGCAAGGGATCATAGCTAGCATAGGAAAACTCCTTCTCTGTATCGGTGGTGCCATCATAGTCTTTGTGCTATTGTTCAAATGTTTAAAGGTGGTGACCCGGGGAAAGACAAAACGTACCGAAATCATGAGTGTAAGATCGAGAGATACAGAGGAAGACCAGGGTTTGGTATATGACCCTAGAATCGAAACCACCTCCCTTTGAAGAAACCATATTTGTGAACGTGTATATGTTGTAACCACCCTTGTTTTTATTTTTATCCCAAAATTGTACATTATCCTTCGTGACCCTGAGTAGATTGTTCGATAAATGCGGCCCATCGTTTATCCGTGATCCCGGATCGGCCAAGAGCAGATGGTTTACTCCCCTTATATGTTTAATTCATGGATCCCAATTTCTTTGTTAGGATTATGAATTTCTGTATTATCGTGTGAAATGTTTTGTATTGTAACAGTTTTATAATTACTGTTAAAGGGTGGACTATGGAAGTCGAGTTACACACACGCCATTTTAGGATAGTATGGCCGCCATTTTAGTTCGCAGAGTTGCGCAAATAAAGTTTCCATACCCGAGTATGCGTGGCAAAGTGGACCAGAAGAGTAGCCATACTATCACACATAAATTCATAAATACATACTGACACTAAGTAAAATATAGTTAAAGGTTTAGAATGCCACACATAGCTTAGTTAGCCCTGCATACATCTGTCTGTATCGTGTTTAGTACCGTTCCGTTCAGTTCATTATGCGAAGTATTCCGGTCATTGCGAATATTTCGCAATATACACTGCCCGATAGTTATGGACATAATCCATATTCCAGAGACAGTTTCTGTTGAAAGTAGGTAACAAAGGAAACTAGATGAAACCAGTTCTTATCCCTGCTGACGCCGAAACCATCAAACAAAGGACTCTTAAAGTTCACTCCCCTGCACCTATTCAGACCAGGTGCAGCGTCTAACCCCCAATCACAGTGGACCTGACATATGATCTCTGACCAATGAGAATGGCCTTTGACCTCCCCTTTCTGACCCTATAAGAGAGGCGACCCAGAGCAGCCAAAGTCTCTTCGGCACATCTACCTTTCCCTGACTGTCCACCCGGCTATAGTTCATTCCTGAACGATAGCGAGCTCTGACCGGACTACACTTCGCATGTTTGATGAGAACGGTAACGGTTGCATTAACGGTATTTATTCTTATTGTATTGATTGGCTGATTGTGTCTTGTATCTGTTTTCTTTCCCCTTAGCAGAGTCTGTTTAGTATTCATTGTTAGTATATTGTATTACTTGTTATACCTGTTTATTCTTATTTCTGTAACCCCCTTTTGTCCATTAGGGACTTAAATACAACCTTTTTACTGGAGTTCTTATCTCCTTATTTCTATACAGTGGTCGTGTCTGTTTATTCGCATAATAGCGACAAGGTATATTACGGACACTGTCCGATAAGGTATATTCGCAGATTAGAGACAAAGTACTGCGAAGGAATCTCTGATTAAGGTATTGGTTCTTGGTGTACATAATACAATAAAAGGTACGCTACGCTGCGCTACGCTTTGTTCGCACGTAGTTAGGTATAAAGGGTACGTTGGTTACGGACTTATTACGTAACCAGCGCTTTTCACTTATTGTCTCTCTGGTCATATTTAATCGTCATTAACAGTTGAGATAGGTAATACATTTAGTAATCAGAGCTAGGTGACGTGAAGACTATGGCCCTTATTCAGATCTGATCGCAGTACAAATTTCCTGGAAAGGATAAGGAAGAGATCATGAGAAATACCCTTAAGAAAGAACCGTCGTACGCAGGTATTACTGATCCCGCAACAAAGGACATTATATCCCAACTCCTGTGCAAGGACCAGACCCTCCGGCTCGGGGTAAACGGCAACGTGCGAGAACACCCCTACTTCTCTTCAGTTGCATGGCAAAACATAGAGACTGGAAAAACAGCGTCTCCACTCAAACGGCACATGTGCAAGGCACATGTGCATGGTACAGATCAACAATGTCCCGTGTCTTACAGCGAAGCCTACAAAGAACCGATTCCTGCCATAGACCAAAGCCTCTTTGACGACATTCAATTTGTGTGCCCTAAATGGGGTAAAAGCTATCATAACGTGCCAATGGAGCTAGATACCATATCATCAGTTAATGGCGAACTGCACGACAAAGAATAGACACCTGTTGCACCTGCTGCCTGCTCCGTCCTCGGCTACTTCTCCGGAGATGTACCGTGTTCCACCTGTCCGGTACAGTTCTGCTAACCGACTCTAAGCAGTCACGACTTTCCTTGTCTGTAGTTTGGTCTGAACTACAATGTCATCTGGGGATTAGGGCTACTGGCGACACCCCACAAAAAAAACGACACTGGGCAGCCACCTCATGGGTGTGTTGGAAGAGCTGTTAATTATTTTTGAAAGGTTTATAGTTATAGTTACACCCATCTCATTGATAAGAATTAAGCTGGGTACACCCTAGTTCCTGCCTCAGCGGAGCTTACAAATTTTTTTTTGTTGGGGGGGGGGGGGGGGCTATTTAACCACTTTACCGCTCTAGACCAGCATTGTCTGGAAAGTGGAGAAATGTTTAGCTTCATTCAGAGCTATAAATGATAACTATGCAGCTGGAAAAATCCCCCACATTCCCCATGCAGGCCGTTATATTCAATCTTCTAAACATACCAGGTAAGGAATATATGGCTAGGAAAAAACATTTGGTATCCCAATTGCACACTGAGTGAAACATAACTTCATAACACAGAGATTTTGGTTGCGTATATCTGCAGATATAGGGCTAAGCCCCCAGGCCGTACGTCAAGGCATCTCTGTCACTGGGGGTCCCTAATACTGGGTATGGGTCTGGGGTGTGGGCCCCCAACATGCCGACACAGGCTGAGTACTCCAGGGCAGCAAACAAATGAAAATTAGTAGGGGTTAATAAGAAGCACATAGGTGCTATGTAGGGAAGTGAAGTTGTGATTAAAATACAAAATATATACAATGTGATAGGAAAAAATAAGTGTTAGGGTGTGCTAACCTGGAGCAGACCAGCCATATCAACATGATGGGGACCACCCTCCCAAACCCATCCCATTAGCAGTAACATATATGTCTGGGCTTAATAGCCCAGTATAAGGCCACATGATAATGGCTTACTACATCTGAGAGACAGCTTACCTGGAGATACCCCTGGCTTCTCCAATGGCACTCAGGTGTCAGCAATCCCTCCTAATGCTGACCCATCTATGCCTCTCAACTGCACAACACTTTTGTTGGTAAGCTGCTCAATCAGAGGTGTGTCACTCAGGTGCCAAAAGGGAGGGGCAATTCTGTCTAGGAAAAAACATTTGGTATCCCAATTGCATACTGAGTGAAACATAACTTCATATGTTTCACTCAGTGTGCAATTGGGATACCAAATGTTTTTTCCTAGACAGAATTGCCCCTCCCTTTTGGCACCTGAGTGACACACCTCTGATTGAGCAGCTTACAAACAAAAGTGTTAAGGAATATATGGCTGCCATAATACATACTTCCAAAACATATAACAAGATCTGGTCTCCATGCCGACTTCTCAAAACACCCCCCCCCCCCCTCCCACACACTCTTTCCTTATGTCTTCTCCTTCTCGACCTACTCTTGGTTCTATTGCCTTTGACGGTTCGCCGCACGGTCATTGTGAGAATTTTTCCCCTTATCTTTAAGTCTAATAAAACTGGATCTGACTTATTGTGATATTACTGCTACTGTATTTTGTTGTGTTGTGTCGAATTTTATGGCGATTCATTTAATACATTGTATTAAAGAAAAAAAAACACACCTACATACCTATAAACGTAACCGACATGAAAGGTGGCCCCTCTTAGCTTTGGGCCCCATAGCAGCTGCACCCCCTGCCGCTATAGTAGCTACGCCCTTGTATAGAACACATGGAACTTACAGGGAAGGTGTCCCCTCTTAGCTTTGGGCCCCATAGCAGCTGCACCCCCTGCCCCTATAGTAGCTACGCCCTTGTATAGAACACATGGAACTGACAGGGAAGGGGTACCCTCTTAGCTTTGGGCCCCATAGCAGCTGCACCCCCTGCCGCTATAGTAGCTACGCCCTTGTATAGAACACATGGAACTGACAGGGAAGGTGGCCTCTTTCAGTTCTGTTACCCTTCTAGTACATACAGTGCCTGTTTGGCTCTTAGTCTACCTGCTACCACTATTCCCCACTCATATCATTACTATGTGCTGCTGGGTACCCTGCTCCTTCTGATGTAACTCTGCGCACCGGATCCGAGTCGGGCCGGCTGCACATAACACTTTCTAAAACTTATGTGCAGCCTCTGGGCGGGGGGACACTGCAAGGGCAGTGACAAGCAGGCAGCGAACACAGCGGTAGCGGGCAGGGGACGCCTGTGAACGGAGAGCTGGGCAGGACGATCAGGGAGCTGCAAGGAAAGAAAAAAAAAACAATACAAATGAATGGGCACCCAGTGATTGGCTGATTGCTCTCTCAACCAATTGCCGATTCATTTGATTCGGTCCATTAATTAGTATTGGGGTGTTTTTTCCCCTTGCAGTTTCCTGATCCTCCTGCCCAGCTCCCAGTCCCCCCCCCCCCCCCCCCGGCATCCCCCACCCTCTGCATCTGTGTCCGCTGCCCCGCCTCTCCAATTGCCTGACTCACCAGCGTCCCCTATCCGCTGCCTCTTTGTCCGCCTCTCCCCCTGCAGATCCCCGGGAGTTGCATATGATAAATCGCATTCAAAACATGGCACATCAAGTGCCTAATCGTGTCTGACCCCTCCAGGGGGGGAGCTGCAGGGGAAATCAGGTCCAACTTGGACAAGTTGGACTAATGTATGGGGGCCTTTAGCCTGTGGCCTCCTGCTGCCTCCTCATATCACTATTCTGTTGGGGACTCTGCTCCTTCTACCATACAACTTTTAGCCTCTGGATTCTTGATGCATCCATTCCACTCCTGCTGTTTTACTTTACAAATACAAGACTTCAACAAGTACAGGTTGGCTCGACTCCTGAAATACTCTGTGTTGCTGTGCATAGTCTGATAATCCAACTGGCCTAGAGTCAATCTAGTCTCACTAAATTACAAGTTGTGGCCACACATCAGGCAAGGGATAAATAAGTCATAAAGCAGGTGATCTCTCTGCAATTCCAGGCCTGAGAGCCCCATTCCCTGGACCACTGCTCACCTGAGTACGTCCATCTCATCCCTGAGGGACTGCGCCTCATAAGCCAGCCCGGTTACATCTTGGTTACGCATGTGCAGATCCTGAACCTCCCGATCCAGATCCTGACATCGCTGTCTGTAGTCATCTCTCGCGCTCTCCAGCCTGAAGTAAGCCCAGAAACATCACAAGTTACCTTCTATGCGGCCTCTCACAGAGATCATCCAAAGCCACTGGGGGCACATGGACAGCCATTTATTCTGGACATTTAACCACATAGTCATAGTTTGTTTTTGTTTAGGGAGTGCTCCCCACAGGGCAGGATTTTTGGAGGGGGCTCCCTAAAAAAAAAAAAAACACAGATGAGTGTCCCAAGGCCGGGCAGCGCTTTCTGGAACTTACCCCAGCAACCTGGCTGTGTATGGCGTGACGTTAGCAAGGTCAAGCCGCAAACAGCCAGGAAGGAAGGAGCTGGGGCCGGGCAGCCGCAGACAGGCAGCGGCTGAAGCGGAGCTCATTGCTCAGCTCAGCGGTGCTGCCCAGAGCCAAGGAGGGGGAAAAGACAATGGCAATCCTGGAAGTGTTAGCACTGAAGCATAGCCTGGAAAGCTGCCTGGATTACCACTGAAGGGGTTAATAAAAATATGTTGCAACTGCTATAATCCCTATAATTTACATGTTCCCATATAGGCAGCAAAAACCGCCATCAAGCAAGCCCCACATGTACCGGATCGCAAAGCTCCTACAGCCATGCGTAAAGCAAGCGCTGGTCCTCTTGACCGTTAGGCCCCACCCTTCTCCCGTTACCGGTAGTTTCCTCCTGCAGTTGCTCGATCTGACTCTGCAGCAGAAGCAGCTTCTTGCCAAACACTGGTGTCCCCGTGCCCTCTTCCGACTGTTCCTGCTGCTCCTTCAGGTTTCTGTTTTCGCTCATTAGACTCCTCTTCTCTTCCATGAGCACCGACACCTGATGAAGCGAATGAGGGGGGGATCGGGCAACACAGGAGGGAGAGGAGCAAGGCCCACAGAGTAAGAAGGGTTTATTAAAGAGCACATAAATAAGGGGTTAAGAGGAAAGTGGTAGTAACAAATATGGGATTCCCTACCAAATCCTCAAACAATGGATCGGCCCAAAGACTATGAACATAGTAACCGTGATGTCTGCGGGACATTGTGGCAAGATACAACTCTCAGCAGTGCTGACTGGCCATGTGACAGGATGAAGTTTCCAAGATGCAGCGGGGGGGGGGGGGGGGGGGGGGGGGGGGGGATTGAACAGGGAACGTACATGCAGCAATCTGCAGACTTTTCACCCCCATCCCCCCATGCCATGTGTTCCACAGGTTTAGATCCCTACCATACTTAAAGATAATAAAAAAAAGTCTGTGCCTATAGCACAGGTTCTCAAACTTGGTCCTCAGGACCCCCACACAGTGCATGTTTTGCAGGTCTGCTCACAGAATCACAAGTGAAATAATTTGCTCCACCTGTGGATCTCTTAAAACGTGTCAATAAGTAATGATTGCACCTGTCGGGTGACCTGTAAAATGTGAACCATGTGGGGTCCCGAGGACCGAGTTTGAGAACCCCTGGCTTATAGGTTCGGACTATGTATATGGCTTTTGTGTAAACTGGTTTCAAACAGTCTGGAATGAATGATGAATGAATCTTTCCTGAGCCCTCCTGACTGGACCATTTAGTAAATGGCCAATGAACTGTGTTTGAAAATGACAGTTGGGATTGGATTGGTTGGTGCTTTATCTCCTTTTGCCTGATCTCCACTTTATCTCTTCTCCAGGCTTAATACATCTGCCCCATTATCGGTTGTCCCCATTAAGCCAAATAGGGCTTCCGGATTACTGAAGCAGCACTAAGCACTAGATAGATATAAGCTACATTGAGCAAATAACTCCTTGTAGGACTGGTGGAAAACATTGGCAATATTAAAGAACACATTTAGGTTTTCTAATAGTTAATTTCATAACTGGTGAAAATAAGTTTTAGAATTTGTAAAGAAAACAAACAAACAAACAAAAAAAACACCTCATATCAGCTGTCATAATGTAGGTGACCTTTAGAACTATGCTCCATTGTGACATCACAGTTACCGATGACATCACACAGCTGCTGAAGACACAGAGTTTCAGATGTGATATACAGTTCTTACTGGAGGTCACAGTTGCGATTTGTGCAAATTTGTTTTTGCGATAGTGCGAATTTGTTTTTGCGATAGTGCAAATTTGTTTTTTTCTCTAAGAGCCCTAGTCTTGTGACATAACATGGGTCCTATCAAGAGAAAGAAAGCATGGATAAAGAAAGGAAAGAAAATGCAGAGGAGAAGGAAAGTGAGCAGGAAAACAAAGCAGGCAGCGAGACACATGAGAAGAAATTCCTCATTGGTACCAGGTGTACAGAGAGGCTGGAAGAGATTGGTAGCCTTTATGACAAAGAAAAGAGATCAGTTCCTTAAATCATGTCGCAGATGTCCCAGATTTTGGCAAGTGAGAAAAACGAGAAACATGGCCATTGCTGAAGACCTAGGTGAAGGATGCAGCCATTGGGCAGGCCAGACAAACTTACCAGAGGAAAAGAGGTGCGATAAGAAGTTAAGCAATGTAGCTTTGCAAAGAAACTGGAATAGATTTGCTGGTTTTATTAAAAAGAAAAAGAGTCAATTTATAACAGCAATTGGCAGAGGACAACCAGACACCCTACCAGGTCAGCAAACTGCAGAAGGTCAGCAAACTGCAGAAGGTCAACAAACTGCAGAAGGTCAGCAAACTGCAGAAGGTCAGCAAACTGCAGAAGAGAGCGTTACTGTCCCCTTAACAGTGGGAACATTTACTTTCCACTCGCTTCTTGGAAAGGGAGGTTACGGCAAAGTGATGCTCGCCACAGACTCTGTTCATAAGAAAAGAGTAGCAGTTAAGATCCTAAAGAAAAGAGCACTCATTCAAAGTGCAAAGAGGAGAGCATCACTGGAACGGGAGTACATTATGACCGAGTGTCGGGTACTTCAAGTGGCACATGAGAGTCCTTTCCTGACCCGTGGATACGCAGCCTTCCAAACAAACAGCTATCTTTATTATGTAATGGAACTGGTTGGCGGAGGGGACCTCTTCGATTTTGGGGTCACGAACATGCTGAACCCATTGGCAATAAAATTTATTGCCACAGAACTGGTCTGTGGATTGCAGTTCCTGCACTCCAGAGGAATAATCCACAGAGACCTAAAAGCTGAGAACATTTTGCTGACAAAGAGTGGACATGTAAAGATCACAGACTTTGGTCTGGCCACGTTGAATGTATATGGAGAAACCAAGGACAGTATGATTGTTGGGACACGTGGCTATAAGGCTCCAGAAGTTTTATTAGGTGCACCATTTAGTGCAGGCGTGGACTGGTTTGCATTCGGTGTGATATTATATATGCTCACCCTACGAATGCACCCTTTTCCTGGAAAGGATAAGGAAGAGATCATGAGAAATACCCTTAAGAAAGAACCGTCATACGCAGGTATTACTGATCCCGCAACAAAGGACATTATATCCCAACTCCTGTGCAAGGACCAGACCCTCCGGCTCGGGGTAAACGGCAACGTGCGAGAACACCCCTACTTCTCTTTAGTTGCATGGCAAAACATAGAGACTGGAAAAACAGCGTCTCCACTCAAACGGCACATGTGCAAGGCACATGTGCATGGTACAGATCAACAATGTCCCGTGTCTTACAGCGAAGCCTACAAAGAACCGATTCCTGCCATGGACCAAAGCCTCTTTGACGACATTCAATTTGTGTGCCCTAAATGGGGTAAAAGCTATCATAACGTGCCAATGGAGCTAGATACCATATCATCAGTTAATGGCGAACTGCACGACAAAGAATAGACACCTGTTGCACCTGCTGCCTGCTCCGTCCTCGGCTACTTCTCCGGAGATGTACCGTGTTCCACCTGTCCGGTACAGTTCTGCTAACCGACTCTAAGCAGTCACGACTTTCCTTGTCTGTAGTTTGGTCTGAACTACAATGTCATCTGGGGATTAGGGCTACTGGCGACACCCCATAAAAAAAACGACACTGGGCAGCCACCTCATGGGTGTGTTGGAAGAGCTGTTAATTATTTTTGAAAGGTTTATAGTTATAGTTACACCCATCTCATTGATAAGAATTAAGCTGGGTACACCCTAGTTCCTGCCTCAGTGGAGCTTACAAATTTTTTTTTTGTTGGGGGGGGGCTATTTAACCACTTTACCGCTCTAGACCAGCATCGTCTGGAAAGTGGAGAAATGTTTAGCTTCATTCAGAGCTATAAATGATAACTATGCAGCTGGAAAAATCCCCCACATTCCCCATGCAGGCCGTTATATTCAATCTTCTAAACATACCAGGTAAGGAATATATGGCTAGGAAAAAACATTTGGTATCCCAATTGCACACTGAGTGAAACATAACACAGAGATTTTGGTTGCGTATATCTGCAGATATAGGGCTAAGCCCCCAGGCCGTACGTCAAGGCATCTCTGTCACTGGGGGTCCCTAATACTGGGTATGGGTCTGGGGTGTGGGCCCCCAACATGCCGACACAGGCTGAGTACTCCAGGGCAGCACACAAATGAAAATTAGTAGGGGTTAATAAGAAGCACATAGGTGCTATGTAGGGAAGTGAAGGTGTGATTAAAATACAAAATATATACAATGTGATAGGAAAAAATAAGTGTTAGGGTGTGCTAACCTGGAGCAGACCAGCCATATCAACATGAGGGGGACCACACTCCCAAACCCATCCCATTAGCAGTAACATATATGTCTGGGCTTAATAGCCCAGTAAAGGGCCACATGATAATGGCTTACTACATCTGAGAGACAGCTTACCTGGAGATACCCCTGGCTTCTCCAATGGCACTCAGGTGTCAGCAATCCCTCCTAATGCTGACCCATCTATGCCTCTCAACTGCACAACACTTTTGTTGGTAAGCTGCTCAATCAGAGGTGTGTCACTCAGGTGCCAAAAGGGAGGGGCAATTCTGTCTAGGAAAAAACATTTGGTATCCTAATTGCATACTGAGTGAAACATAACTTCATATGTTTCACTCAGTGTGCAATTGGGATACCAAATGTTTTTTCCTAGACAGAATTGCCCCTCCCTTTTGGCACCTGAGTGACACACCTCTGATTGAGCAGCTTACCAACAAAAGTGTTAAGGAATATATGGCTGCCATAATACATACTTCCAAAACATTTAACAAGATCTGGTCTCCATGCTGACTTCTCAAAACACCCCCCCCCCCCCTCCCACACACTCTTTCCTTATGTCTTCTCCTTCTCGACCTACTCTTGGTTCTATTGCCTTTGACGGTTCGCCGCACGGTCATTGTGAGAATTTTTCCCCTTATCTTTAAGTCTAATAAAACTGGATCTGACTTATTGTGATATTACTGCTACTGTATTTTGTTGTGTTGTGTCGAATTTTATGGCGATTCATTTAATACATTGTATTAAAGAAAAAAAAAACACACCTACATACCTATAAACGTAACCGACATGAAAGGTGGCCCCTCTTAGCTTTGGGCCCCATAGCAGCTGCACCCCCTGCCGCTATAGTAGCTACGCCCTTGTATAGAACACATGGAACTTACAGGGAAGGTGTCCCCTCTTAGCTTTGGGCCCCATAGCAGCTGCACCCCCTGCCCCTATAGTAGCTACGCCCTTGTATAGAACACATGGAACTGACAGGGAAGGGGTCCCCTCTTAGCTTTGGGCCCCATAGCAGCTGCACCCCCTGCCGCTATAGTAGCTACGCCCTTGTATAGAACACATGGAACTGACAGGGAAGGTGGCCTCTTTCAGTTCTGTTACCCTTCTAGTACATACAGTGCCTGTTTGGCTCTTAGTCTACCTGCTACCACTATTCCCCACTCATATCACTACTATGTGCTGCTGGGTACCCTGCTCCTTCTGATGTAACTCTGCGCACCGGATCCGAGTCGGGCCGGCTGCACATAACACTTTCTAAAACTTATGTGCAGCCTCTGGGCGGGGGGACACTGCAAGGGCAGTGACAAGCAGGCAGTGAACACAGCGGGAGCGGGCAGGGGACGCCTGTGAACGGAGAGCTGGGCAGGACGATCAGGGAGCTGCAAGGAAAGAAAAAAAAACAATACAAATGAATGGGCAGCCAGTGATTGGCTGATTGCTCTCTCAACCAATTGCCAATTCATTTGATTCGGTCCATTAATTAGTATTGGGGTGTTTTTTCCCCTTGCAGTTTCCTGATCCTCCTGCCCAGCTCCCAGTCGTCGTCCCCCCGGCATCCCCCACCCGCTGCATCTGTGTCCGCTGCCCCGCCTCTCCAATTGCCTGGCTCACCAGCGTCCCCTATCCGCTGCCTCTTTGTCCGCCTCTCCCCCTGCAGCTCCCCGGGAGTTGCATATGATAAATCGCATTCAAAACATGGCACATCAAGTGCCTAATCGTGTCTGACCCCTCCAGGGGGGGAGCTGCAGGGGAAATCAGGTCCAACTTGGACAAGTTGGACTAATGTATGGGGGCCTTTAGCCTGTGGCCTCCTGCTGCCTCCTCATATCACTATTCTGTTGGGGACTCTGCTCCTTCTACCATACAACTTTTAGCCTCTGGATTCTTGATGCATCCATTCCACTCCTGCTGTTTTACTTTACAAATACAAGACTTCAACAAGTACAGCTGGCTCAACTCCTGAAATACTCTGTGTTGCTGTGCATAGTCTGATAATCCAACTGGCCTAGAGTCAATCTAGTCTCACTAAATTACAAGTTGTGGCCACACATCAGGCAAGGGATAAATAAGTCATAAAGCAGGTGATCTCTCTGCAATTCCAGGCCTGAGAGCCCCATTCCCTGGACCACTGCTCACCTGAGTACGTCCATCTCATCCCTGAGGGACTGCGCCTCATAAACCAGCCCGGTTACATCTTGGTTACGCATGTGCAGATCCTGAACCTCCCGATCCAGATCCTGACATCGCTGTCTGTAGTCATCTCTCGCGCTCTCCAGCCTGAAGTAAGCCCAGAAACATCACAAGTTACCTTCTATGCGGCCTCTCACAGAGATCATCCAAAGCCACTGGGGGCACATGGACAGCCATTCATTCTGGACATTTAACCACATACAGTAGTCATAGTTTGTTTTTGTTTAGAGAGTGCTCCCCACAGGGCAGGATTTTTGGAGGGGGCTCCCTAAAAAAAAAAAACACAGATGAGTGTCCCAAGGCCGGGCAGCGCTTTCCGGAACTTACCCGAGCAACCTGGCTGTGTATGGCGTGACGTTAGCAAGGTCAAGCCGCAAACAGCCAGGAAGGAAGGAGCTGGGGCCGGGCAGCCGCAGACAGGCAGCGGTTGAAGCGGAGCTCATTGCTCAGCTCAGCGGTGCTGCCCAGAGCCAAGGAGGGGGAAAAGACAATGGCAATCCTGGAAGTGTTAGCACTGAAGCATAGCCTGGAAAGCAGACTGGATTACTACTGAAGGGGTTAATAAAAATATGTTGCAACTGCTATAATCCCTATAATTTACATGTTCCCATATAGGCAGCAAAAACCGCCATCAAGCAAGCCCCACAACAAAAGTGTTAAGGAATATATGGCTGCCATAATACATACTTCCAAAACATTTAACAAGATCTGGTCTCCATGCCGACTTCTCAAAATACCCCCCCCCCCTCACTTGTTTTCTCTCTCTTTCCTTATGTCTTCTCCTTCTCGACCTACTCTTGGTTCTATTGCCTTTGACGGTTCGCCGCACGGTCATTGTGAGAATTTTTCCCCTTATCTTTAAGTCTAATAAAACTGGATCTGACTTATTGTGATATTACTGCTACTGTATTTTGTTGTGTTGTGTCGAATTTTATGGCGATTCATTTAATACATTGTATTAAAGAAAAAAAAAACACACCTACATACCTATAAACGTAACCGACATGAAAGGTGGCCCTTCTTAGCTTTGGGCCCCATAGCAGCTGCACCCCCTGCCCCTATAGTAGCTACGCCCTTGTATAGAACACATGGAACTGACAGGGAAGGGGTCCCCTCTTAGCTTTGGGCCCCATAGCAGCTGCACCCCCTGCCGCTATAGTAGCTACGCCCTTGTATAGAACACATGGAACTGACAGGGAAGGTGGCCTCTTTCAGTTCTGTTACCCTTCTAGTACATAGTGGGGGACATTTACCAAAATGGATTCGTAGAAAAAAGGTGTATTCGTAGGGAGAAATACACCTTTTTTTTACGAATTTGTATTTTCGGGATTTACAATCCCAAAAATACAACAATTCGTAGTCCTAAAGATGGGACATTCGTATTTGTAGTTACAAATACGAATGCCCTACACCATCGATAGGATACGACAGAAATCACCATTCAAAAGAATGGTGGTTTCTGATTTACTAAGCAGCCGTACTGATAATACAGCTGCTTAGTGGTGTAAAACACCCACGCAAATACGACAGGAAAATAGAACACCATTTTCCTGTTCTATTTGCGTTTTAGCCTGCACGGATCAGTCAGATCCGTGCAGGCTGCAGTGTAAAAAAATTAAATATTAAAAAAAAAAACGGCGTGGGGTCCCCCCCACAGCCGAAACCAGCACCAGGCTGAAGGAGCCGGGGCCGGTAATTAAAAATCAGGGAACCCGACAAATAGGGGATCCCCGATTTTTAACAACCAGCCCCAGGCTCCAGGTCCGGGGCTGGTTCCCAAAATACGGGGGACAAAATGACTAGGGGTCCCCCGTATTTTAAGAACCAGCCCCAGGCACAACCAGCCAGCAGGGTAATGTCACAGCCGGGGGACACTTATAATATAAGGTCCCGCGGCCAAAACATTCTCCCTACCGACCAGTCAGCCTGGCCAGGGGCCCTGGGGACCCTTCCAATGAAGGGGTCTCCCCCCCCTCTAGGACTTACCTGACCAGGCTGAAGCCTGGTGCTGTCCTCGATGCGCCTGGGCGGTGGGCATCGAGCTGATAAATGGTGTAAAAAAATAGCTAAAACTATTGTTTTTTACTGTGGTACTACAAGTGCCAGCAAGCCTCCCCAGCAAGCTGGGACTTGGAGAACCACAAGTCCCAGCCTGCTGGGCATTAAAGGGCCCGCTGGCACTTGTAGTTCCACAGTTCAAAAAATAGTGCACAAAACACACTGACACACTTTTAAAATAAAACTTTAATACACCCATTACACACATACTAATACTTACCTATCTTCTTCCCGTAGGTAGCCCTGGTCCTGATGTCCTCCGGTCCTGTGTCGGCGTTCCTCTTCATGTCGACGTCCTTCTTGAAGTCGACGTCCCTGTCGGTGATGGCGTCCGGTGTCCGGGTCTGACGAAATCCATGGAGGAAGCTGTGGAAGGAAACCATACTCACCTGTTCCAGCGCGACGTAGTCCAGGTAAGGGTCTTTGCAAAAAAACAAACCGAACACCCCGAATCCAGCCGGACAGAGAGCCGCACGGTGTTTGTTTACATCGTGCGGCTCCGCCTCCCGAATGCCGCTATTGGCCGCCTTGCGGCCTAGCGGCTCCTGACAGGTGAGTATGGTTTCCTTCCACAGCTTCCTCCATGGATTTCGTCGGACCCGGACACCGGACCCCATCGCCGACAGGGACGTCGACTTCAAGAAGGACGTCGACATGAAGAGGAACGCCGACACAGGACCGGAGGACATCAGGACCAGGGCTACCTACGGGAAGAATATAGGTAAGTATTAGTATGTGTGTAATGGGTGTATTAAAGTTTTATTTTAAAAGTGTGTCAGTGTGTTTTGTGCACTATTTTTTGAACTGTGGAACTACAAGTGCCAGCGGGCCCTTTAATGCCCAGCAGGCTGGGACTTGTGGTTCTCCAAGTCCCAGCTTGCTGGGGAGGCTTGCTGGCACTTGTAGTGCCACAGTAAAAAACAATAGTTTTATCTATTTTTTTACACCATTTATCAGCTCGATGCCCACCGCCCAGGGGCATCGAGGACAGCACCAGGCTTCAGCCTGGTCAGGTAAGTCCTGGAGGGGGGGGACCCCTTCATTGGGGGGGTCCCCACTCCCCCAGGGCCCCTGGCCAGGCTGACTGGTCGGTAGGGAGAATGTTTTGGCCACGGGACCTTATATCATAAGTGTCCCCCGGCTGTGACATTACCCTGCTGGCTGGTTGTGCCTGGGGCTGGTTCTTAAAATACGGGGGACCCCTAGTCATTTTGTCCCCCGTATTTTGAGAACCAGCCCCGGACCTGGAGCCTAGGGCTGGTTGTTAAAAATCGGGGAACCCCTATTTGTCGGGTTCCCTGATTTTTAATTACCGGCCCCGGCTCCTTCAGCCTGGTGCTGGTTACAGCTGTGGGGGGGACCCCACGCCGGTTTTTTTTTTTCATTTATTTATTTTTTCTATTTTTTTTTACACACTGCAGCCTGCACGGATCTGACTGATCCGTGCAGACTGCTAGAAATAATTCGTATTAGCAGTCGTATATACGGCCGCTAATACGGATGGCTACACCATCGGAGGGTTACAAAGCAGTCATATCTGACTGCTTTGTAACTGACCCTCCGGAACACGAGTTTGCATACGACTTAAACAGTCGTATGCAACCGTAGGGGAAATACCAATACGAAAAACTAGGTTTTTCATATTGGTAAATTTCCCCCACAGTGCCTGTTTGGCTCTTAGTCTACCTGCTACCACTATTCCCCACTCATATCATTACTATGTGCTGCTGGGTACCCTGCTCCTTCTGATGTAACTCTGCGCACCGGATCCGAGTCGGGCCGGCTGCACATAACACTTTCTAAAACTTATGTGCAGCCTCTGGGCGGGGGGACACTGCAAGGGCAGTGACAAGCAGGCAGCGAACACAGCGGTAGCGGGCAGGGGACGCCTGTGAACGGAGAGCTGGGCAGGACGATCAGGGAGCTGCAAGGAAAGAAAAAACAATACAAATGAATGGGCACCCAGTGATTGGCTGATTGCTCTCTCAACCAATTGCCGATTCATTTGATTCGGTCCATTAATTAGTATTGGGGTGTTTTTTCCCCTTGCAGTTTCCTGATCCTCCTGCCCAGCTCCCAGTCCCCCCCCCCCCC